>NC_053390.1:352576995-352902828 GCF_905171765.1 Bufo bufo
CAGACTGGGCAAAGATTTTCTTGCTCTCCCACAAAATGTCTATAGCCTGCACTGCCCAGGAGAAGAACTACAAGATTCAGACCAGATGGTATAGATGCCCATCCATTCTACACTACTATTACCCTGAGGTTTAAGAAGTCTGCTGGCGTTGCAACTCAGAGGTAGGAAACATGATTCATATCTGGTGGACCTGCCCTCTTATTCAACCTTTTTGGAGACATATTTTTGAAGTTTATCAACAAGTGACAGGCAAACAACTAACACAAACTCCACAGATTGCTCTCCTTTCTCTCCTACTTGATCCTGTGTCAGCTATTAAACGAGACGTCCTGCGTCACTTTCTCTCTGCCGCACGCACAGTTCTCCCCAGACATTGGAGGTCTGAAACCCCTCACTCCTCTATTAAAGAATGTCTGACAGAGGTGGACATCTTGGAGAGAATGGAGACCTTAACTGCTGAGAACACAGAAAGGGCCGAGGGGGTGAGGCGCCTGTGGGATCCCTGGGCTAGATTTAAGGCCAGATCAGACCTTCCCTCCTGGCTTAGGGAAATTTAATCAGACTGAATAGGTCCTTTCCCTTGTACTCTACTAGGGAGCTGCTGGAGCTGGTCCGGCTCCTTCCTTATACAGTTGTGTTCAAAATTATTCAACCTCCAATGCTGTAAATGGTTTTAGGGAATTTAGTGTACATTTGTAATTGTGTTCAGAATGAAATCTTACAAGGACTTTTTAAAGAACCAAATACAACTAAAATGACATCAATTGATTTTGTAATACAGTATTAAATGTTTTTTTTTGTGATTTCTTCATTGACACAATTATTCAACCCCTTAAAGACTACCACTCTTAAGAACAGCGGTTCATTCAAGTGTTTTCGATCAGGTATTGAAAACACCTGTGGATGTCAAGGAACAGCAATCAAGCATAATAAGCACCAATTAGGCAGATTTAAAAGGACTGTGATACTCAGCTCCTTCTAGACATTTACTGGTGTGTTTACAAACATGGTGAAGTCAAGAGAATGGTCCAGGAAGACAAGAGAAGAGGTGATTTCTCTTCACAGGAAGGGCAATGGCTATAAGAAGATTGCAAAGATGTTAAACATACCAAGAGACACCATAGGAAGCATCATTCGCAAATTCAAGGCAAAGGGCACTGTTGAAACGCTACCTGGTCGTGGCAAAAAGAAGATGCTGACTTCGACTGCTGTGCGCTACCTGAAGCGCAAAGTGGAGAAAAGTCCCTGTGTGACTGCTGAGGAACTGAAAAAAGATTTGTCAGATGTGGGTACTGAAGTTTCAGCTCAGACAATAAGGCGCACACTGCGTAATGAAGGCCTCCATGCCAGAACTCCCAGGCGCACCCCCTTGCTGTCTCCAAAGAATAAGAAGAGTCGACTGCAGTATGCCAAAAGTCATGTGGACAAACCACAAAAGTTTTGGGATAGTGTTCTGTGGACTGATGAAACAAAATTAGAACAGTTTGGGCCCATGGATCAACGCTATGTTTGGAAGAGGAAGAACAAGGCCTATGAAGAAAAGAACACCTTGCCTACTGTGAAGCATGGTGGGGGGTCAATCATGCTTTGGGGCTGTTTTGCTTCTACAGGTACAGGGAAGCTTCAGCGTGTGCAAGGTACCATGAATTCTCTTCAGTACCAGGAGATATTGGATGAAAATGTGATGCAGTCCGTCACAAACCTGAGGCTTGGGAGACGTTGGACCTTACAACAGGACAATGATCCCAAGCATACCTCCAAGTCCACTAGAGCATGGTTGCAGATTAAAGGCTGAAACATTTTGAAGTGGCCATCGCAGTCACCAGACTTAAATCCGATTGAGAAACTCTGGTGGGACTTAAAGAAAGCAGTTGCAGCGCGCAAGCCTAAGAATGTGACTGAACTGGAGGCTTTTGCCCATGAAGAATGGGTGAAGATACCCGTAGATCGCTGCAAGACACTTGTGTCAAGCTATGCTTCACATTTAAAAGCTGTTATAACTGGAAAAGGATGTTGTACTAAGTACTAAGATTTAATGTCACTTGGGGGTTGAATAAAACTGATAATGATGTGAGCACGGAAAAGACATTTGTGGTTATTTCATTATAAATGTTATGTTATATTTGTCTGACTTACAAGTGCCTCTTTGATTTAATTGTAAACAAGATGACTGAAATGATCAAAATCAATGTCAAACTGGCCAAAACACTCAATTTCAGTGGGGGTTGAATAATTTTGAACACAACTATAACTGCTTCATTCCTTCCTTTCCCTCCCCCCTTCATAGACTTCCTTCCCCCCCTTCTTATTTTATTCTTAATTTTTATATTTTAAAGCAAACCTTTCACCTCATTTTCACTTTATAAACTAGCAACAGTACCTTATAGATCATCTTCAGTGTGTTCTTATACATTCTTGTGCCGCTTTCATGCGCTGTATCTGCCTGAAAAAATCGTCTTATAAAGTTATCATTTCCTGCTCCAACAGTCACGCTAGAAGTCAAGGGGGTAGCCCTTGAAAGCGGCACAAGGATGTATAAGAACACACTGAAGATGATCTATAAGGTACTGTTGCTAGTTTATAAAGTGAAAATGAGGTGAAAGGTTCGCTTTAAATTTTTATATTACATTTCGCTGGCTTTCTGCACGATAGCCATTATCATAGTCCTGATTAATAAGCCGAGTTCATTAGCTGTTTGATATTAATGAAGGTTTAATTTGAAAAATCTAACATCTTTCTACTAAATACACCAGCTATGTATTGTCAATCGCGTGTACAGCCTCATTTTTCTCTTTGGGCCTGTGTGTCCATAAGAGCTCTTATTTTCTTTGTGTACTTTTTCATCGAAAATCTTAATAAAAACAGGTTGTGCAAAAAAAATTTAAAAAAGTTTAAAAGTCATATGTACCCAAAATTAGTACCAATCAAACCGTCACCTCATTCCACAAAAAATGAGCCCCTACATTAGACAATTCCCCCCCCAAAAAAATATGACTTTCAGAAAAACACAAAAATATGTTTTTTCCAACAATGCTTTTATTGTGTAAAACCAAAATAAATAAACAAAAATAAACATATTAGGTATCGCTGCATCCATAACAACCTGCTCTATAAAAATATCACATGATCTACCCCCTGAGGTGAATGCTGTAGAAAAAAAACTGTGCCAAAACAACCAATTTTTTTTGTCTACTTGCCCCATAAATGATACAAAAATCTTATGTACCCAAAATTGATACCAATAAAAATGTCAACTCTTCCCACAAAAAATGAACCCCTACACAAGACGATCAGCAGAAAAATCGAAAAAAAAATGTCTTTCAGAAAATGGAGACACAAAAACATTATTTAAAAAAAAAATGCTTTATTACGTAAAACTAAAACAAACCAACAAAAAAGTAGACATATTTGATATTGTCATGTCCGTAACAACCTGCTCTATAAAAATATCCCATGATCTAACCTATCAAATAAACATTGTAAAAAACAAAAAGTAAAAACTGTGCAAGAACAGCCATTTGTGGTAACCTTGCCCCACAAAAAGCATAATATAAAGCAATCAAAAATCATATGTACCCCAAAATAGTATCAATAAAACTGTCACCTCATCCTGTAGTTTCCAAAATTGGGTCACTTTTTGATTGTTTCTATTGTAGGGTGCATCAGGGAGGCTTCAAATGGGACATGGTGTCTAAAAACCAGTCCAGCAAAATCTGCCCTCCAAAAAACCATCTGGCGCTCATTTCCTTCTGCACCCTGCCGTGTGCTCATACAGCAGTTTACGACCACATATGGGGTGTTTCTGTAAACCACAGAATCAGGGTAACAGATTTTGAGTTTTCTTTGGCTGCTAAGCTAACCTTTAATGTGTTACAGGAAACAATGAATCAAAATGGAAAATCTGCCAAACAAGTGAAATTTAGAAATGTCATCTCCATTTTTCTTTAATCCTTGTGGAACACCTAAGTGTTAACAAAGATTGTAAAATCAGTATTGAATAACTTGAGGGGTGTAGTTTCTAAATTGGGGCCATTTATGAGTGGTTTCGGTTATGTAAGCCCCACAAAGTGACATCATAACTGAACTAGTCCTTAAAAAAGCGGGTTTTGGAAATTTTCTTAAAAAATTTAAGAATTGCTTATAAAATTCTAAGCCTTCTAATGTCTTAAAAAAATAAAATTACATTTACAAAATTATGCCAACATAAAGTAAACATATGGGAAATGTAAAGTTATAAGTATTTTGTGAGTTATCACTATTTGCCTTAAAAGAAGAAATTAAAATTTAGAAAATTATGAATTTTTCAAATTTTTCTGTAAATTTGGGATTTTTTTTATAAATAAACGTGATTTATATTGTCTCAAATTTACCACTATCATGAAGTACAATGTGTCACAAGAAAACAATCTCAGAATGGCTAAGATAAGTAAAAGTTTTCCAAAGTTATTACCACATAAAGTGACACATGTCTGATTTCCAAATTTTGGCCTGGTCCTTAAGGTCAACCAATATTAACCGGACAGATTAATATCAAAAACATCGGACCCCCAAGGAGTCATAATAATCACCAAAAAAATGAATGAAAATAACTTACATATGTATGAAGATCCAAACAACTTTATTGTAAGTATATTTAAACATATAAACAATACATACATATATAATAAAACAGGCAGCATAAGGCGGGACACACAGATGAGTAGCAGGACCCAAGGAGAGGCCGGGAGATCGATGCACGAAATAACAGGGAAAAAGAATGCTAGCTGAAAGAGCATACCTCAAAACCTCATAGCAGCAACGCCCCAAACAAAGTGCAAAGGAGGCGATTGTAGAGATTGAGGTTGAAATAAAAAGGACAAAGTATAAACATACCCTGGATGGTGCAGAGATCTCTCGGCCGACTCCTGACCCAACGCCGTTTCGCCAGCAGATCTGGCTTCTTCCGGAAGTCGTAATTTTTTTAAACTAGTGTCCTAATGGTATCAATAAATCGCCCCACAAACAGATCGCCCCACAAAAAACTAGCTCTTGCACAGTGCTGTTCGAATGAAGCAATTTTTTTTCTAAAAAGAGCATCATAATTTTTTTAAACTAGTAAAACATAACAAAAACTATAAATTTGTAGCTTCATAATTGTACTGACCAGCAGAATAAAGTTAAAATATCCTTATCCTTATTACTGTGCGTTGAACACTGTGAAATGAAACCTTAAAACAATGGCAGGATTACGTTGCTTTTAACACTGCTGCTCCCAGAAAGGTTTAAAAGTTATACAATACAGTAGAGATACCCCAAAAGAGTACAACTTGTCCCGCATATAACAAGCCATCATATGGGGTCCGTTAGGTTTTCCGCTCAGAAGATGATTTTGTAGCGAAGACAAAAATTTTACATGCAGGACTTTTGTCTCCGTTTCAAAAATCTTCCTCTGAGCGGAAACCTAACGGACCCCATTATAGTCTATGGGGTCCTTAGGCTTCGTTCGGGTCAGTTACAGTATGTGCCGAATCCGTCCTTTCCGTTCTCCTGATCCTAAACGGAGCAGGAGAACGGTGATGTGAACAAAGCCTTAAATTTGTTGTCCATTGTCCAGCTTTTTGACTTTTTAACTTTGACTAGCAGCCTGGTGTACTTGTTGAAATAAAAAAAATTACAAAATCATACTCACCTGCTCCATTCCGGCTCCCTGGCTCACTTCAGCAGTCCTCTGGTCCCTGTTCCATAAACGTACGTATGTCACCACTGAGGCCAGTCATTGGCTGGGGCAAAACACATGACCTGTCCTTCGGTATTTATTTTCATTTAGTGACATGGGAAATTAACACAAAAGTCACAAAAAAGATGTTTAACATAAAAACGTGATTTAAACAATAGATTTTCTGCTTACATATTTTCTTTAAAGTTCATGTTTTAATCAAAAAAAATTTTTTTGCATACGTTACTGCTGCAGCAGCATTATGCATAAAGCAGTCTTTCATTTCTTCACATACCACTGTTTTCCTTGAGTTTTTCCCTTAGTTACGGCTGTTTAAACATTTACAATATGATGACCTTCTCAAGAGGGCTCCTCTGCCAGTTCTCTGAGGCCGAAACTGCTTTCCCTCACTTCCCATGCACACTTGTCTTCTGTTTACACTAAAGGGAAGACAGACAAGCCCTAGCAACGGTCTTTTAATCTTTTAAGGGAGCAGTGGAAAGGGACAGAGGACATTAATGAAAGCTGTTATTATAAGGTAATTACACATCTTTTGACAATCATTGACAGACTAACTCAGGTATACATGCCTAGCTCTAATAAACTAGCAAATAAAAATATGACAGTTACCCTTAAAAGACACAGCCAGTCTTAGCCTTAAAGGGGTTGGCCACCTTTTGATGAAAATTGATGAAAGACGAGAAGAAAACTGGTCTGGGAGGCTACCAAAAGGGCCTACAGCAACATTAAAGGAGCTACAGGAATATCTGGCAAGTACTGGCCGGGTGGTACATGTGACAACAATCTCCAGTATTCCTCATATGTCTGGACTATGGGGTAGAGTGGCAAGACTAAAGCCTTTTCTTACGAAGAAAAACATCCAAGCCAGGCTACATTTTGCAAAAACACATCTGAAGTCTCCCAAAAGCATGTGAGAAAAGGTGTTATGGTCTGATGAAACCAAGGTTGAACTTTTTGGCCATAATTCTGCACATCACCAAAAGAACACCATACCCACAGTGAAGCATGGTGGTGGCAGCATCATGCTTTGGGGCTGTTTTTCTTCAGCTGTAACTGGGGCCTTAGTTAAGCTAGAGGGAATTATGAACAGTTCCAAATACCAGTCAATATTGGCACAAAACCTTCAGGCTTCTGCTGAAAGCTGAACATGAAGAGGAACTTCATCTTTCAGCATGACAACGACCCAAAGCATACATCCAAATCAACAAAGGAATGGCTTCACCAGAAGAAGATTAAAGTTTTGGAATGGCCCAGCCAGAGCCCAGACCTGAATCCGATTGAAAATCTGTGGGGTGATCTGAAGAGGGCTGTGCATAGGAGATGCCCTCGCAATCGGACAGATTTGGAGTGTTTTTGCAAAGAAGAGTTGGCAAATCTTGCCAAGTCAAAATGTGCCATGCTGATAGACTCATATCCAAAAAGACTGAGTGCTGTAATAAAATCAAAAGGTGCTTCAACAAAATATTAGTTTTAGGGTGTGCACACTTATGCAACCATATTATTTTATTTTTATATTTTTTCTTCCCTCTACCTAAAAGATTTCAGTTTGTTTTTCAATTGAGTTGTACAGTTTATAAGTCACATTAAAGGTGGAAAAAGTTCTGAAATTATTTATCTTTGTCTCATTTTTTTACATCACAGAAACCTTACATTTTACCAGAGGTGTTTAGACTTTTTTATATCCACTGTATATACATTTTGTTAACCCTCTGTAGTTTGCAGTATTTGGCGACTCTTGGAGCAGGATGCTGCAAGCGCTGCTCTCCTTCAAATGAAAGTGATACTGGAGAGTGTGCAAATTGTGCTGGTCAGATAGTCATACCAAAGTAAAAGTGTCCAAACCAGGGGACCATATAGCATAGTGCTATTTTCAGATGTTTTCCTTTGTGATTAAGAGGGAAAACCTGTGTATGAACTGTTATGACATATGGACAGAAGATGTCCAATGATAATTTTTTGCATTTTCCACTCTTTTTTGTTGTGTTTTCTCTATATCGGAATCCCAATTCTATGAAAAATCCAATAAGTATCTCTAAGGCCCCATTCACACATCCGCAATTTCATTCCGCATTTTGCGCAACGGAATTGCGGACCCATTCATTTCTATAGGCCACACGATGTGCGGCCCGGCTCTGAAAATGCGGACCCGCACTTCCGGGTCCGCATTTCCGTTCCCCAAAAAAATAGAACATGTCCTATTCTTATCCGCAATTGCGGACAAGAATAGGCATATTCTATTAGTGTCAGCGATGTGCGGTCCGCAAAATGCGGAACGCACATTGCCGTGTTCGTGTTTCCCGGATCCGTGGATCCGCAAAACACGTTACAGACGTGTGAATAGAGCCTAAGTGTGTTTGTTTCAAACTCGTATATGTGATGTTGCGGGCAGACTTCCAAACCTTGGGGCAATGCAATGATTCCACATTTGTGGTCTGTATAATTGTCAGCCACAATGCACTTACAACCTATGCTTTGGTGATTTTTTTTCATTAAAGGAGTTTTCCGGGAGTTTAATATTGATGACCTATCCTGAGAAAAGGTCATCCATGTCAGATTTGTGGCGTCCCACACCGGCTGTTAGAAGAGGCTGTTGTGCTCATTGGAGCTCTAGTGAGCGTAGCGGCCTCCTTGCAGCTTAACAAGCAAAGTGCATGATCCCGCCCTGCTTCTTGCTTGTGGGCCAATGAGAAGGCTGCAATGTCTTTGTCTGAGCTTAGCAACATCCCTAGCAACCAATAGGAAAGTTGCCTACCCCTTACTATATAAGAACCTCCCCAGCAGACATTTTCTACAGTTTTTTAAAGTTCTGAGAGAGACAGCAGTGTTATTGCTGTGCTCTGTGCTTTCCACTCATTACATTAGATAGTTAGTTAGTTAGTTAGCTTATATATATAATACAGATAGTTAGTGGGAGATAGTCAGTGTAGGTTATATCCTGATATAGTGTAGCTGTTGCAGTGCAGGGTGTTAGGTAGGTTCTGCTGTCCATACATACATGCTACAGACATAGTGCTGTGATGTCACAACAATATATGGTGCACCAATCAGTAATATGTAGTCAGACCTGCTAAAATGTGAAGTTGCACGTATTGCGCCAAAATCTACGCATCATTAATTGCCGTTTTACGCAATCGCAAATATATTGGAGCACTCTATCTGCATATAAATCTATTGTAATGTTCTGCCGTGCCAACCATTTTCTCCAGTCTCAGGAAACCTCTAGCAGCTTAAAATTTTTTGCAAAAGTCACCCACGCCTGTATTGCACGTGTAATACGCGCATATTACATTGCCGATTTTCGCAATCAAGAAAATAATGGCGAATTCTCGAATTCGCTAATTTATCACAAGTATTCGCGAAATATCGCAAATTTGAATATTTCACCTACCGCTCATCACTTGAATGAGATGGAGTTGCACCTAGGCCACATGACTGATGAACGTGATGTAGAAAGACAGCTCACTGGAGCACCGTGGCCTCTTCAAACAGCTGATCGTGAGGATCCCCTACCGATCAATGTCAAAATCCCAGAAATCCCCTTAGTATATTATTGCTATTTTTTGTGGATTCTATTAAAGAACACAGATATATATATATAAAACATATGTAATCGGATACATCAGCACATGATTCACTAATGTTACCAGGGTTTCAGTAGCAGCAATGAGAAGATCTGCGCTGTAACCTTCTATGGTTGTTCTTTCAGTTGCACAGCTGGTTTGGGCTGCGTTTAATACCTCAGCTTGTTGTGGTTACATATACAGCTGCCAAAAGAAATGTTCCCTGTACACATCCACTCATATTGTGCACCCCTGGGAGACCTCACTGGACTCACTACACACCCACTAGTTCCTTCCTTCTTTATAATAATGAAGGAACCAGAGAAAATGATCAGCTTTGTTGAATTCTGAAAGTTGCACAAAGCCTGCCATGTATGGCAAACATTCACCTCTCAGGCACAGCTGTCAACTAGACGTGCCAACTCTTTAATAGGCCTGGATAAGAGAAAAGAAATGCAGCTCAAGAGCCACAACTAAAACCTACTGTAATAATATCCCAGTATCTCTAATTTGAAGTTCAGCATCTGGGAGTCATTATTGCTCTCTTTCCTGGGAAAGTTGCATTTAGTTCATAATGATGAAGAGACATTAGTATACAAAGTTTAAAGGAAAAATGTTCAAATAAATTTAGGCTCCTTTAGTACTATTCCATACATCTCTGTGACATGCTGAACAAGTTCCCACGCTGTCCCTTTGTATGTAGGAAGGTATTCTAACCTAGATTTTTTTTCTGTATGATATGTACAGAATATGAAAAAACTCTGTATGGCTAGAATGGCCACTCCTAAAACGAGGCTACGCCTTTATCTGTAAAGCCACACCCACCAACCACTCTAAACTATGCCCCCTTGCATTGCTAGCAAGAGGGGGGAAAAAAGAGGGGACGGAGCCACTACCAGTCTTAGAAACAAAGTAGCAGATCCAGCACTCGGGTCTTGAATAAAACCATAAACTTTTTAGTTCAAATATTAAAAAAAACAAAAAATGGCACACAGCAGGACATCTCCCCACACCAGTCAACGTGTTTAAGACTGTACACTGTCCTTATTCATGACTCATGAATAAGGACTGAGTACAGTCCGAAACGTGTTGACTGGTGTGTGGAGATGTCCTGTTGTGTGTCATTTTTAGACTTTTAAAAAAAATATTTGAAATAAAAAATTAATTGGTTTTATTTAAGACCCGAGTGCTGGATCTGCTACTTTGTTTCTACAATGGATTTGCTTCTCCTAAGGATCTGTGCACCAAGGACTAACAAAGGAAGTGAGCTGATTGCATTTAATTCTTTGTGGACTACCAATCTTACATCCACAACCACCTGCTTTACATCTTCAGACCATCATGTTCTCCAGCTGCTCACGGATCCGGCTTGCTTCCCTCATCTTCAGTCAGTCACTAGAACGATATCCCGCTTCGTGATTGGCAGAGTGTGGTTATGCAGGCTATTACTGTAACTCTCTGCTAAGCCAACCCAGCAGTGAGTGAAGAGTTTACATCAGACCTGTCACAAAGTGAGATGTCGACCGGCTCTAATGACTGACTGGGGTGAGAAAAAACCTCATTCAGTCAGTTTGTGGTTGGAGCACATGCTCAGTGCAATGCTGCTGTCTAAACATGGAGCCATAGAAAAGGAGGATACCCAAACGTCTGTCCAGGTCTTGTGTCGGATGGAAGACAGAGGGAACGAAAAACAGTTTGTCTCGCCGGAACGTTGGACATCTGGCCACCCTATATATGGCATTAAAGGCATATGGTGGTACAGCAGAGGATTCATGAACCTATTTGAAGCCCAAAGTAAAGCTGCATGCATAAACCAATCAATTTTACTCTAAAAGCAAAATTTTTTATTGCATATAGCAGTGTTTCCCAACCAGTGTGCCTCCAGCTGTTGTAAAACTACCACTCCCAGCATGCCTGCACAGCCAAAGGCTGTCCAGGTATTCTGGGAGTTGTAGTTTTGCAACAGCTGGAGGCACACTGGTTGGGAAACACTGGCATATAGGACATGTAGAGTATTAATCCCTATGCATTAAAGAGCATCTGTATTTTGTGCATCAGGATTAACCCTATTAAACCAGGCAAAAGGCCTGGTAGAGTTAATCCTGACGAGTAAAATGATACCATGTTTATGTCTTCAGTGCACCGAGAGGAGGCCACAAGCCCCTCAGAGCACCAGAGCTCTGGTGATCAGCCAGGGCCGGACTGGGAACTTAAAGTGGGTCTGGAAAAAAAACTAAAAGTGGCCCCATTTTGTAGGCAGGTCCAAATTAACAGAAGGCGAGGCAACACAAATAGGCAGGGTCAACAATACCATAGTGCAAAATACCATCCCAATAGAACCAAATAACACAGTGTAGCACAGTATACTGCCCCAAAAGCTGGCACTCTGTGGTGGCCATCAATAGCTACCATCTTCTGTCCTCCTCCAGTTATCTATGGAGCAGGGGGCTTAGGTGGTGAGGTGCGGGCCACAGCAATTGAATTCAGGAGGGCATGTCCGGTCGCTGGCTGGGAGCATGAGTACCTGATTCTCACAGCGTTGATTACTGTTAGGAGCTCATTAAGTACCCGTTCAGAAGCAGAGAGGAGGACTTGGGTGGCCTCCTGGGGCATCGGCCCTCTGGGAAATTTCCCTGTAGGGTCTATGGCCAATCCGCTCATGAATGCAATAGTACAATCTGCAGAAAGGATGTTATAGAGCAGGAGGAACTGAGCAGATTGATATATAGTTTTGTTGGAAAAGATTCATTAAAACGTGTAATTTATACATTTATATCTCTGCTCTTTTTTGTATACAGGGGAGGTGTTATCCGTGATTAATAGCATTCTCTGTGTAAGTGTGTATACAAAGATAGCTATCAGTGACTGATAGCTGTACATGGGGAGGTGTTATCAGTGATTGATAGCATTCTCTGTGTAAGTGTGTATACATAGATAGCGGTCAGTCACTGATAGCTGTACACAGAGGAGGCTTTATCAGTGATTGATAGTATTCTCTGCGTTAGTGTGTATACATAGATAGCAGTCAGTCACTCGTAGTTGTACACAGAGGAGGTGTTATCATTGATTGATAGCATTCTCTGTGTAAGTGTGTATACATAAATAGCTGTCAGTTACTGAAAGTTGTACACAGGGCATTCTCTGTGTTAGGGTGCATTCACACTACAGTATTTTTGGTCCATATCCGATCCGCATTTTTTTAGAATAGGATGCGGACCAATTTATTTCAATGGGTCTGCAAAAAATGCGGACAGCACACCATGTGCTGTCTGCAACCGTATGTCCGTTCTGTAGCCCTGCAAAAAAGATAGAACGTGTCCTATTCTTGTCCATTTTGCGGACAAGGATAAGCATTGTTACAAGTAATCCGCAAAAAAAAAAGGATACCAATAAACAGATTGGCCAAGATATAGCACAATTTACCCGGGCCAAGCCTATCAAATTTTGAAAACCAAAAATAGCAAAAAACAGGATTTGTACATTTTTTTATCTCATTTACATACATGCAAAGCGAGATATTTCAAGCCGTTATTTGTTATAATTTGGATGATTATGGCTTACAGCTTATGAAACCCCAAAGTCTCAATTTTGAGGTACCCTTTGCTCAGGGGGTATGGATTAATTAGCTGACTAGTGTGTGACACTTTGAGCCTAGAATATTGAACCTTTTCACCAAATTCTAATTTTAAGCTGCATTAATGCAATTCCTTTTAATTTGCATTACTGAAATAAATGAACTTTGCATGATATTCAAATTTTTCGAGCTTCACCTGTACACGTGAATGGAATATTTGCATTTCTTCTATGTTTTGTAACCACTTCTGCTTTTGGCTACCAAATCATAAGCCAATTCTGATGGGACCATACAGGCCTTACACCTGCTACATAGACAGGATCCATTTTGCATCTCGTTTTTCCTTCCTTCTGACAGATCAAAAGAAGGGTCACATAAATGATTGATGTCAACAAGGCCAAACAGAGACACTAGTGGCCCAGTCACAGAGTGGGGAGCGTGGGAACAGCATGAGAAGTCCACAGAGTGGCCCAGTGACATAGTGGTGAGGTGGCAGCAGCATGAGGAGACCACAGAGTGGCCCAATGACATAGTGTTGAGGTAGCAGAAGCATGAAGAGGCCACAGAGTAGCGATGTTGCAGCAGCATGAGGAGACCACAGAGTGGCACAACAACAGAGTGTGGAGGTGGCAGCAGCCGCATGAGGAGGCCACAGACTGGCAAGGTGACATAGTGTAGAGGTGGCAGCAGCAGCATGAGGAGGCCACAGAGTGGCACAATGACAGATGTGTGAGTTGGTGAGTTGGCAGCAGCATGAGGAGACCACAGTGTGGCAAGGTGACATAATGTGGAGGTGGCAGCAGCATGAGGAGACCACACAGTGGCACAATGACATAGTGTGAAAGTGGCAGCAGCATGAGGAGGCCACAGAGTGGCCCAGAGACACAGTTGTGAGTTGTCAGCAGCATGAGCTGGCCACAGGGTGGCAAAGTGACATAGTGTGGAGGTGGCAGCTGCATGAGGAGACCACAGATTGGCAAGGTGACATAGTGTGAAGGTGGCAGCAACATGAGGTGGCCACAGATTGGCAAGGTAACATATTGTGGAGGTGGCAGCAGCACGAGGAGACCACAGAGTGGCACAATTACAGAGTGTGGAGGTGGCAGCAGCATGAGGAGACCACAGAGTGGCACAATGACATAGTGGTGAGGTGGCAGCAGCATGAGGAGACCACAGAGTGGCCCAATGACATAGTGTTGAGGTAGCAGAAGCATGAAGAGGCCACAGAGTAGCGATGTTGCAGCAGCATGAGGAGACCACAGAGTGGCACAATAACAGAGTGTGGAGGTGGCAGCAGCAGCATGAGGAGGCCACAGACTGGTAAGGTGACATAGTGTGGAGGTGGCAGCAGCAGCATGAGGAGGCCACAGAGTGGCACAATGACAGATTTGTGAGTTGGCAGCAGCATGAGGAGACCACAGTGTGGCAAGGTGACATAATGTGGAGGTGGCAGCAGCATGAGGAGACCACAGAGTGGCACAATGACATAGTGTGAAAGTGGCAGCAGCATGAGGAGGCCACAGAGTGGCCCAGAGACACAGTTGTGAGTTGTCAGCAGCATGAGCTGGCCACAGAGTGGCAAGGTGACATAGTGTGGAGGTGGCAGCTGCATGAAGAGACCACAGATTGGCAAGGTGACATAGTGTGAAGGTGGCAGCAGCAGCAGCATGAGGTGACCACAGATTGGCAAGGTAACATATTGTGAAGGTGGCAGCAGCAGCAGCATGAGGAGGCCACATAGTGGCACAATGACAAAGTGTGAAGGTGGCAGCAGCATGGGGAGACCACAGAGTGGCACAATTACAGAGTGTGGAGGTGGCAGCAGCATGAGGAGACCACAGAGTGGCACAATGACAGAGTGTGGAGGTGGCAGCAGCAGCATGAGGATACCTGAGTTGTGAGGTGGCAGCAGCAGCATGAGGATACCTGAGTTGTGAGGTGGCAGCAGCATCATGAGACCACAGAGTGACCCGGTGACAGAGTGAGGAGGTGGGTGGCAATAACAGCACCCGTTGATGATGGTGGGTGTAAGAAGGAGCACTTGGCATCAGATGTGTGGCATCAGGCGGGTGGCAGCATCAGAATAGTAGCTAAAGCCAGGTAGCCAGAAGAAACCGGTCTCTTTTGTCAAGGTTTGGGTGAGGCAGCATGGATGATCTAATCTGATGCATCAGGCATTGGTGGGTGGAAATCCTGGCTGATCCACCCCTGATTCATCTTGACAAAAGTCAGTCTCTCCACATTTTGGGTGGACACGCAAGTTCTCCTTGAGGTAACTATGGCCACACTAAACACACTACTGGCCGGGCAGACCAGCTTTTCCAGAGAAAACTCAGTCAGTTGCGGTCACAAATCCAGTTTGGCTGCCCAGTAGTCCAGCAGATCTTCAATGTGGGGTGGCAGGGTGCTGTCCAAGTATGCAAGCACCTGCTGGTTCAGGTTCAGCTCTAGGTCTATCTGCTGCTGCTGGTGAGTAGTTTCTTCACTAGGCGGGTTAAGAAAGCTGCTCATCATCGACTCTAGACTCAAGCTGCGGCTGATGGAGCTGGTACTGCTCCAACCCCCCACCCTGCCATAGCAGCCATGGCAGTGGAACTAGAGCGCAGAGGGCCCCCCCGGTCAGACCTGCGAGAGGATAGATGATGGCGCAGATAGGCAGTGGCCAATTGACTATATACGATGTCTCTATAGTAGTTCAGTTTGTCCTCCCTCTCAGCGAGTGTAAAAAAGGCCCCCATTTTGGAACGGTAGCGAGAGTCCAAGAAGGTGGAGAGCCAGAAGTCATCCCTCTGCCGAATGGTGACAATTCGACTGTCACTACCCAAGCAAGTGAGCATGCAGTGGGACATTTGTGCAAGTGACTTCAAGGGACTCCCTGCCTCCATCTCCACTGCATACTGCCCCGGTGTGCCTGGGTCATCTGCCTCATCTTTCTCACCTCCCTCTTGCTCCTCCGGCTGCTCCTGCTCCTCCTTTCCTGTCACCTGTCTAGAAAAATTACCATTTCGCTACATATTGCTTGTGCTCCAATGTCCTCCTCCTCCAGTTCAGCCCCCACAGGGCTCATGTGGCTGTGAGATGTAGGCGCCACATCTCCAGTCCCCTGACCAGCTAGATTTACCAGCATCTGTTCCAGGATATGAAGCAGTGGAATGATGTTGTTCATCCCGTAGTCCTGGCGACTTACAAATAACATGGCATCCTCAAAGGGCCTGAGCAAATGGCAGGTGTTACACATGAGCTGCCACTGGCTGACATCGAAGTTACACAGGGCAGTGCTCCTGTCCGATTGGATCATCAAGAAATCGTTTATGGCCTTTGTCTGTTCGTATAGTCGGTCCAACATATGGAGGGTGGAATTCTGAGTGGAAACGTCGCATATCAGCCTATGTTGGGGGACACCGTTCTGCCGCTGCAGCTCAAGAACGGTGTGCTTGGCGGTGTACGAGTGGCTGAAGTGCATGCAAAGTTTCCTGGCCATTTTTAGGATGTCTTGCAGATGGGTGAAAACTTCAGGAACCGCTTGACAACCAGATTGAACACGTGCGCCATGCAGGGCGCATGGCTCAGCCCTTCTTGACGCAGCGCCGACACCATGTTCTTCCCTTGTCGGTCACCATGGTTCCGATTTTCTGTTGTCACGGAGAAAGCCAGGATTGGATTTCTTGATGCATCACACGGAGGAGTTCCTCCACTGTGTGACTCCGTTCGCCCAGGCAAACAAGGTGTAGAACAGTGTGACAACGCCGTGCCCTGCACATGTGGTATGCTAGAGGAGCTCTGTGAATTGTCCCTGCAGTGGAGGCTGAGGACATGGTGGTGGATGAGGAGGCAGAGGCAGACATTGTCGCAGGACCAACTGTGTGAGGACGTTGAGGCAGAAGCGGCGTCACTTGGCCAAGTTGCTGGTTTGGCTCGGCAGGAACCACATTTATCCAGTGGGCCGTAAAGGACATATATTGTCCTTGACCATAGTCATAGCTCCACACGTCGGCGCTGCCGTGCACTTTGGCAGACACCGACAGACTCAAGGACTGGCCCACCTTCTGTTCTACATATCTGTGCAGGGCTGGTACTGCCTTTTTGGCAAAGAAATAACGGCTTGGGACTCTCCACCTTGGCACAAGCTATCAGTTCTTTGAAAGGTGCAGAGTTCACCACTTGGAAAGGGAGGGACTGCAGAACCAGGAACTTGCCAAGGACCACGTTCAGCATCTGCGCCGTTGGATGAGTGCACGCATACTGTTGTCTCTTCGCAATCGCTTCTGTGATCAATTGCTGATGGAATGACTGATGAGGAGTAGGAGGGCGAGGAGCAGGAGCATCAGGACCGGTAGATAATGGGAAGGACAGACAGCTCCCTTCAGCTGAGGTGGTGGAGCCTTGACTGCCTGAAATCGGCTGCGTGCCACTGGGTGATGCAGCGTTTGCTGCAGCAGGCTGGACCACCACATTGGAGCCACGGTTCCCCCAGGACACTTTATGATGACGCTGCATATGTTGACGCAGGGCCGTGGTGCCTACATTGGTACACTGGCCATGCTTCACCTTCTGCCCACAGATTCGGGAAATGGCCATGTTCACCTCCTCCGGCGGCTTAACAAAAAACTGCCACACCGCCGAGTAGGTAATTTTACCCCCAACACTCCGCACTGACTGACTGCTACCGCCACTGCCGCCTTGAACCCATGCACCACTACTTTCCGCGCAGGTAGTCTCCTGTGAAGTGGGTGGTGTACCCCGGGCACGTTTGGCTCCTGACCTCCCACTGCTGCCACCCTGCTGACTCACGGACAAGCTGCCACCCTCTTTTCACAATGATGATGAAGCTCCTTCGTCACCTGGCTCCCAATTGTGATTGGCATCATCATCATCATCATGTACTGTCTGCACGTCACTGATGTCCTCCTCAACGGTCTCTGAGCCAGAAGTCTGACCGCTCACAACACCAGCTTCCATGCCACTCTCCTCATCACTACTTGCCCCCCTACCGGAGGAAGCGGCGGATGTTTCCTCCAGATCTTGGCTGGGCAGTAGCTGCTGACTTTCCTCTAGTTGCTCGTCTTCGTTGTATAAAGGAGCTGAGCCCACAGCATATAATACTTCTCTAGCTGAGGGAACAGAAAAGGACAGAGGCAGGTTGAGGACAGATGAGGACACAGGGCCTGCTCCCGGGCCATGCCAACTAAGGGTTGTGTCTGAAGAACCCACCGACTCTTGGCTGGGGGTGTCTGGTGTCACTTGAGATGAAGTGGGTGACCAAGTCAACCATTCAAGAACCGCTGGGTTGCTAGTCAAGACACGACCGCTAGATGACACCGGGAGCTCAGGCCTCTTGAAGTGACCCCTGCTGCCACACCCCCTTTCTCTGCTGTGACCTGTGCCAGAAACATTTAGGCCACTGCCCCTCCCCTGTGCAGGGCCTGTCACTTTTTTGTCTGACATACTGTTAGATCAAATAAATAAATAAAAAGGAAATGAATACACGCCAAAAAAGGCTTTCATTTTCTCACTTCACCACAGAACGGTTAATAGGTAGAGTTGAGCGAACACCTGGATGTTCGGGTTCGAGAAGTTCGGCCGAACTTCCCGGAAATGTTCGGGTTCGGATCCGAACTTCGTCCCGAACCCGAACCCCATTGAAGTCAATGGGGACCCGAACTTTTGGGCACTAAAAAGGCTGTAAAACAGCCCAGGAAAGAGCTAGAGGGCTGCAAAAGGCAGCAACATGTAGGTAAATCCCCTGCAAACAAATGTGGATAGGGAAATGAATTAAAATAAAAATAAAAAAAATAAAAATTAACCAATATCAATTGGACAGAGGTCCCATAGCAGAGAATCTGGCTTCACGTCAGCAGAGAATCAGTCTCTTCATGCCATAGCAAAGAATCTGGCTTCATGTCAGCAGAGAATCAGTCTCTTCATGCCATAGCAGAGAATCTGGCTTCATGTCAGCGCAGAATCAGTCTTCATGTCATAGCAGAGAATCAGGCTTCACGTGACCCACCACTGGAACAGGCCACTGTCACATATTTAGGCCCCGGCACCCAGACAGAGGAGAGAGGTCCCGTAACAGAGAATCTGGCCTTATGTCAGCACAGAATCTGTCTTCATGTCATAGCAGAGAATCAGGCTTCACGTCACCCACCACTGGAACAGGCCACTGTCACATATTTAGGCCCCGGCACCCAGACAGAGGAGAGAGGTCCCGTAACAGAGAATCTGGCCTTATGTCAGCACAGAATCAGTCTTCATGTCATAGCAGAGAATCAGGCTTCACGTCACCCACCACTGGAACAGGCCACTGTCACATATTTAGGCCCCGGCACCCAGACAGAGGAGAAAGGTCCCGTAACAGAGAATCTGGCCTTATGTCAGCACAGAATCTGTCTTCATGTCATAGCAGAGAATCAGGCTTCACGTCACCCACCACTGGAACAGGCCACTGTCACACATTTAGGCCCCGGCACCCAAGCAAAGGAGAGAGGTCCCGTAACAGAGAATCTGGCCTTATGTCAGCGCAGAATCAGTCTTCATGTCATAGCAGAGAATCAGGCTTCACGTCACCCACCACTGGAACAGGCCACTGTCACATATTTAGGCCCAGGCACCCAGGCAGAGGAGAGAGGTCCCGTAACAGAGAATCTGGCCTTATGTCAGCACAGAATCAGTCTTCATGTCATAGCAGAGAATCAGGCTTCACGTCACCCACCACTGGAACAGGCCACTGTCACACATTTAGGCCCCGGCACCCAGGCAGAGGAGAGAGGTCCCGTAACAGAGAATCTGGCCTTATGTCAGCGCAGAATCAGTCTTCATGTCATAGCAGAGAATCAGGCTTCACGTCACCCACCACTGGAACAGGCCACTGTCACATATTTAGGCCCAGGCACCCAGGCAGAGGAGAGAGGTCCCGTAACAGAGAATCTGGCCTTATGTCAGCACAGAATCTGTCTTCATGTCATAGCAGAGAATCAGGCTTCACGTCACCCACCACTGGAACAGGCCACTGTCACACATTTAGGCCCCGGCACCCAGACAGAGGAGAGATGTCCCGTAACAGAGAATCTGGCCTTATGTCAGCGCAGAATCAGTCTTCATGTCATAGCAGAGAATCAGGCATCATGTCACCCACCACTGGAACAAGCCACTGTCACACATTTAGGCCCAGGCACCCAGGCAGAGGAGAGAAGTCCCGTAACAGAGAATCTGGCCTTATGTGAGCACAGAATCTGTCTTCATGTCATAGCAGAGAATCAGGCTTCACGTCACCCACCACTGGAACAGGCCACTGTCACACATTTAGGCCCAGGCACCCAGACAGAGGAGAGAGGTCCCGTAACAGAGAATCTGGCCTTATGTCAGCACAGAATCTGTCTTCATGTCATAGCAGAGAATCAGGCTTCACGTCACCCACCACTGGAACAGGCCACTGTCACACATTTAGGCCCCGGCACCCAGACAGAGGAGAGGTTCATTAAACTTTGGGTTGCCCCGCAATATAATGGTAAAATTAAAATAAAAATAGTATTGAATGAGGAAGTGCCCTGGAGTAGAATAATATATTGTTAAGGGGAGGTAGTTAATATCTAATCTGCACAAGGGATGGACAGGTCCTGTGGGATCCATGCCTGGTTCATTTTTATGAACGTCAGCTTGTCCACATTGGCTGTAGACAGGCGGCTGCGTTTGTCTGTAATGACGCCCCCTGCCGTGCTGAATACACGTTCAGACAAAACGCTGGCCGCCGGGCAGGCCAGCACCTCCAAGGCATAAAAGGCTAGCTCTGGCCACGTGGACAATTTGGAGACCCAGAAGTTGAATGGGGCCGAACCATCAGTCAGTACGTGGAGGGGTGTGCACAGGTACTGTTCCACCATGTTAGTGAAATGTTGCCTCCTGCTAACACGTTCCGTATCAGGTGGTGGTGCAGTTAGCTGTGGCGTGGTGACAAAACTTTTCCACATCTCTTCCATGCTAACCCTGCCCTCAGAGGAGCTGGCCGTGACACAGCTGCGTTGGCGACCTCTTGCTCCTCCTCTGCCTTCGCCTTGGGCTTCCACTGGTTCCCCTGTGACATTTGGGAATGCTCTCAGTAGCGCGTCTACCAACGTGCGCTTGTACTCGCGCATCTTCCTATCACGCTCCAGTGTAGGAAGTAAGGTGGGCACATTGTCTTTGTACCGGGGATCCAGCAGGGTGGCAACCCAGTAGTCCGCACACGTTAAAATGTGGGCAACTCTGCTGTCGTTGCGCAGGCACTGCAGCATGTAGTCGCTCATGTGTGCCAGGCTGCCCAGAGGTAAGGACAAGCTGTCCTCTGTGGGAGGCGTATCGTCATCGTCCTGTGTTTCCCCCCAGCCACGCACCAGTGATGGGCCCGAGCTGCTTTGGGTGCCACCCCGCTGTGAACATGCTTCATCCTCATCCTCCTCCACCTCCTCCTCATCCTCGTCCTCCTCGTCCTCCAGTAGTGGGCCCTGTCTGGCCACATTTGTACCTGGCCTCTGCTGTTGCAAAAAACCTCCCTCTGAGTCACTTCGAAGAGACTGGCCTGAAAGTGCTAAAAATGACCCCTCTTCCTCCTCTTCCTCCTGGGCCACCTCCTCTTCCATCATCGCCCTAAGTGTTTTCTCAAGGAGACATAGAAGTGCTATTGTAACGCTGATAACGGCGTCATCGCCACTGGCCATGTTGGTGGAGTACTCGAAACAGCGCAACAGGGCACACAGGTCTCGCATGGAGGCCCAGTCATTGGTGGTGAAGTGGGTCTGATCCGCAGTGCGACTGACCCGTGCGTGCTGCAGCTGAAACTCCACTATGGCCTGCTGCTGCTCGCACAGTCTGTCCAGCATGTGCAAGGTGGAGTTCCACCTGGTGGGCACGTCGCATATGAGGCGGTGAGCGGGAAGGCCGAAGTTACGCTGTAGCGCAGACAGGCGAGCAGCGGCAGGGTGTGAACGCCGGAAGCGCGAACAGACGGCCCGCACTTTATGCAGCAGCTCTGACATGTCGGGGTAGTTGCGAATGAACTTCTGCACCACCAAATTCAGCACATGCGCCAGGCAAGGGATGTGCGTCAAACCGGCTAGTCCCAGAGCTGCAACGAGATTTCGCCCATTATCGCACACCACCAGGCCGGGCTTGAGGCTCACCGGCAGCAACCACTCGTCGGTCTGTTGTTCTATACCCCCCCACAACTCCTGTGCGGTGTGGGGCCTGTCCCCCAAACATATGAGTTTCAGAACGGCCTGCTGACGTTTACCCCGCGCTGTGCTGAAGTTGGTGGTGAAGGTGTGTGGCTGACTAGATGAGCAGGTGGAAGAAGAGGAGGAGGAAGCTGAGTAGGAGGAGGAGGAGACAGGAGGCAAAGAATGTTGCCCTGCGATCCTTGGCGGCGGAAGGACGTGCGCCAAACAGCTCTCCGCCTGGGGCCCAGCCGCCACTACATTTACCCAGTGTGCAGTTAGGGAGATATAGCGTCCCTGGCCGTGCTTACTGTTCCACGTATCTGTGGTTAGGTGGACCTTGCCACAGATGGCGTTGCGCAGTGCACACTTGATTTTATCGGACACTTGGTTGTGCAGGGAAGGCACGGCTCTCTTGGAGAAGTAGTGGCGGCTGGGAACAACATACTGTGGGACAGCAAGCGACATGAGCTGTTTGAAGCTGTTTGTGTCCACCAGCCTAAATGAAAGCATTTCATAGGCCAGTAGTTTAGAAATGCTGGCATTCAGGGCCAGGGATCGAGGGTGGCTAGGTGGGAATTTACGCTTTCTCTCAAATGTTTGTGAGATGGAGAGCTGAACGCTGCCGTGTGACATGGTTGAGATGCTTGGTGACGCAGGTGGTGGTGTTGGTGGTACATCCCATGTTTGCTGGGCGGCAGGTGCCAACGTTCCTCCAGAGGCGGAGGAAGAGGCCGAGGCGGCGGCAGCAGCAGAAGAGGCCGAGGCAGCAGCAGCAGAAGAGGTAGCAGGGGGAGCCTGAGTGACTTCCTTGTTTTTAAGGTGTTTACTCCAATGCAGTTCATGCTTTGCATGCAGGTGCCTGGTCATGCAGGTTGTGCTAAGGTTCAGAACGTTAATGCCTCGCTTCAGGCTCTGATGGCACAGCGTGCAAACCACTCGGGTCTTGTCGTCAGCACATTGTTTGAAGAAGTGCCATGCCAGGGAACTCCTTGAAGCTGCCTTTGGGGTGCTCGGTCCCAGATGGCGGCGGTCAGTAGCAGGCGGAGTCTCTTCGCGGCGGGTGTTCTGATTTTGCCCACTGCTCCCTCTTTTGCTACGCTGTTGGCTCGGTCTCACCACTGCCTCTTCCTCCGAACTGTGAAAGTCAGTGGCACGACCTTCATTCCATGTGGGGTCTAGGACCTCATCGTCCCCTGCATCGTCTTCCACCCAGTCTTGATCCCTGACCTCCTGTTCAGTCTGCACACTGCAGAAAGACGCAGCAGTTGGCACCTGTGTTTCGTCATCATCAGAGACGTGCTGAGGTGGTATTCCCATGTCCTCATCATCATGAAAAATAAGTGGTTGTGCGTTAGTGCATTCTATCTCTTCCACCCCTGGGGAAGGGCTAGGTGGATGCCCTTGGGAAACCCTGGCAGCAGAGTCTTCAAACAGCATAAGAGACTGCTGCATAACTTGAGGCTCAGACAGTTTCCCTGATATGCATGAGGGTGATGTGACAGACCGATGGGCTTGGTTTTCATGCGCCATCTGTGCGCTTTCTGCAGAAGACTGGGTGGGAGATAATGTGAACGTGCTGGATCCACTGTCGGCCACCCAATTGACTAATGCCTGTACCTGCTCAGGCCTTACAATCCTTAGAACGGCATTGGGCCCCACCAAATATCGCTGTAAATTCTGCTGGCTACTGGGACCTGAGGTAGTTGGTTCACTAGGACGTGTGGCTGTGGCAGAACGGCCACGTCCTCTCCCAGCACCAGAGGGTCCACTAACACCACCACGACCATGTCCACGTCCGCGTACGCGTCCCTTATTAGATGTTTTCCTCATTGTTCCCGTTCACCACAATTTTGAGAATGGCAAATTTGGAAATAGTTTTTCACCCCAGAACAAAAACTGTGCTTTTACGGTCACTACAAATAACTTGACCAGCTCAAACAGTACAGATTTGGTTGAATAGAAATGTGAGACCTATTTTTTTTTGCGCTGTGTAACAGGTATACGTTTAATCACAGAATTAGACTTGTATCTGCAGGGTAGCGTGTGTGTTAAGTTTTTCTGAATGACACTATCAGCACCTTGAATCTAAGATATCCTTTTTGGGATAGATTTCAAGTAGGCCTCATATAGCATAAACTACTTAGTTATTTTGAGAATGTCAAATTTGGGAATAGTTTTTCACCCCAGAACAAAAACTGTGCTTTTACGGTCACTACAAATAACTTGACCAGCTAAAACAGTACAGATTTGGTTGAATAGAAATGTCAGGTCTATTTTTTAGGCGCTGGGTGACAGGCTCAACTTGCCCCTAATGTAGTATATGGCCAAAAAATAACCACACTATTGATGGTTAAATGCACTTGGGTGACACAGGCTCAGCCTGCACCTGATGTAGTATATGGCCAAAAATTAACCACACTGTTGATGGTAAATGCACTTGGGTGACACAGGCTCAGCCTGCACCTGATGTAGTATATGGCCAAAAATTAACCACACTGTTGATGGTTAAATGCACTTGGGTGACACAGGCTCAGCCTGCACCTGATGTAGTATATGGCCAAAAAATAACCACACTATTGATGGTTAAATGCACTTGGGTGACACAGGCTCAGCCTGCACCTGATGTAGTATATGGCCAAAAAATAACCAGACTGTTGATGGTTAAATGCACTTCGGTGACACAGGCTCAGCCTGCAGCTGATGTATGATATAGCAAAAAATAACCACACTATTGATGGTTAAAAGCACAAAATGGCCGCTGATCACCCCAGAAAAAAGTGATCTAAAAACGCTCTGGGCAGCCTAAAAAAAGTGAGCAAGTCGATATTAGCACTTCAATGATCCACAGCTGGAGATCGATCACAGAATGAAGTCTTTTGGAGGAGTTAATCTGCCTAATCTCGCCCTAACGTCGCAGCAGCAACCTCTCCCTATGCTTGAATCAGCAGAGTGACGTGCAGCGCTACGTGACCCAAGCTTATATAGAGGCTGGGTCACATGCTGCACTGGCCAATCACAGCCATGCCAATAGTAGGCAAGGCTGTGATGGCCTCTTGGGGCAAGTAGTATGACGCTTGTTGATTGGCTGCTTTGCAGCCTTTCAAAAAGCGACAAGAAAGCGCCGAACACCGAACCCGAACCCGGACTTTTACGAAAATGTTCGGGTTCGGGTCCGTGTCACGGACACCCCAAAATTCGGTACGAACACGAACTATACAGTTCGGGTTCGCTCATCCCTATTAATAAGCCTTTTTTTCCACTAATACACGCCCAAAAATGCTTTAGAACATATAAGTGCACCGCTGAACGGCAATTAACCCTTACATTTTCCACTAATACACCCCAAAAAAGGCTTTAGAACATATAACTGCACCACTGAACGGCAAATAATACTTTTTTTTCCAACTAATACATGCCAAAAAAGGCTGTAATTTTCTCACTTCACCACACAACTTCTAATAAGCCCTGTTTTTTGTCCACTAATACACGCCAAAAAAGGCTTTAGAACATATAGCTGCACCGCTGAACGGCTAATAAGCCCTTTTTTTCACTTATACATGCCAAAAAAGGATTTTGAAGATATAACTGCACCGCTGAACGGCAAATAAGCCCTTATTTTTTTCTACTTATACACTTCATGGGAAATAAGCCCATATTTTTTTTACTTATAACTGTACCGCTGAACGGCAAATACTTTTTGTTTTTCACTAATACATGACAAAAAAGGCTGTAATTTTCTCACTTCACCACACAAAGGCTAATAAGCCCTTTTTTTCCACTAATACAAGCCAAAAAAGGCTTTAGAACATATAACTGCACCGCTGAATGGCAAATAATACTTTTTTCTGCACTAATGCACCCCAAATAATGCTTTAGAATATAAAACTGCACCGCTGAACAGCAAATAACCCCTTATTTTTTTCCACTAATTCAAGCCAAAAAAGGCTTTAGAACATACAACTCCACCGCTGAACGGCAAATAACCCCTTATTTTTTTCCACTCATACAAGCCAAAAAAGGCTTTAGAACATATAACTGCACCGCTGAACGGCAAATAACCCCTTATTTTTTTCCACTAATACAAGCCAAAAAATGCTTTAGAACATATAAATGCACCGCACAAGGGCTAATAAGACGTAGAAATATTTCCTAGTAATACACCCTGTTAATGGCTGTATCACACAGTACTTGCACCCCAATAACAAGAAAGGTTTGCTGGAATTAAAAAGGTATCATCTATTGCAAACCTGAAAGCAGCAGTATAATGGCAATTTGGATCCCCGGTCAGTGCAGCAAGGTGTAATAGAATTGCTCCCATTATCCAGGCTGTACACTCCACTATTGGACCCTGTTCTCCTTTTGTAGTGTGGAATAATTCCTCCCTATCGTTTCCCTACACTTCTAATGATCTTTTCCTGAACTTCTATTCAGCCAAAAAAAAGTCTTCAAGTCTCCTAGCACCTGTCACGTCTTTCCCTGCACTAAGTAATAATAGAAAATGGCTGAATCCAAGATGGCTGAGACTATTTATAGGGCTGTGACATCATAGGGGCTGGCTGGCTGCTGATGTCACAGCCTTTGAGTATAAATACAATTTTTTTGTTTTTCATAAACACAACATATAAATAACAGACTGAGGCCTCATGAACACGACAGTTGTTTTTATCGGTCCGTAAAATGGGGTTCCGTTGTTCCGTGATCTGTGTCCGTTTTTGTTTCCGTGTGTCTTCCTTTATTTTTGGAGGACGACCAGACATAAAGGAATGTAAAAAAAAGTCTAAGACAGGTTTGCCATGCAAATGATAGGAAAAAAACGGACGCGGATGACAATCTTGTGTGCCTCCGCGTTTTTTAGCGGTCCCAATGACTTTAATAGGTCCGTGAACCATTTTCCGCGAAAATAATAGGACAGGTTATATTTTTTTGACGGACTGGAACCACGGATCACGGACGCGGATGGCAAACGGTGCATTAGCCGATTTTTCAACGTACCCAAACGTTGCAACAGACACGGAATAAAACAACGGTCGTGTGCATGAGGCCATAGTGAAACACACGTACAACGTGAAAAAGTGACAGTGCTTGTGACATGCTGGGATCATGTTGCCAACAGTGATGGCCAGTTCGCAGTGTTCGCCGATGAACACATGCGATCTGCCATCTTTATTCCCAAGTCCGGCGATGCAGAGGTAAGTCCTTACCTGTGCCTGCGCCGCGAGCCGCTCTGAAACACATGCGGTCACCGGGAGCAGGCAGTTCCGAGAACAGCCCAATGAAGGCTGTTCTTGGAACTGCCTGCTCCCGGTGACCGCATGTGTTTCAGAGTGGCTCTCGGCACAGGCACAGGTAAGGACTTACCTCTGCATCGCCGGACTTAGAAATAAAGATGGCAGATCGCATGTGTTCGTCGGCGAACACTGCGAACTAGCCATCACTGGTTGCCAATAAGAATCGCAGCACACTGAAACATCCTACCTAACCAATAAATACTAAAGTAATTTATATTTTGCACTTGCACTTTACTAGCTATGTCTTTGATTATATATTATTGTGCCAGGTATACTTAGTAGACATTGATTGTTTATAACTAGAGATGAGCGAATCAACTTCGGATGAGACATCCAAAGTCGATTCGCATAAAACTTCGTTCTAATACTGTACGGAGCTCCGCACAGTAATAGAATGTATTTGCTCTGATGGGCCGAAGTTATTACTTCGCGAAGTCTCGCGAGACTTCGCATAAGAACTTCAAAAATGTATTTATGCTGTAAAAAGACATTTCCCGAACTCGGGTTTGGTTCCAAGGTACCACTTGGAATCGAACCCAAGTTTGGGAAATGTTTTTTTACAGTACGAATTAATTTATGAAGTTATTGCGCGAGACTTCTTGAAGCAATAACTTCGGCTCATCAGAGCCAATACATTCTAATACTGTATAGAGCGCTCGCTCCGTACAGTATTAGAACAAAGTTTTATGTGAATCGACTTCGGATGTTGCATCCGAAGTCGATTCGCTCATCCCTAATGGCAACTCACAAACTGCAGCCTTCCCAGTTCTGCTGATTTACTAAATTGAGTCTGACCTTCTGCGCAATCTCTGAAGAGAAGAACAGCTTGTCCCTGTGACCAGCCCTGGTATTGTAGAATAGAATGGGAGCCACACTGTGTACTCATTATTTTCTAGGTTATTCTAGGAGTTGTTGTACCCCAGTGTTCCAGTGTGTACCTATCCATTGCTAAGTTATTCTGGCCCATGTGGTACCCCAGTGTTTCTGTGTGTGTAATTAACTAGGGGCTATGCTAGAACTTGTATTACCTCAGCTTTCCAGTGTATACATATTCATATACGGTTCTGCTGGGGCTTGCAGTGCCACACTGTGTATTCATTCAGTACAATGTTATACTAGAAGTTGTAGTATCTCAGTGCTGCACAGTATTTATCCAGTACTGTAGTACTGGAACCTGTAGTACCTGAGTATTCCAGTGTGTACTTATCCTTTTTAGGTTTTGTTAGGGCTTATAGTGCCACAGCCTTATATTGTATAATTATCTTTTTCTATTTCATTCATAAAAAAAGAATAAATAAATACAGGGAGTCCAGAATTATTAGGCAAGTTGTATTTTTGAGGATTAATTTTATTATTGAACAACAACCATGTTCTCAATGAACCCAAAAAACTCATTAATATCAAAGCTGAATATTTTTGGAAGTAGTTTTTAGTTTGTTTTTAGTTTTAGCTATTTTAGGGGGATATCTGTGTGTGCAGGTGACTATTACTGTGCATAATTATTAGGAAACTTAACAAAAAACAAATATATACCCATTTCAATTATTTATTTTTACCAGTGAAACCAATATAACATCTCAACATTCACAAATATACATTTCTGACATTCAAAAACAAAACAAAAACAAATCAGTGACCAATATAGCCACCTTTCTTTGCAAGGACACTCAAAAGCCTGCCATCCATGGATTCTGTCAGTGTTTTGATCTGTTCACCATCAACATTGCGTGCAGCAGCAACCACAGCCTCCCAGACACTGTTCAGAGAGGTGTACTGTTTTCCCTCCTTGTAAATCTCACATTTGATGATGGACCACAGGTTCTCAATGGGGTTCAGATCAGGTGAACAAGGAGGCCATGTCATTAGATTTTCTTCTTTTATACCCTTTCTTGCCAGCCACGCTGTGGAGTACTTGAACGCGTGTGATGGAGCATTGTCCTGCATGAAAATCATGTTTTTCTTGAAGGATGCAGACTTCTTCCTGTACCACTGCTTGAAGAAGGTGTCTTCCAGAAACTGGCAGTAGGACTGGGAGTTGAGCTTGACTCCATCCTCAACCCGAAAAGGCCCCACAAGCTCATCTTTGATGATACCAGCCCAAACCAGTACTCCACCTCCACCTTGCTGGCGTCTGAGTCGGACTGGAGCTCTCTGCCCTTTACCAATCCAGCCACGGGCCCATCCATCTGGCCCATCAAGACTCACTCTCATTTCATCAGTCCATAAAACCTTAGAAAAATCAATCTTGAGATATTTCTTGGCCCAGTCTTGACGTTTCAGCTTGTGTGTCTTGTTCAGTGGTGGTCGTCTTTCAGCCTTTCTTACCTTGGCCATGTCTCTGAGTATTGCACACCTTGTGCTTTTGGGCACTCCAGTGATGTTGCAGCTCTGAAATATGGCCAAACTGGTGGCAAGTGGCATCTTGGCAGCTGCACGCTTGACTTTTCTCAGTTCATGGGCAGTTATTTTGCGCCTTGGTTTTTCCACACGCTTCTTGCGACCCTGTTGACTATTTTGAATGAAACGCTTGATTGTTTGATGACCACGCTTCAGAAGCTTTGCAATTTTAAGAGTGCTGCATCCCTCTGCAAGATATCTCACTATTTTTGACTTTTCTGAGCCTGTCAAGTCCTTCTTTTGACCCATTTTGCCAAAGGAAAGGAAGTTGCCTAATAATTATGCACACCTAATATAGGGTGTTGATGTCATTAGACCACACCCCTTCTCATTACAGAGATGCACATCACCTAATATGCTTAATTGGTAGTAGGCTTTCGAGCCTATACAGCTTGGAGTAAGACAACATGCATAAAGAGGATGATGTGGTCAAAATACTCATTTGCCTAATAATTCTGCACGCAGTGTAAATATATAATTTCTTGCCTCATGGCCTACAAAATTAGTAGGGAGGAAGAACAACAGTAATTTATTCATGAACACAGAAGACAACCATATGCAGTACCCCAGAACAGAGTACTTGCAAACTGTTCTTCTAAGGCCTCATGCACACGACCGTGCCGTTTTTTAAGGTCCACAAACCGCGGATCCGCAAAAAACGGAAGCCGCCCGTGTGCCTTCCGCAATTTGTGGAACGGAACGGGCGGCCCATTGTAGAAATGCCTATTCTTGTCCGCAAAACGAACGAGAATAGGACATGCTATATTTTTTTTTGCGGGGCGGACAGCACACCAAGTGCTGTCCGCATCTTTTGTGGCCCCATTGAAGTGAATGGGTCCGAGCCGCAGCTTTTGGTCGCGTGCATGAGGCCTTATATAATATTATGCAATGTTATTTAATACTGTTTTATATGTTTATATCTTGTAATGTACCCAGCATAGGGTGAGACAGGGTTAATTACCCTGATTCAGCCCCTGCAGAAAGTTGGGTGTGGTGATTACTGAGTAGAGGGGGCGTGACCGGACTATATATCAGGCAGCCAATCACTAAACATCAACACTCACCGAAGGAAAGCTAAGTATTGTGGGGGTTGTAGTTTTGTGAGGGAAGATCAGGCGCCATGATACTCTCAGTGTGTTGCAGCCTCGCACAGGAGCTAGACAAATGGATTCAAGGTAAATTGAAACTCTGGTTATATGTATTGGTACGGGTTCTGGTTGGGTCACAGCTTGCAGCCTTGATGCAGTTTTTAAAAAATTAAGTTACTTTACTAGAATACTCCTTTAAGATAACCCTGTATCCTTCAATTGGAAATTACAGCCACCATTGCAATAGTAATATTGCCAGCCCTAGATTTTGCAGAGAGAGACTCTGGGAGGATAGAGAGTAAAGAGTACTATAACCTCTTTCATACTCAAATCCATACCTTGCTATCTGGGAGGATTTTCACAGTGAATTATTTGGAACTTTTTTTTTTTATTCCATTAGATATACTACAACTTCTGCAATTTAGTAAAGAAGGGCGTTTATTTCCTATATCTGGCCTGGTTACCAACTCCAGCACCTTAGACCATTGCACCCTACACCTCTTGCCTTGTACCGGCACCAAAAATATAACACCAAGGAAACTACAGTACCATCAGGCAGGAGTTCCAACATCAGGGTGTGCCCTGAGAAAAACATGGGTGCACCCTCCTAACGCTGCCCTGGCCCTAGGGAGCATAGGTGTGGGGGTTGCCCCTGTGATTGACTGTTGCAGACAGAGCCGCTACCACTCCCATCCTCTGCTCCTCCAGGCCACGGCATATACTGTTTAACCACAGAAAGGTGGTGACTATAGACACAGCTTGGGAGGTTGGCTGTGGGAGAGGGAGGTCCAAGGTTGAGGAACAGCCCGGTGCCTATATTCTGGTTAATCTGTCACTGTTAATATCACTAGATATATGAGGGTGACCCGTATGAACTAATGGGTGTGGGGTTCAGTAGGACAAAAACGTAGAACTGTGCTACTACATTGTAGTTAATTTTATAAATGTAAACTGAAATGTTTTTGGACTGAAAATCTAAAGTTATGGAATTCATGGTATAATGAACAATTATTCCATTTTTCTATACCATGGTTTTCAAGATTTCTGCTTGCAGTCCTTGAGTCTGGGTGATACAAATCTGTCCTTGATGGTCTCACAGGTGTTTGCCCTGTAACAGTATAATAATCAAACCTGTGGTTCTCATTCAAAGACTGCAAGTAGAGATCTTGAAAATAATGAGGAATTGAAAAGATATATTGGAATAGCGTGTAACTTTTCATAACACAATCTTAATAGGTTTCCATGTGTGCATGCTTTTGTAATATGGTAGAACACAAGCCCCTGTTTCGGTAAATGTTTCCTCTGTATAACCATGAGATTCCTCCAGATCAGTATTTGTTTAGCATGGATATTATCAGGGCAATTATTTGCTAATGGAAGGATCAAGTGGCAAGTAAAATAGGTGACACCCATGTAATACAAATGCAAGTGATTAAAACATAAGGCGTATGTGCAAGGCTCATGAAGACAACTCATTGAAAAATTTTGGGAGGCAGACTACATATTTTTTTAGTTTAGAAATATATAGACTCATCAACCTTAGCTTTAAAATCAACTGGGTAAAGCGAATAACATTGAGTATGTCATGGCACTGTCAATGGGTAGGACTGGAATAAATTAGGCAGAAAGTGATGCTTTTTCGATGCTGGCTATGATAGACAGGGCATCACACCTTCTACTTTTGGGGCTGTGTAGACCAGAAAAGTACTCATGCTGATTCCTATGTACAGCCAAAGGCATCTACAATGTTCATGTGAGCATTAAAACTGAACCAAAGAGCAATAGAAGAAGGTGACCTGGTCTGATGAATCACATTTTCTTTTAATTATGTGGACAGTCGAGTGCAGGTGTGTCACTTACCTGGGAATGAAATTCTGGAGTTTGGGGCATTGTTGTCCTGGAAAACCTTGGACCCTGGCATTCATGTGGATGTTACTTTGAATTATACCACCATTCATACCATTTAAACATTGTTGCAGACCATGTACAGCCCTTCATGGCAGCGGTAACAACAATGTGACCTGCCACACTGCAAAAATTGTTCAGGAATTGTTTGAGAAACATAACAATGTTCAAGGTGTTGACCTGGCCTACAGATTCCGCAGATCTCAATCTGGTTAACCATCTGTGGAACGTGCTGGAAAAACAAATCCTGTGAAGCGAGGTGTATTGTCCTCGACTCCTCCTGTGTAATGTGCATGCACCCGATAAATTCTAAATTCTGTTACTACAGAATGCTAAGATGGACGGTTTTGATATGAGTAGCTGCATAACAACATGTTGGTGATTTACTGGACCGACCCTTCTGACAATTTATTATTTTTTGTATAATTTTCTGATAGTTTCATGTACATAAACGCTATTGTGGCTTGTTTATGTCACAGCTGGATGTAAATTGTAAGTTTAAGTTAAGCTAAAATCTCTTGTGATGTGTCACTCATCGCTGTTATTTTCTAGCAGATGTTCAGACTTACAGTAATGGTATTGAAGAAGTTCAGGCAGCTGTTACCTTAAAGTATAGTTTCCTCTTTGGTGAATGTCCACTAACATAGAACTAATTCCCTATTATATTCTTTTTGTAATGGCTCAGTTTATAAGTTATCTTTTGTGTTGCCCCCTTTATGGTCATGTTCCTACACCAGCAACACAGATATAAAATGAACGCCATTACCAAAACTGTGTGCAGGAGCCCTTAGAGCTCATTCAGCCATTATTCACCATTTGTCCATGCAGAGAAATTTGAAGCATGCATGGCCCAGCTCCAATTTTCCTTCAAGAATCATTCAAGTGAATTTAAGTAAGGGAGAGTTCACATCATCGTTATTTTTCCATTTTTGATCGGTCAGAAGAACAAAAATAAATAAAAAATCTGGATCCTGTGAAAAAATTGATCCTGTGCATCAATTATGCACATTTGACATCCATTTGAGCCATTTCCGTTTGAGATATGTTTTTTTAGACTGGAAAAAGTCCTGCATGTAGTACTTTTTTTTATGTCTAAAAAAGGATTTCAAACAGAAATGACTCAAACGGATGACAAATGTGCATAACTGCACAGGATTCTTTATTTTTTATTTTTTTATAGGATCTTTTTTATTTTTTTCACGTTCTTCTGATGGATCAAATAACGCAAAAATAACAGTGATGTGAACTCTCCCTTAGGCCTCTTGCAGAATCTCAAAACGGGAATTAACAACGCAAGTGTGAAAGTAGCCTTATGCCTCATTCACACGTCAGTGTTTTGGTCAGTTTTTTCCATCAGTGATTTTGAATTTGATCCAAAACCAGGTGTGGCTCTAAACACAGAACAGGTGCAGATCTTTCCCTTATACCTCATGTCTGTGGAGGCTCCAATCCTGGTTTTCGCTCACAATCACTGATGGAAATCACTGACTGAACACTGACAGTGTGAATGAGGCTTTAGACTACAATCTCAACAGAGAAAGCATTTATGTTGAAACATTGTCACACCACAAATACCCTATTAATATGAGAGCCATAGTAGTGATCAGTTATTCACCTTGATTTTGCCAATGTTGGGGAAATGTCTTTAATTACCACAGTGGCCATTAAAATATATGTCCACTGTTTTAAACAGCAGACACATAGGGCTAGTGTCTGTGATCTGCAAAAATGCCGATCACAGACATTCAACCTCTCAGATGCCATGGCCAATTGTGACAACGATATCTGAGAGGCTTTCCCCGAGAGCACTGCATTCCCGATGCCGAACGGCTTCCTTGTGCTAAGGTTGGGGAAGCCGTTCATTCATTGTGGTAGCCTTTCCCCTTAGGAATGATCCAAACCTAATGAGATTCCCATAGGCCCAATTATAAAAATTTTATATATAATATATACAAATATATATATATATATATATATATATATATATATATATATATATATATATACAAAAAAATTCTAATCACCCCTCTTTTCTCATATTAAAAATAAATACATAAAAAAAAATAAAATAGGTATCACCATTTCCCAAAATGCCCGAACTATTAAAATAAAAATTATATTTATCCTGTGCAGTGGACACTGTAACGGGAAAAAAAAATCAAATTGGCAGATTCGCCATTTTTTGGTTGTTTCACCTCCCCAAATTTTTTTTTATTGAACGTAATCAAAAAGCTATACACAATCCAAAATTCTATCAATAAAAACTACAGACTGCCTCACAAACCATGCGCTCTCACACAGCTCTGTAGATATAACTATATAAAAGAATATGGCATTGAAAAGAAAACACTAAAAAACTATAATTACATCTTGTCTTGTAAAAAGCAAGCCCTCTTATAAATATAAAAAAAGGTATGGCTTTGGAAAGCAGAAGGTGAATAAGAAAAACACAAGAAAGGAAAATTCTAAAAATCCACAAATTTTGGATGACTAAGGCAAGATATAAGCCATTATGATACCTTACAATTATTCAGTGTTGTTTTTGAACATTTTAACCAAAAGAACTGAACCTCCAAATCAAAAATTCAAATAACAATTCTAGATCTTTTTTTTTTGCATTATAGGACAATAAGCAGATGATGCCTGTATTATTGTGTGCATAATACTCTCAGCACTCACACTTACATATAAAAAAGGAATTCCACTCAGGGTGATTTGTTTCTGTAAGCCTAGGTTTCTGTTGACTCGTAAGTCATTCCCTTTCAGAGATAAAACCTGTGTGTCTATGTATATTTGCTTTAAGAATTGAATGGGATAAAATAAAAGCTATATTTTAAACATAAATTGGGTTGCCAAACTAATACCCTGTGGATCGACAAAAGTTGTTGTGGTCCCTTTGAAACCAGCTCAGTGATTTTTAGTTTTACTGTGTACATCACAAAAAAAAAACATATGGATTAAAAAGGTTTTCGGGTACTTATAAGTTGATGATAGGTCATCAATATCATAAAGGTATGGGACTAACCCTTCCTGCCAAACCCCCCCTCCCCTCCCTCCAACAGATCAACTGTTTCTGACTGCCTGAAACTATACAGTGGATGAAAGGCTCTATCCACTGTGTAATTCCAGGGCCAGCGTACTGCAGCTCAATTCCCATTCACTTGGATGCCAGCTGAACTGCAGTACCCCGGCATGGCCACCAAACCACTTCTGGCTCAATCCACAATACAGCCCCTAAGACTGCCTAAAACAGCTACTGGTGGTGCAGGGTGTTGGACCCTCACTGATCTGACTTTGATGACATATCCTGTGGGCAGATCATCAATATCTAAGTACTGGAAAAGCCCAGTCTTTAAAGCACATTTGTTCTTTAATGATGGATATGAAGCTTCAGCCCTGAAATCTCCCACACATTGTCATGCTTTCCTTTAATCGGAAACATAACTAAGACTTAACCTACATTCAGAATAAACATCTGGAAATGTTCCCAATGTATACACCAGATTTGTCGACTGGGTAACAAGAGAAATGTATGACAGAAGAATGTCTTGTTGGCATCCGCATACCTTTTTTTACTGTCTGTAAAAACGTACAGTATGCTGCTGGACTTCTACATACAGATATGTGCTGTGAAAATCCATACACATATAGTATATGTTTACTTACAATGCAAGCCAGTGGACAATGTATGCAACTGTATGCCAAACATTTGAATATGTCAGGGCCATACGTTTGTCATATACGTCAGAGGGAAAAAGACAAGATGTAAACAATGACTAATGAAAATAAAGTTCTAAGGGTACGGCCACACAGTCAAGTGATGCCGTTTGGAAGCCAAAACCAGGAGTCACTTCATTTAAAGGGGTTTTTCCGAGACATACAGTACAGACCAAAAGTTTGGACACACCTTCTCATTCAAAGAGTTTTCTTTATTTTCATGACTATGAAGGCATCAAAACTATGAATTAACACATGTGGAATTATATACATAACAAACAAGTGTGAAACAACTGAAAATATGTCATATTCTTCTAGGTTCTTCAAAGTAGCCACCTTTTGCTTTGATTACTGCTTTGCACACTCTTGGCATTCTCTTGATGAGCTTCAAGAGGTAGTCCCCTGAAATGGTCTTCCAACAGTCTTGAAGGAGTTCCCAGAGATGCTTAGTACTTGTTGGCCCTTTTGCTTTCACTCTGCCGTCCAGCTCACCCCCAACCATCTCGATTGTATTCAGGTCCGATGACTGTGGAGGCGAGGTCATCTGGCGCAGCACCCCATCACTCTCCTTCATGGTCAAATAGCCCTTACTTTCAAAGTTTTCCCAATTTTTCGGCTGACTGACTGACCTTCATTTCTTAAAGTAATGATGGGCACTCGTTTTTCTTTACTTAGCTGCTTTTTTCTTGCCATAATACAAATTCTAACAGTCTATTCAGTAGGACTATCAGCTGTGTATCCACCTGACTTCTCCTCAACGCAACTGATGGTCCCAACCCCATTTATAAGGAAAGAAATCCCACTTATTCAACCTGACAGGGCACACCTGTGAAGTGAAAACCATTTCAGGGGACTACCTCTTGAAGCTCATCAAGAGAATGCCAAGAGTGTGCAAAGCAGTCATCAAAGCAAAAGGTGGCTACTTTGAAGAACCTAGAATATGACATATTTTCAGTTGTTTCACACTTATTTGTTATGTATATAATTCCACATGTGTTAATTCATAGTTTTGATGCCTTCATAGTCATGAAAATAAAGAAAACTCTTTGAATGAGAAGGTGTGTCCAAACTTTTGGTCTGTACTGTATATACTAATGACCTACCCTCTGGATAGGTCATCAGTATCTGATCAGTGGGTGTACGACACCTGGAACTCCCGTCTATCAGCAGTTTGAGAAGGCACCATCTTTCGCAGTAGCGCTGCAGTCTTCTCTCAGCTTTCTCTAGGCTGAATGACGTCACTTTCATTGGTCACATGGCCAAGGCGCAGCTCAGGCCCGTTGAAGTGAATGGAGTTAAGCTGCGATACCAAGCACAGCTGCTATCAAATAGACGGCGCTGTGCTTGGTGAGCAGAGAGAAGGCTGCAGCGCTCACAGGCGTGTCGCTACCTTCTCAAATAGCTGATCGGCGGGGTCCCAGGTGTTGAACCCCCACCGATCATACACTGATGACCTATTCTAAGGATAAATCATCAGTATATAAGTCTCAGAAAATCCTTTTAAAGAGTAGAAGGTGCATCTGTCCTTTATACTTTCTCTCCTTTTTTAATACACTCCTGATTTTGGCTTCCTAAACTACATCAGAAAACCTGATGCTTTTACAATTTTGTGCTCAAGTGCATTTTATTTCGGTCAAAACAACTAATCACCATTTTGTACATTTTATTATGCTGGGAGGTGGGGGTTTGGGGCAATTTTATAATACTGCAAAAGTATAACAATGTGTTCATAATAAACCAGCCTCTAAGGGTATATTCACATGTGGCAGATTTGTTCCCAGAATTCCTGCAACTGGAAATCAGTTCCATTTGTTGGAACAGTTTCTGTAGCATTTACATGGATTTATTTAAACCTGATTTACATGAACGGGACAGTTGGAGAAATTTCAAATCTGCCAAATGTGTACGTACCCTCAGTTGATTATTGCTATCAAGTATTTCAATTATTGGAAAAACCTGCACCAGAACCAATACATTTTCCTAGTCTGCAAAAGGCATAGAATGCTCTCTCCCTATTTTATTTACAAACATGTAAGTAGACAGTTTGCTTCAATTACTCTCAACCGTAGACAACTACATGTACAACAATTTCCTACTAAATACCTATTACCAAAATTGCTCCCATTGTAATCAGGAGGAATCTGGGTATGGGTAGGAGGAGCCTCACAGAAATCATATTCTTAGGTCCTCGAAGAAATCAGATTCTCAGGACCTCGAAGAAATCATATTTACAGGTCCTAAAAGAAACCAGATTTTTAGATTCTTAATGAAATTTGATTGTCATGGTTTCAAGGAAGTCAGATTCTCAGGTCCTCAAAGAAATCAGATTCTCAGGTCCTCAAAGAAATCAGATTCTCAGGTCTTTAAAGAAATTAGATTCTCAATACTCTTTACCAATCCCATTCATGTTTATTCTGTGAAGGGAAAGAAGAGTACTGACAGCACACCAGGGCACATATTCTCCATAACATCAAGTGTGAACAAGGGAATAATTTAAGTAATTAAAATATTTTAGGGAATTGTCTTTTATGTAATTCCCTGTAGTACAAGTAAACTTATGTACTATGTCAGAATAAATACACACACGTGACCTCTATGAAATCCAGTTATGAAAAAATAAACACTTTTTATACAGCTGTAAGAAAACTTACAATCCTGCCTTACCCCATTGGCAGCTGCCATCTGTACAACGACCTCTGTGGCTGTCTTGCTGAAGTACCTGCCATCGCTGCCCACCACCATAGTACATCCCTGACGATCCCGCAGATCTATAGAGGATAGCACACTCTGGATAAAGTTCTGAAGATAGTTTCTCTTGCTTTCAAATACAGCTGTTGGCTTCCTAAATCCATTGCTCCCTGGTTTCTGATCATCATAGGGGACAGTCTGCACTGTTACAACAGGGATGGGGTTCACTTCCATGCTCGTCGCCCTTCCAATATTCCCTGAATTCCCCCTTGTAGTTTAGATGAGGAAAACAAGCTGAAGATCAGGATAAAAGGGGGATCCCAAGAGAAGGGGGGCGATGAGCTCCTCCCTGGCTGAGATTCCAGGGCAGTAACTTATTTCCTCTGAACTCCTGATAGTCCTGGAAATCTCAGTCTTCAAGGCTGTCAATGGTTTCCTCCTGTCAATGTCTGTTTGTGCATGGAAACTCTGGAACCAAATGCAGTAGTGTATGAGAGTCACTCTCCCTCAGCTACACGGTATTATTCCTATGTAGTAGGAGAGAATCACTGTACGTGATGAGCTTCTGAGCACTTCTGCAACCCCAGAACAGTTACTGCCTTATCCCACAGGTCACTTCTCCCTCCCTCTCATGACTCATGTGCCTGTACAATGTATAACAAATGCAAGTCTTTGAACAAGGACAGGGGGTTGCCAAAAAACTGGCAGGACTAAACCTTTGCAATCAACAGAAGCCTCATCCAAAAATAGCCTAGTGAAAAAAAGAAGCTGAGAATTGTTGTCCTTTGGCCGTGTAACTGGATGCTGTTTTGTGTGTTCTAACATTTGTTCAAGGGGATCAAGTCCTGTCACATATCACACAGCCAAGTATCTGAGATTGTGAACGTATGATACAAGTGCAACTACATAAAACCAAATGAACTCCATTGAAGTTGAAATTACAATTTCTGCATTACAAAGTGTCACAGGGGTTCTCCAGGAACCATTTTCATAGCCTGAAATCTTTTTGTCGTAAAGTGCCAGTATATAATAATTTATTATTTTGCAGTGGGGCGCCTAGGTGGGTCCTTTCTCTGGCAACCCCCCCCCCCCCCCCCCCAATACTTAAAAAAAAAATTGTACCCCCTCACAGTAGTATTGTCCTCATTGTACAACCTTCACAGTAGTTTTGTACATTTGTGTGCCCCCTCACAGTGGTTATGCCCACATTGTGCCCTCTCACAGTAGTTATGCCCACATTGTGCACCCCTCACAGTAGTTATGCCCTCTCTGTGCCCCTTTCACAGTAATAATCCCCATTGTGCCCCCTTCACAGTAACAAACCCCATTGTGTCCCCTTCATATTAATAATCCCAATTGTGCCCCCTTTATAGTAATAATGCCCATTTTGCCCCTTCACAGTAATAATGCCCGTTGTGCCCCCTTAATAGTAGTAATGCCCACTGTGCTAGTAATGCCCTCTGTGCCCCCTCCATAGTAGAAATCCCCATTGTGCCCCCTTCACAGTAATAATGCCCATTGTGCCCCCTTCACAGTAATAATGCCCACCGTTCCCCCTTCATTGTAGTAATGCCCTCTGGCTCTGTGCCCCCTCCGAAGTAAAAATGCCTATTGTGCCCCCTTCACATTAGTAATGCCCTATGTGCCCCCTCCATAGTAGTAATGCCCTCTGTGCCCCCAGCCCCCAGCTGTTTTAAGAGAGGGCAGCACTCATATGAGAGCTGCTTTCTCTGTTCTGTTCACCTGCTCGCCGTAGCATTTGCAGTGATGAGCAGGTAAACAGAGCAGAGAAGGCGGTGCTCATAAAAAAAAAAACGGACAATCCCTTTAAAGACATTCTTGGAAAACATTACATACAGCGCTACAGGGTAATAAGCGCCACATACCTCTTACATCCAGTGACCCATCGTCTCTGATGTAGATATTCTATATCCTCTTCTTCTCCTGTTAGACCAGACCACCATGGTGACTTCTTTCAGCCGCTCCTCATCTCTGCAGAGTTCAACAAACAGACATCTTATTTTCCTACTTTTCCATCATCCTCCCACCTTCTCAACACCCCATCCTGCCACCCCCAATACTGTGTTCACTGTGCTCCCCAATACTTTCCTGCAGAAACAGTCCCCCTAAAAATACTGGTACCACCCCAGTTTTAAGCCTCAGATCAGACCCAAATTAGACCTCCATGTAAGTCCCTGACCCAATATCAGACCTCAGATAAGACCCCCATTAGACCTCCAGACCCCCATATCAGACATTCAGACCCACATATCAGACCTCAGACCAGACCCCCATATCAGACTTTCAGACCCCCCATTAGACCTCCAGACTCCCACTAGACCTCTAGACCCCCATTAGACCCCCAGTCAAACCTCCAGACCCGCTAGTCAGACCTCCAGACCCCCACCATTAGACCTTTAGACTCCTACTAGACCTCCAGACCCCCATATCTGACCCCCATTAGACCTCCAGACTCCCACTAGACCTCTAGACCCCCATTAGACCCCCAGTCAAACCTCCAGACCCCCAGTCAAACCTCCAGACCCCCCAGTCAGACCTCCAGACCCCCCCCAGTCAGACCTCCAGACCCCCCCCCAGTCAGACCCCCAGACCCCCCCCAGTCAGACCTCCATATCCCCCCAGTCAGACCTCTAGACCTCTCCAGACCCTCATTAGACCTCTCTAGATCCCCATTAGACCTCCATATCAGACCTCCGATCAGACTGTAAAATAATAAAGTAACTTACCTCTCCTGTCGCCACTCTCCCTGTCCTGGCTTTCTTCTCTTCTCAGGGCCGGCGCTGCAGTCACCTGACCTCCTGCAGCGTCAGGTCAGAGTGCGCTCTGTACGTCCTGACGCTGTAGGCAGTCAGGACACAGCAGCACCGGCCCTGAGAAGAGCAAGCAGGAGGAGGGGCCAGTACTGTACAGCGCTTCTCTCCCCCTCCTCCTGCAGACTAGTGAGTGCTTCCATTATGGAAGCGTTCACTAGTATTCCCTTTATAAGATGCACTGCATCTTATAAAGGGAAAAGCGATGAGCGCTTCCATCTGTATTGATGGAAGCGCTCATTACTTCTGTTCTGGCACCCCCCTGAGAGCCGGCATCCGGGGCGGACCGCCCTTCCCCTCCCCCGGGCATGCCACTGTTCTTTTGTTACTTTTTATTCATATATATTGATTGAAAATGAATTGGAATCCACAAGATTTAAATATTACAAATTAATCTAATATATCAGTAGCATAGCCAGAACATAAAGGCTAAGAAACAGGTAGCCAATAAATAACTTTGACATTGAGGACATAATAAGGCCCAATGCATTAACCCAATTTAGGGATCCGTGAAAAAGATAGCACAAAACAGATCCAGTGGAGTGCAGGTAACAAGGAAGGACTTGCCACATTTCTTCTGCTCAGGCTCTGTCGCCAGGCACTTTGAAAATAAAACATCAACCGGCAGACTCTTGTCCAATTTGAGCCTCATGAGCATCCAACCATCTCAGTGTATCAGTTGGCGACTCAAAAAAAGACGTACGGTAGTTCCCAAAGCCACCAAATGGACTTTAGCGGGGTACATCATAGAATACTAAACACCAAGTTGCCACAAGCATTTCTTTATATCCAAGAACCAAGCTTTCTTCTTGTGAATCTCTATCGAGTAATCCCGAAAAAATTACCCTTTGGCACCATTGATCTCAATATTAGGTTGATCCCAAACTTTTCTTAGTATCGCATCTCGATCCTGTTAGTGCATCACTTTTATCAGCACAGGTCTTGGTGGTCACCCCGGTGGCCCAGGACAGGTGGGGACTCTATAAGCCCATTCAACAGCAAAGAGATAGGACAATGTGCCCTTGCCAAATACCTTCCGCAGCCAAGTTTCAAAATAAAAAAAATAGGGTCAAAAGTAGAGTCAGACCTTTCTGTATGCTCAGGGACACCCACCCTGTGAATACTGTTGCAGCAGAGTAATTTTCTAGGTCATCCGCCTTGGCAAACAGCGCATCCAGAGCCTTAGAATGAGTGGTGGAGTCCTGCTGCAACGAGGGAAGAGCATCCTCTAAATCACTGACCTTATGCCCCACTGCAGAGGTGCGCTCTGCCACCTTCTGGAAGTCATGGGACAGATTTTCCTGAATACCACCGACTCGCTTTATGTAATTCAGACAGAGCAGTACGGCATTGCTGAACTGCTTTAAACACATTAGCTAGGGTGGCCTCCAGGTCTGCATGCTCATGATCAGTAGAGTGCAATAACTTAGAAGGGACAGTTGAGGCCTCAGTAGGAGCCAGAGAGGAAACATGTGTCACTACCCATTCCACATTCACCTCACCTTTTACCTGTATATCATCACCGGACCCTTCATCTGAAGCAGTACAAGGCAAAGTAACACGGGAAAAGCACTAAGCCTGGCTGCTACCACTGTCTGTCTGCCGAAGCTTCTTCCCACGCTCCAGAATCTGTGCCATCTTTGGCCTCCACTCCACTTGTTCCGTCATCTGTTTTCAGATGATTTCTTCCTTTAATCATCCTGAATTCAACACCAGACACCGGTCGATATGCAGCAAGGGTGAAAACAAGTCCACACTAGTGAAAGAATGGCAATTCTGGTAGGTATAACGGGTGATTTCAGGATAACAGCAGCAGGAGCACTAAATCATATGTATGAACACATCACTCGCTAGGCTATGGGCCCCTATTTAGGCATTTTTAATACTGGGGGCTCTATGAGATCATTATCACTTGGGCCACAACAGGCGAGCATTATTATTACTGGAAGAGCTACAGGGGGCATTATTAAAGGGAACTGTCATCAAAGTTTCACCTTTTTAACCCTTCCCATAGCTTTCTAGCAGCCTTACAGTTAATAAAAACGTTACCTTTATGAGCAATCCTGGACTTATAAAACCGTCAAAAAACATCTTAGTAGCATATGCAAATGAGGGCTCGCAAGTGCCCAGGGGCGGCGTTACCCTTGTAGGTGCCCAACTAGCTCAGCCTTATCGCCGCTTCCCCCCGCCCATTCTTTCCCTCTGCCCGCCCATCCTTTCCCTCTGACCGCCCATCTACTTACTTCTTGTTTCGCCGAGATCCCGCGCCTGCGCACTCAGTCCGTTGGCCGGCACATGCGCACTGCGATGCCCATTCCTTGTACGGCATCACAGTAATTAATGCGCATGCGCCGGCTAACGACGCAAAAACACCACAAAGGAGGCGGTCCATCGGCGCATGCGCATTAATTACTGTGATGCCGTACAAGGAATGGGCATCGCAGTGCGCAAGGCTGAAAGAAGGCGCCCTGGCAATCTGGGCCAAATGGAGAAGTTGAAGAGAGCATCTACCATAAGAAAGGACATCATAGTATGTAAATCTGTATTTTCCTGTATGTTTGGTAGATCTGAAATACCAGGCAGTATGCTGAAGGTATGCTAAAGGCTCTGTGTTGTGACCTGTGTCTCAACTCCTCAGCCCCCTCCTCAAAATCTTAAAGACAACTGGAGGAGGAAGACAGATTGTGGCAGCTGACTGTGGCAATGAGAGAGAGACAACCTTTGTGCTGCTGGGGAAATATTTTGTGGTGCATTGTGGTATCTGGTTCTGCTAGGCAAGTATTTTATGCTGCACTGTGGTGTTTGATTCTGCTTGGGCGGTATTTTGTGCTGCCCTATGGTATTGTTGGCTCTGCCTACTCGTGTTGGCCCCACTTATGTGTGCTACCCCCGAATTCTACCAATTTGGACATGCCTACAACATGGGGCCACTTTTAGTTTTTTTTAGAAGGGCCGTTAAGTATCCAATGTGCCCCTGAACAGTTCTCATAAAGTTTTCATATCTATAATAACTTTCTAACAGGACAGTACCTGGGTTTTAGGTAAAAATGTAGGTAAAACCATGATACATATTACTGTATTATTTCACAATTGGGTACTTTGTGGGATACTTAAAACCATTAAAAAATGTAAATATTGCATATAGGTTAACATATGCAGGACAGATGGTATTACAGTTTCTGAAGGGTATGTGTTCGATTTATATACATTGTGTCTGTAAAGTGCAACTTTTATCGGCACTATGTTTTATGCACTATGCTAAGTCAAATGTATAATGTCCACAGTTTCACTGCATATGTCACTAGAAGGACACGTCATAACAAATCTTGGTAAAATGCATTGCATGAAACATACATATAGAAAGTACTGCATTAAAAGAAATACATAGTTAAACAAATGACATTGCTTTTAATCCCTTTAATCTAAGTGTCTGATTTTATTAACCAGATGTACCGTTGGTTGAAAGGGACTGTAAGCATTTAGTTTTAACATTTAGCATACCTCTCTGCCTAACAAGGTGTCTATAAATCTGGCTAGTTTCAGTTGTATACTGATGCCTACTTGTATATAAAATCAAATTACAAACTCACAGTTCTAGAGTTTTCACTACCTGGCCATACACCCAAGTAGAAGAAGGTTCAATAAACACTATCTATGGTTAAGTTACTCTATAAGAAAAACTACACTATGTTTTGCTAGGGAAAAATGTAACTAGCTCCCAAGAAGAATTCAAAGATGATGTCTGAATAGATCTTCGATGTACTGTTTTCATGGCCAGCTCGATGCTAAGCTGTGAGTCAAGGACTATGAGCCCAGCTCAAAGGTTTTGCTTGGATGATGACTGGTGTTCACAAGTTCCTAAATTTTAACAGGAAGAACAAATCACAAAGAAGCGAACATTTATCTGCAGTTCTAACTAGAGATAACTTCAGTTCACAAGTTGGACAACCTCCTTATGTGTATACTAACCAGCAATCAAAGCAACATGGAGTACCCGGAGGAAATCCATGCAAACACATGGAGAACATACAAACTCCATGCAGATATTTTACATAGATGGCTTCGAACATAGGATCCCAGCACTGCAAGACACCAGTGCTCACCACTGTCTTTCACAGATATGGGCTTTCCCAGTAAGATTCACAGGTAACGTCCCCAGAACTGTCACCAATTGACAGCAGGTGCACTGTAGCAAAGAACTCCATCAATTAAATAGTAGTTGCAGTGGTCAGGTTTGGGGAGGTCCCAACACAATACTGGGTCCCATAGACACCATTGAGATGTCACCACGTGTTGCTGCTCTCTGGAGGGGATAGTAAGGCATGGTGCACTCCAATGGGTAATCAGTCCATAGAGAGTCAGGGTTCTTTACTGGAGGAACTCAAGTGAAAAACAATACAGGCAAGGCACTGAGCTGGCTTCTCCAGTCTCCTCCCTTGCAGAAGATTCTGTGCTGAGGAAAGGCCTATGCCAGCTGTCCCTCTCTTTCTAAGGGCTCATTCAGATGGCCGTACGATGTCCGCAAAAATGCGGATCCGTTTTTTTGCAGACAATTCAGCATGTCCGCAAAAAAAATGGATTGCATTCCGTTTTTTTGCTGATCCATAGACTTCAATAGGGCCATGTCCTGATTTTCACTGACAAGTATAGGACATGTTTATTTTTTTTAGCTGAACCATACAATGGAAGAAAAGGGACCAATAGAAGTGAATGGGACAGCATCTAATCCGCAAAAAAACAGATCTGCATTTTTGCGGACAGCATATGGCCGTATGAATGAGCCCTAGGTACCCAAGCTAAAGGGCTGGTGGCCCAGGATCTGTGGCTCAGTTGTCTGGCAGGCTTCATGGTCAAAGGGCTGGTGGCCCTCTGTGGTAGAGTATCCCCATCTTAGCATCTTCTTCTGATCACTCGTGAAGTCTGGCAGAGTTTCTCCTACTAAACACTGCTCAACTTTTATACAGTTTCCAACTGATCTAGAACCTACTTTGCGCTGAAATGGATGAGGTAAGTATGATTTTTTTTATTTTTACCGCCATTTCAGTAAGATAATTGTTTCCCTGAAATTCGGATTGAAGTCCACTTTGTTCGCTTTGATTTGCTCAACGCTATTATTATCCATATTGTCTCCTTATACACTGCTCGTTTCAATTGTTACGACCACCCTGCAATCCATCAGCGATGGCCGTGCTTGTACATTATAGAAAAAAGCACCAGTTTATGTGAGCTCCCACTGTCCCGGCCAACACAGAGGCCGGCGCTTTAAAACAGAGGCTGGCGTTTTTTCCTATAGTGCGCAAACCTGACCAACACTGATGGATTTTTGTCTGGAGAAACTGCTGTGTCATTGCCATTGAGTATCATTGAATCTCTAATGCAAGTCTATGTGAGACGAAAAGTGTTACAATGTATCTGTTTGTGCTGAGCTACTCCACTCCTCCCACTAGAAGGTTCCAGTCTAGCTAGAAATTGTATAAAAGGAGGGCAGTCAGAGCCCATAGTGTTCTGCAGTTAGGGAACAGTGCTTGAAAGAGGAGACTCTGCCAGGCTACTGAGTGACCAGAAGAAGATGCTAAGACGTGGATACGCTGCCACAGACCCTGGATCACCAGCCTTTGACCAAAGTACCATCCTTCTGAAAAGAGAGAGAGGGACAGCTAGCTCAGGCCTTTCCTTAGCATCAAACCCTTCTTCTGCCAGGAAGGAGACTGGAGAAGCCAGCCCTATGCCTTGCCTGTATTGTTTTGCAGTAAAGAAGCACACTGGTTTACTGTAGACCCTGACTCTCTGGACTTATTTCCCATTGGGGTGCACCACACCTTACCATCCCTTCCGGAGAGCAGCAACACATGGTGACAATTCAACAGTGTCCGGGGGACTCAGCGTAGCATTGGGGCCACCCCAAACCCAAAGATGTTGTAGCTGGGTCTGTAAGCTGGCATCGTAGATTGTCCCATAAATGCTTGATTGGCGATAAATTTGGTGACCAGGCAGGCCAAGGTGTTGCAATCTGGTGGAGACATCACTTGAAACCCTTGCTGTGTGTGGGGTAGCATTATTCTGGGTGGAAACACATCATTATTAGAGGAAACACATGTGGCCACACATATTGCTGAGTACTAGGGGTGACCAACTGTAGTATGAGATGATAATCACACCAGAAGTTGGGGCAGTGTGCCACTTCACAGCAAAAGCAGTATTGAAGTGCTCACCATGAGGCCTCCATACTTAAACCAAACTGTCATCGGATCCAAAACAGAACCTGGATTTTTTGCTAAAGATGAGATGGTTACAGTCTCTAGCATTCTAAGTTTCTGTTCACGACAACACTGCAAATGATGGCGACAGTGGCTGGCTGTCAATGGCAGGACACATAATGGGTGCCATGACACCAAATTTCCTTCTGCTTAGCGCCTGGAAATGGAGGCAAAGGTATGTAATGAAGGCATAGGTGTGCGCAGCCTATTGCATTAGGGTGTGCACCCTAAAGCACAAACACACGCCGCGCGCGTGTGTATATATATACACACACATATATATATATACACACAAATACACTAAGGGGTATCAGGGTACATTATTATACAGGAGTAATAAAACTAAGGAGGGCTATCAGGGACATTATACAGGGGTAATATAACTTATATTATATAAGTTATATTACCCCTTCATCATGTCCCCTGAGATAGCCCTCCTCAGTTATATTACCCCTGTATAATAATGTACCCTAATACCCCTTAGTTTTACCCCCTGTATAATGTACCCTGATCCTTCAGTTATATTACCCCCTGTAATTTACCCTGATACCCCTCAGTTATACAGTATCATATAACTGAGGGGTATCAGGGTACATTATACAGGGGTGTAATTGAGGAGGGGTAGCAAGCAGCAGGGAACATACAGGGCAGATTCCAGTGGTGTAGCGTGGGTTGTTAGCACCCGGGGCAAGCCAAGTATTTCTCCCCCCAATCTGTGGACACGTCCCTTTTTACAAATAATGCAGATGTCACCTGCAGTCCTATGTAACACCACAGATAACACAGTGATAACTGAGTACAGATAGTGTAGCAGATATCACCTGCAGTCCTATGTAACACCACAGATAACACAGTGGTAACTGAGTACAGATAATGTAGCAGATGTCACCTGCAGTCCTATGTAATACCACAGATAACACAGTGGTAACTCTCTGAGTACAGATAATGTAGTAGATGTGTATGAGGCCCCAGAATTCAGAACACGCACAGTGTGACCTGAAGTCTGGGACCGGACTGCGGCAGTGTGGGCTAAATCCTATAGCCATTCCTCCCCCCCCAGATATGTGGATGGACATTACATATAATGGTGCACACTATACAGTAGAGTACAGCAGCACATACCTGTTACATCCAGTGACGTCTCCTGTGATGTAGACCTTCCTCAACGTCTTCCTTCGGAGATACCTTCTTTCAGCCGCGTCTCTGCAGAGTTTCACAGAAAAATGTTTAGATTTCTCACTTTACTATCATCCTCAGATAACAGACCTCCCCTCCACCCGTAGTGCCCATAAGTATAATGCCCTCCGTATAATTATAATATATACTGGCCTCTCTGTATTATTATTATTCTTAATATTATAATGGCCCCTTCTGTATTAGGCTCCATTCACACGTCCGCAAAATGTGTCCGCATCCATTCAGCAATTGTGCGGAACGGGTGCGGACCCATGCATTCTCCATGGGGACGGAATGGATGCGGAAAGCACACAGTGTGCTCTTCTCATCCGCATTTCCGGAGCGGCCTGCCGAACTTCCGGTCCACGGCTCTGGAAAAAAATAGAACATGTCCTATTCTTGTCTGCAGCTGTGGACAAAAATAGGCTGTTCTATGGGGGTGCCTGGCGGGTGTGTTGCGGATCCGCAAAACACTGCGGACTTGTGAATGGACCCTAATAGTAATAATTATGGCGCTCTTCAGCCCCTCCAGCATACAGTCCCATGTAAAATACATCACTCCTTGCCTTCAGCCCCTCCAACATAGTCCCATGTAAATAATATCACCCTTCCTCTCTTCGCTGCCTGCCTTGAGCCCCTTCAGCATACAGTCCCATGTAAAATACATCACGCCCTGCCTTTAGCCCCTCCAACATACAGTCCCATGTAAAATACAAAACTCCCCCGGCCTTCAGCCCTTCCAGCATACAGTCCCATGTAAAATAATATCACCCCTCCTGCCTTCAGCCCCTCCAGCATACAGTCCCATGTAAAATACATCACTATCTCTGCCTTTAGCCCCTCCAGCATACAGTCCCCAGGTAAATAATATCACTTCACCCCCTCTCTTCAGACCCCTCTAACCTTAATCTGCTCCTCTCTGCAACTTGCTCTGTTGAATTTCCTGCTTATCTTGAGGCCCCGCCCCCTGCATGACGAGACTCTGCCTCTTTCCCGACATCATACCTCCCTAGAGCAAATCCATTCTAGCGCTCTACTGTCTCATAGGCTTCAGACCCGTAGCCTGAAGCCTATGTGAAGGATCGCATCAGGAGTTGGCAGATGGCAGTGCAGCACGGAGGTGATGATTAGGGTGTGCCCAGGCACACCCGGCACACCCCGTGCGCACGCCTATGAATGAAGGTGTTACCTGTGTGTCGATGGTGGACAATGAAACTGTAGGAGCTGCTTGTCGGATGATCAAAAGATCTTCTTTACTGGTGGTCTGTCTGGGGTAGCCTTATGTAACCATCAGGGCCGGTGCAAGGATTTTTGCCAACACAAGCGAAGCTACATTTTGGTGCCCCCCCATCCCCGAAGCTCACCTGGCCCTGGTGCCGTCTGCATCAGCTGGCTTCTCCTCTGTGTGGTCCTGGTATCTTCGCTCTGCTTCAGACAATCGCTGGTTTGAGGACCGTATTTTTTGCACCGGCCCATAAGACACACCTAGGTTTTAGAGCAGGATAATAAGAAAAAAATATTTTCCATTACACCTCAGGTCAGACTAGCAATCAGACCCCGAATGTTAATCATACCTCAGATCAGACCCCTAATGCCTCAGATCAGCCCCCCATGTCAGCCATCAGCCCCCATCCATCAGCCCCCCATGTCAGCCATCAGCCCCATGTCAGCCATCAGCCCCCCATGTCACATTTCTCCTCCTTAAGGCCTCCATGTCACATTTCTCACCCCTCCATGTCACATTTCTTACCTCTCCATGTCAAATCCCCTATGTCACATCAGCCCTCACATTTCTCCCCCTCCATCCATGTTGCCACATTTCTGCCCCTCCATCCATGTTGTCCCATTTCTCCCCCTCCATCCATGTTTTCACATTTCTCCCCCTCCATCCATGTTGTCACATTTCTCCCCCTCCATCCATGTTGTCACATTTCTCCCCCTCCATCCATGTTGTCACATTTCTCCCACCCATCCATGTTGTCACATTTCTCTCCCCCTCCATCCCTGTTGTCACATTTCTCCCCCTCCATCCATATTGTCACATTTCTCCCCCTCCATCCATGTTGTCACATTTCTCTCCCCCTCCATCCCTGTTGTCACATTTCTCCCCCTCCATCCATATTGTCACATTTCTCCCCCTCCATCCATGTTGTCACATTTCTCTCCCCCTCCATCATGTCCATTTCACCCCCCCCCCCCCCACACACACACATTTCTCCCTGCAGGCCGCACAGACAGACTACTCAGAGACATTTGTCCACACAGTTACTCACCACCAACAGCTCCGCCTCCAGTCTCCAGACCTCCGCTCCACAGTCTGAACCAGTTGCTGCTGCCTGCCGCCCCCCGCCGCCGCAGCTCCACTCTGCAGTCACACACCCCTTACCCCGTGACTGTCTGTGTTGCCGACGCCGTGCTGCTGCTGAGCCTGCGTGCCGCTCTGTGAGGAGGTGAGGGCCAGGGCCGCACGGCACACCTGCAGGCTGGGGCGGGTGCCCGGGCCCAGCGGGGAAAGTCCGCAAGTTATGTATTTTAAAAAAACTAAAAAATTCCGCCCTTGGCGCCGCCCCCCCCACATCTCTCTGCACCCTCAAGCAGCCGCTTGGTCTGCCTTATTATAGAGCCGGCCCTGGTAACCATCACTCCCAACACCTCCTAACAGCCAGGTCAAATGACTGAGAGCAGGCAACTTGTCGAAATGACCATCCTGCTTCTTTAAGTCCATTGAGGTACCCCCTCTCGAAATCTGTTAACTGGGAAAAATATTTTCGAGTGCATCATAGAGGCATGTCTAGTTGTCAGTGATCTCTCACCAAGAGGTACACTACCCAAAAGTAGCCTCTGGGAGCCTTTTTATAGGGCAGCAGGGGAAGCACTTATAACCCTGTTGTGGCAAGACCCACTGTCTAACCACACCTTTAATCATAACTGCATGCTGGGTTTTTCAACAATCTGATATTTCTATCTCGGTACGTTAATTTTTCTGTGAATGTGTGTAGATTCCTTTGACCTCTGTGTTGCATGTCTTTATTAAGGTTTTTCTAAATGTAGTGCTGGATTCAAATGTATGAAGCGTGATTTAATGGGAAATAATCTAATTTCAACACCTTTTTATGTTTCTCTACAGTTGCACAGCCTTCAGTCTTCATTGTATATCTCTGTAAAGAATGTGACAAACACTTATCCTGTTTGAGAGAACATTGACTGTTGCCAAGAAATCAACAAGCCTTCAGTTGCTGATATATTAGAGAAAGACATTCAGTGTAATGCGAAATGGCTTACACTTCCCTATATGGCATCAAAACTTCCCAACAGTGCTCTAGAACTTTTTGCTAGCGGATTTATCACAATCTGTAACTGACACAGGAACACAGGAGATTAGGCTATTTTGGTCAACAATTTATCTCATGCCCAACCTGAACATCAGATTAACAAGCAATACAATGTGCGCAGTTGTCAATATGACGTTCTCAACAAAAATATTAATTGGCTTTTGTATGTGCATTTACATGATAATGTTGTTGGAACTTGGCAATACTATGTAACGTTTGCTCCAGGTTGGCAGAGATTTAAAATGGCAAGTGGGAGTCAGTGTTCTCACCGTATGAGTCAGAGGTTCCAAATGTAACGATTAAGGCCCTAGGCTTAGGATTTTTAGTTTGAGGCATATAAAAGGACAAACACATAGAAAACACATACAGTAACGGTCGTCTGAGGAATTTCTGCCTATTACACACAGATGTGAGAACTGTAGTAAAACCTAAAATTCAAAGAAGAAAATTAAAGGGGTTATTTCATGACTTATGTAAAAAATGAAAATCAGACATACCGTAATATAGTACATGATAACAAAGCTAGAACCAACCCTGAACCTCAGATGGATCCAGAAATCTCCCCATTCATTGCTCTGCTAGATTTATATCAAGCTGACAATTCAAGGGGAGTGTCCTTTCTGCTGTAGCTCAAGGGTCGTGTCCATTCTGCGGCAGCTCTCTCCCTATCACAACTCAGGAGGTAGTTGAAGGATGAAACTGAGCATGTGCGGCCATCTCAGTGAGCCGGACAAAGAAATAAGGAAAAGAACCGACAGCAGATGGCGCTATACAGATACATTTTATTGAATAACTCAGTGGTTATGCTAAATTGTTAATTGCAGGAAACTACAAAAGAATTGAGATCCAGGAGTTGTTTTGAAAACTGTAGAATATTTTTCATGGGACAACCTCTTTGTTTCACCCCACTCACTAATAAATGCCACCAATGTCAGATAGATGCACCTCTGGGACCCACATCTATCTCTAGGACAGAGCGGCCAAAGTGCAGGACAGCGCACTATGCATGTGCGGCTGCCCTCTATTCATTTCTATGGGAGCACTGAAAATAGCTGAGCGGCGCGCTCAGCTATTTTTGGAAGGTATTACAGGTTTCATGGCTGCACAGGTAGTTAATAAGCCAAAGCCTCTTCACTTGCTGACATAAGCATCCAAGCATGAGGTGTATACTTTAGGCAATGCAATGCAACCACAGAGCAAGCAAAAACTTGGCTCCTTTTTTGAATAGGTTGCTGTACTTCCAGTATAAATACACCAAATCCACCTTGGGATGTGGCTATTTCTCACAGTGGACCAAAACTGTGATTTGGTATGCTCAAGCACCAGAGGCAACTCCTAAACGTGGATCCTGTAGTCAATAAATCCTTTTCAGACACGTTTTCTCTACTGGGCTTTCTCTACTACATCTGTCCTGCTTTTGTAATTGTTCTTCTGTTCCATCTGACCACTCCCTGGCTGGTATTTTGATCCAGGGGTGGCTAAAGAGTTAGGTGTTTGGCAGAGTGCAAGGCAGGAATATGAATATAGCAGCCAATTTGTAGTGGAGTCAGGAACTAGGCTACTTGTTATGAATTAATAAGTCTTTCTTTACTAAAATGCAGAATACAGGTAGTAGTACATCCAGTAACAAGGAACAGCTCCAGAATAGATCACAGTGCAATTCCTCCCCAATGGCAATATATGGACAACATCAGTGTTGAGAGGGTGCAGATTTAAAGGGAACCTGTCACCGTGATTTTGTGTATAGAGCTGAGGACATGGGTTGCTAGATGGCCGCTAGCACATCCTCAATACCCAGTCCCCATAGCCCTGTGTGCTTTTATTGTGTAAAAAAACCGATTTGATAAATATGCAAATTAACCTGAGATGAGTCATGTCCCTGAGATGAGTCAGGGACAGGACTCATCTCAGGTTCATTTGCATATGTATCAAATCGGGTTTTTTTACACAATAAAAGCACAGAGAGCTATGGGGACTGGGTATTACGGATGTGCTAGCGGCCATCTAGCAACCCATGTCCTCAGCTCCATACACAAAATCCCGGTGACAGGTTCCCTTTAAGATATGGCTGGCCTAACCGTCACAAAATGTGGAAGGAAGCGTTAGCAATGTCCTCTTTCACAACAGCAAAGTCTCTATTGGCTCTAAATGGTCACAATATCTTGCTGACTGATTCCTAAGCATGGCCTTGTAGATTCTGGACCTTCTGCTTTCCTCCTCTTTGGAGAACTTTTGATTATAAAGAATATTCCTTGGTTGTAGAAGTCGCAGAGATGAAGGTTCTGTGAACTCGGGACTATCACTATTAATGAGAGTTTTGCACATGTAGGATCTCTATGTAGCTCAGCTAGAACTAGACTACACGCTGACTAATCAGCTCACCAGTAACCCAACCTGTAAACATAGGTTTAACCCTGATTTGTCCACACAACGCTGTTAGGTACACAAATACAATAAATGACAACAATTAACTTGGCAATATAGCATTACATCAGTTAACCTTATTGCAGTGACGCTGGTCTGAGGTACTGCAGTTTTAATTCTGTAGTGAACCTCCCCACACAGTGTGCTTTGGAACCACCAGCCGACAGGAGCAGTAGAAAGAGGTCATTGAAAAGTGTGGCCAGCAGAGTGAGAGGGAGATGGAAATGACATTGAGCAGAGGGGCAGGCAGCTAAGACACTCTAAATGCATTTAAAAAAAACAGTGCTACAATTTGACACTGGCAACAAAGTGGCCCACTTTGAGACCAAGTACTGCTGTACTCTACTTAATACGCAAGACATAATGGTCCCTCCTAATTGGCTGTGAGGCTGACTGCAAGGCTTTTTGGGTAAGCCCCGAGGCCAGTGCCATGTGTGCTCTTCTTCCCCTTCCCCCACACTATTGTACTAAATTTGATATGTAAAATGGCTGTTGCCATTTTCATGATTCGCCAAAACTTCAGCTTTATTTGGAAGTAGAATTTTTGGGAAATTCATAGAATAAATTTGATTCTCTCATCTCTAAAAAGTGGCATGTGGAACATTGTCCGCCTAGTGAAACCATGTGTGCAAGTTGCGTGTTAGGGGCTTGTTACGTAGGCTGGCCAGACGTCCGGCTTCCTGGGTCCTTGTCCTCCATCTGACGCAAGGCCTGCACAGACCCCCAGGAGTCCTCCTCTTTTGTGGCTCAGCGACTCTGGGCACACAGTCCCTAGAGCAGGCTGACATCCTGCCCTGTGACTCCTACCATGTCAGCATCTCCGTGGACAAAGAACATAATGAGGCATGGAAAAGCAGCTGTAACTCTGTAACTCAGCCCATTTGCCACCTCTCACCACAGCCCGGGCTGACTAGAGTGTCACAAGACTGTGAGGCACTGTACAGGGATGTGCAAAAGTGTGGTTGGCTGGTTGGTTGGGTATAGAACTAGTTGTACTCATGGTTCTTAAGCTTCCTGGGCTTGTGCAGTGACTGTTTTTTCCCACTGGGGCAAGCTCTGATTCTTGAGATCCTCCTGCCTGATGACCGCCGAGGTTCCCTTGGTGTTGATGGTTTTACGTTTCAAGGAAGGGTCCCTGTTGTCATGACGCCAACACCTTTCTATGTAAATGTAGTGCAGGAAGCAATGATGAGACAGTGGTGCAGCAGAATGGTTTCTTTACTGAAGAACTAATTTGCAAACCATTAGGACAGGTCTTACTTGCAATGGACAGGCTGATGTAATACACTAATGCAGTATTCTCAAATGTTACAGTTTTCACAGCTTCACGAGTAGTGATGACGAACATCGGCCGGGACGGTTTGCGATCAAATGTTCGCGAACCGCAAGTTCGCGGTGGGCCCCATTCACTTCAAAGGCAGGCGAACCTGGAATACCTTCAGGTCATATTTGCAGCCACCAAATACTTACTAGAAGTGCACAAATAGTCCCACACATTGACAGTGACATACCAGATGTATTATTCGAATTTGTGATCTCCATTCATTATTTTTTTCAATGCAAAATATCGGCAATGTAATTTTCGCCTATGCGCATGCGCAAAATATGCACAGCCTACTACAGCAACTGGTTTTCCACCAGACCGAAGTTGGATGCAATCAGAAAAGATGGTTGGCAACAATTTTCAAGATGTTGAGGAGGAATTTCTGATCACTGTAAGTAATTTGACATTAAAGCAGTGTATTTGATTACATTTCGCATGCATGTTATAACAATCGCTGTATATGCAGATCGGGTGTTTAAAAAAAGCGCCATTGCGAAAATCCCTAATGATGTGATTTATCTTTTCGCGGTACACACAACTTCACATTTTATAAGGTCTCATGAGATATTAGTGATTGGTGCACTAAGTATTGTTGTGAGAACTTGCCACTCCAGTACAGGCCCCAAAAATTAGTCAATAGGCATTCACCTGACAGCACACAACTTTGTAGGATTCTGTGGCTGGAGGTACATTAGGCGGTCACAGGATAAATATGTAACTGTCGGCCAGTACAGGCCCCAAAAATTAGCCAATAGGCATTCACCTGACAGCAAAGAGCTTTGGGTTCTGTGGCTGGAGGTACATTAGGCGGTCACGTGATAAATATGTAACTATCGGCCAGTACAGGCCCCAAAAATTAGCCAATAGGCGTTCACCTGACAGCAAAGAATTTGGGATTCTGTGGCTGGAGGTACATTAGGCGGTCACAGGATAGATATGTAACTGTAGGCCAGTACAGGCCCCAAAAAGTTAGCCAATAGGCATTCACCTGACAGTAAAAAAAACTTTGGATTCTGTGGATGTTATGAGGAATTTCAATCAAACATGGTCGACTCATCACATGTGTGGAATTCCTCCGAGATCCATGCCTCATTCATTTTTAGAAATGTGAGGTAGTCCACACTGTCGTGAGCTAGGCGAGTGCGCTTATTGGTCACGATTTCCCCTGCTGCGCTGAACTTTCTTTCAGACAGGACACTGGATGAGCGGCAAGCCAACAGTTCCATGGCAAATTGCGCCAGCTCTGGCCACAGGTCAAGGGGCCACAGTCCAGGGGTTCATTGCTTCTCAGAGCGTCCACATCGGCCGTTAACCCGATGTAGTCGGACACCTGTCGGTCTAGGCGTTCCCTGAGGCGGGATCCGGAGGGCGGCTGTCGATGGGTTGGCTGCAAGAATGATCTCATATCCGAAGTGACCAATACATCTTCAAACCGCCCTCTTCTTCCATGCGCTGTTGGATTGGTACCCACAACTGTTTCTCTGTGAGTGAAAATTCCTCTGCTAGAGCCCGCAAAAGCAGACTGCAGCATTTCTCGAAGCAAGGCCTGGAAGTGATGCATTCTGACAGCCCTCTGTGATGGTGGTAACATTTCCGCAATTTTGTGTTTGTACCAGGGGTCTAAGTACGTGGCCACCCAGTACTGGTCCTTGCCCTTTATGCTTTTTATACGGGGGTCCCTCTTCAAACACTGGAGCATGAAGGCCCCCATTTGCACTAAACTGGAAGCGGTGGAGTGGTCTGGCTCCTGCTCCTCATCCAGGATAATGTCGTCCTCGTTCTCCTCTCCCCATCCACGGACAACACCAGGGATCCCAGAAACGTTGGCTCCTCCTCTGCCCCAGGCACCATCCTCCTCTGACTCCTCCTAATACTTATGTTGTTGACTTGTCTCAAATGGAGTAGCCCCCCTGGGAATTTATCCAGCATTGCGACTTCCTCATTTTGCTGCTCCTGCTCCTCGGTGGCTTTATCAATGACACGACGCAACGCACACTCCAGAAAGAAGGCGTAAGGTACGATGTCACTGATAGCACACTGGCTGCAACTGACCAGTTTGGTGATCTCATCAAATGGCCGCAGAAGTCTGCATGCATCGCGCATGAGCAGCCACTGGCGCTGTAAAAAAAAAACAAGCTCCCAGAACCTGTCCTGCCGCAGAGTTCGTGCAGGTAGTCATTAACTGCACGTTTCTGCTGGAGCAGCCTATCAAGCATATACAAGGTGGAGTTCCATCGCGTCGGGCAGTCACAAATCAGACGTCTGACGGGCAGGTGGTGTCGCCGCTGAATGTCAGAAAGGCGAGCCATGGCCGTGTAAGATCTTCTAAAATGGCCAGAGATTTTCCTGGCCTGCCGCAAGACGTCCTGCACCCCGGGATATTTGGCAACGAATCGCTGCACGACTAAGTTCAGGACGTGTGCCATGCATGGCACGTGTGTCATTTTGCCTTGTTTCAGCGCGCTCAGCAGATTGACACCGTTGTCGCACACCACTTTACCAACTGTCTAATTGAGCGGGGTTAGCCACTGATCTGCCTGTGACTGCAAAGCTGAAAGGAGTGCAGGACCGGTGTTGCTCTTGGCTTCCAGGCACAACAGACGCAGCATAGCATGGCAATGTCTCACCTGGGATGTCGAATAGGTTCTGGGGAGCTTGGGGGGCTCAGCGGAAGAGACGGTAGCAGCGGAAAAGGAGGAGTCAGCCGAGGAGAAGAGGGAGGATGTAGTAGGAGGAGGAGAAGAAGAGGCAGGCCTGATGTGCAGTAAGCCGGATTGGGGTTATGCACACTGACGCTATAATATGCAATGACTGGGTCAGGTGTAAATAATAGTTAATAGTTTTTGTTCGTGACGCTAATTGCAGCGTGCGCAGGGTACAGTCTCAGGGCCCTTTAAGGTGTTGCAACTCACGTACCAGGTGAGGAATGCCAGAGTGGTATAATGTCTCTGTGTAGTAGTAGGTATAGTGTCAACGGTGTCTCCTAGCTTGGTATGGCTGGACTCCTGGATCCTGGCTCACTTGCAATAAATGAGTGTTGCTAGTAGGAGTAATTGAGGAACTTGGTAGCAATGAATGAGATCCAGACTTGAAATATAATTCAACTTGTCTTTACTGGAGGCAGCATCAATCCACATGAGATACAGCAATAGTCTTGGGTCCCAGCAGGTATTGGCAATATATGGCAGGGATTACTATCTCTTCTGCTTCTATCATATGCCTGGAGAATATGGCAGGTAATCTACTGTATATCTTCTGCTCTGTCTATCTTCTGCTGTGTATGGGACTGACTAGCTGAGGAGGAATTTGGCTTCTCCTGGTCTCTGGATGTTACTCACAGTTATGCTCACAGGGAATGGTTCGTCCTAGAGTTCTGGAGATGGCTGCTTGCTTGTCACCAGTTGAGGCTGTAAGGCTCAGACTGGGCATGAAGATCTTTAGTCTCAGCCAAGACAAGATTCTGGCTTGGGATCCCTAGAACTGGGAGCTCCTTCCAGCACAGCCTTCCCCTAGCCGGGGTGGCTGGCACACTAACTTTAACTTCCTTTCCTCCCCATGAGGCAGGATGTGGGAACATTCCACACCTCCTCAAAGAGGGGGGAGCTAAACTGGAATGTACTATTCCAGTCTAGAAATGCTAAACTGTTACTAAGGTCCTGCTGACACATTGCTGCCACCTGCCGGTGTACATGGAAATTACAGCAAATTACATGTAACTGGCTTAGAATATGCACATTTGTGAGAATGTGATGTTAAATTACACAGGATGACAATGCAGATACACTTAACAGGTTGTAGTGGGGTAAAAGAGTTTCGTAACATAACTCTGGGATGTTACATATGCAATCCGTGGCGGTAACACCAAATCTACACGGGTACCACAGGTTGCATGCTTGATGGCCGTCAGAAGGTTCACCCAGTGGGCAGTAAAAGTTATGTACCTTCCCTGCCCGTGTTAGACCACGTGTCTGTGGTCAGATGTATCTTGGCACCAACACTGTGTTCCAGAGATACATTTACTTGCCGCTGAACGTGGCCATATAGCTCCTGGATGCCTTTTCCGGGGACCTTCCATTGCAGTGTTCCAATGGCCACATGAACGTGAAGATGGTGGAAGGTGGAGTGGAGGAAAACTGGGAGGAGAGAGAAGGAGAAGAGGCAGGACGGTGAGCACCGAGAGTGTGGCTTTGTGGGTTCTGACGGTGTTGCTCCCACTGGGCTCGGTGATGGGAGGCCAGGTGCCTTCTTAAGGCGGTCGTCCCTAGGCGAGTGTTGGGCTTACCGAGACTTATGCGTTGACAGCACAGGATGCAGATGGCAACACTATTGTCAGCAGCGGACACATTAAAAAAAGCCCACACTGCGGAGCCATGTGCCTGCGTCCTGGGAGCGCCAGATGTGACCGTGCGTGGTGGATGCTTCGTTCCAGATACATTAGCAGTCTGCTTTTTGCCTTCTGTGCCCTGTAAGTTCTGCCTGTTTCTTCTCCCTATCTGCTGCTCCGTCTCTCCCTCTGAACTCCCCTCCTCTTCCTCTCTTGTGGGCACCCACGTGACGTCCATCGACATGTCATTATCGGATTCATCACCTTTACCACCACTGACATTACAGATCTCAGAGTAGGCAGCAACAGCGGGGGCCACCCTCCTTGGGCTGATCTGGGTACTGTCGTCAGACTTCTGGGTGGCGACCGTTGATACCTCCTCTTCCTGATCCAATGCCAAGAATGGCTGCGCATCGGTAAGGTCTTGAAATGTATGGGAAAATAATTCCTCTGACTCGAGCGGAGGGGATATGGTGGTGGTGTCTTTGGGAGTGGACACAGCAGGGAGTGAAGAGGGTGCAGATAGAGAGGATGAGGAGGGCACAGAAGCGGAAGGCTGAGTGAGCCACTCAACCAAGTCTGGTGCGTCCTTTGACGTATTCGCACGCATCTTCTGCAACTTCCCACTTAGGCTCCGGCCTGGTGCATCTGCCTGACCCATACCATCCCTGCGGAATGGCCTGCCTTTTCCTCTGCCTGTCATTTTCAAAATGACCCTGTGACAAAAGTCCCTATAGACGAGCAGTAGTATTTGTGGAAGAAGGCATATCACACCCCTGCCTCAATCAGTTTTTTTTTGGGGGGAGGGCAACTGGTAAATCACACCAGTAGAAATTATTGGTTCCAATAGTGTTTTTCACTCTGTGTAGAGGCGGTAACGCAGCAAAACCGCAGACAAATGCTGCACTACCTAAATGCACTTTATAGAACGTATATTATTGGTATATAAAATCCATGCGTCAATCATTTTTTTTTTGGGGGGGGGGGGGGCAACTGGTATATCACACCAGTAGAAATTATTTCTTCAAATAGTGTTTTTCACTCTGTGTAGATGCGGTGACGCAGCATAACCGCAGACAAATGCTGCTCTACCTAAATGCACTATATAGAAAGTATATTATTGGTAAAATGGTATATAACACCCCTGCTTCAATCTGTTTTTTTTGGGGGGCAACTGGTTAATCACACCAGTAGAAATTATTTCTTCAAATTGTGTTCTTCACTCTGTGTAGATGCGGTAACGCAGCAAAACTGCAGACAAATGCCGCACTACCTAAATGCACTATACAGAACGTATATTATTGGTATATAAAATCCCTGCTTCAATCAGTTTTTTTGGGGGGCAACTGGTAAATCAGACCAGTAGAAATTATTTCTTTAAATAGTGTTTCTCACTCTGTGTAGATGCGGTGACTCAGCAAAACCACACACAACTGCTACACAATACAATTGCACTATAATATACTTTCTATGTTAGAAAGTATATTATAAGTATATTGCATCCCTCAGTATGTCACAGCTATCGATAGCACACCTATACCAGTCCTTAAAAGGACTTTTGTGGCCCTATTAGCTAGCGATTTGTGTCCCTAACAGTCTGTCCCCGCTCCACACAGCAACCTCTCCCTACACTGGCAAAAGACTGAGTGTAAAATGGCGCACAGATTAGGTTTATTTATAAGGTAGGGGGTATGTCCATGTGCTGAAATGTCTCAATTGGCTGTCCTGTACCACCTGATGGATGTGTCATGGGTCAAAGTTCTTCACAATGTAAAAGAATATGGCGGGTGCGAATATATCGCCATATGTTCGCATGTTCGGCGAATCGCGAACGCGCAAAGTTCGCCGCAAAATGACCGCCGGGCAAACCGCAAGGCCATCTCTATTCACGAGTAATCATAGGCCAAAAGAATTTATTTTAAAAATATTTGAAGCAATCTTTCTTACTCTGCACTTTGCTAACTGAGTGGTACTTTAGCATCCAAATGTGGGGTGTAATACTTCACCTTAAGCCATATCTTACAACCAATTAGGGCTTTCCCCTCCACACCAGGCATACATTTCTGCTACCTTATTTGTAAAGGTTGCTACACAGGTGGAACCGTGTGGAGTGTGCTCAGGCGCCAGAGGCTTCTCCTGAACACGCGTGCCGTAAAGGTATTCACCTCTTCAGGTCTTTCTCTACACCTCTTTTGCATCTGGTCTGCTTTCTGGAGATGTTCTGACTGTATCCTCAATAGTACCAGGTCCAGGATGAGCTGGCCTGTCAGCTACATACTTGTGCTTCCTTCTCCTAGTCCTAGTCTAGGCTGGACTGGAGTAGACTGGCGGAAACTGACTCTAGAATGTTCTGCCCTCTATTATACAGAGGGTGACACCTGCCCCATCTTGTGATAGCTAAAAATATGGCCTCCGATTACCATGTGCATACAGAAAACACAGCATATATATACATTACACAGAAATATATTTGCACTTTTGTTTGCAGTATAATGCTCTTGGAGCAGGAACCTAGAAGTCTAGGAAACTAGAGTCAGAGCAGTCTCCTAAGATGAGATCAGCCTGTGAAGGGCTCCTGTATAATATTAACTCAATTTCATATCAATGCCTGTGTGGTCCTCTAGAATGTCTCCTTCCAGGAAATCTGAGTGACAACCGGACTCCCACTGGGGTCGTCCAACTTGTCCCCCAGCTCTCCTAATATCATGAACTGGGGGCCTGCTACAGAAGTGTTCCCCAGCTCCAGTCTTCAGGGTCCACCCGCTGGTCAATTTTTCCCACTTTAGTGGAAAAAATTCCTTCCTGACTCCAATCAGGCAATCAGAATAACTCCCTGGATCAACGACCCATCTCTAGTAGCTATAGCCTGTAATATTATTACACTCCAGAAATACATCCAGGCCCCTCTTGAACTTTTATTGTACTCACCATCACCACCTCCTCTGGCAGAGAGTTCCATAGTCTCACTGCTCTTACTGTAAAGAATCCTTTTCTATGTTTGTGTACAAACCTTCTTTCCTCCAGACGCAGAGGATGTCCCCTCGTCACAGTCACAGTCCTGGGGATAAATAGATGATGGGATAGATCTCTGTACTGACCCCTGATATATTTATACATAGTTATTAGATCTCCCTTCAGTCGTCTTTTTTCTAAAGTGAATAACCTTAATTTTGATAACCTTTTAGGGTACTGTAGTCCACCCATTCCAGGTACCGTGGGGTGTGCACCTGGTCATTTTCGGATATTGGGGGTTCTAGGTTCGAATCCAACCAAGGGCAACATCTGCGTAGAGTTTGTATGTTCTCCCTGTGTTTGCGTGGGTTTCCTCCGGGTACTCCGGTTTCCTACCACACTTCAAAGACATACTGATAGGGACCTTAGATTGTGAGCCCCATTGGGGACAGTTGGATGCTAATGTCTGTAAAGCCCTGTGGAATATAGTAGTGATATATAAGTGCATAAAATAAATAAATTCTGTTTTCTATCATTGAGCCAGTTACTTACCCACATGCAGACATTTTCTCCCAGTCCAAGCATTCTCATTTTATATACTAACCTTTTATGCGGTACAGTGTCAAATGCTTTGGAGAAGTCCAGATATACGACATCCATTGATTCGTCGCGGTCAAATCTAGAACTTACCTCCTCATAGAAACTGATTAAATTAGTTTGACATAGCCGATCCCTCACGAAGCCATGCTGATATGGCGTTATTTGCTTATTTTCATTGAGGTACTCCAAGATAGCATCTCTTAGAAAACCTACAAACAGTTTACCCACGACAGATGGTAAACTTACCAGTCTATAGTTTCCAGGCTCTGTTTTTGGACCATTTTTTTATATTGGCACCACATTTGATATGCGCCAATCCTGTGGAACACTTCCTGTCAGTATAAAGTGACCAAACATGTTCAGAAATAACCGTCACAGTAGATCCCAATCATTTCTGTGGGCTTTTTTTTTAATATAGCAATAGGGAAATGGTTAATATAGTAACATCTGTTGTATTGGTTTTAGTAGGTCTCTTTTTCCATGAAATTTACTGCAATTTTAAAGGGAATGTATCATGAGAAATTGACCTATTGTTTAAATCACATTTTTATGTTTAACATATTTTTAAAGAATTTTTTTAATTTTGCATGTCAATATCTATAATTAAACACAATCCATTAAATTCTGCAGTTTTTGTACTGGCCACTAAGTTTAATAATTGGTGACTGTCACTCCTTGGTCTGTACAGATCACTTTACTGCAGTTACCTGCTTATCTGCCATTCCAATCCTGCCTATAATGATATCACCTTGCTGTATAGATAAGACAGGATCCGCCATTACAATAAGTAAAACCTTATTTATTCTTTCCTTGTACAATGACCTCTGCACAGGTCTCAGAGCATGCCTAGAAAACTCTCCCATACAAGTTAATATGGCCAGCTCCAGACCATTGTCTACGACCCATGTGGCTGCTCATAAAGCAATTTTCTTAAAGGGAGTATCCAGGAAATGATAATGATGACCTATTCTCAGAATAGGTCATCATTATCACATCAGTGGGGGTCCGAGTCCCAGCACCTCCGCCGATCAGAAGTTTTAGAGAGTCATGGCACTCACCAGACCTCTGGTGAGCGCTCCAGACTCCCACCAGCTTACCAAGAACAGTACCGTACATAGCATAGCGACTGTGCTTGGTATTGCAGCTCAGTCCCATTCACTTCAAAGGAGTTCAGCTGCAACTAGGCCATGTGACCCATGTACAGTGAAGTGACATGGCCTAGGAAGATGCTTTGATGCTCAAGGAGCACCAGCTTCTTCTACCAGCTGATCTGCAGGGTGGCCTGGAGTCGGACCCCTGCTGAGCTGATATTGATGACCTATCCTGAGGATAGGTCATCAATATGTTTTCCAGGATAGGATAACTCCTTTAATGCTGTTAAGAACAGCTCAGGCAAGATGGCAGCCCCCAAGAAATAAAATGAATAAATATGCAATCAGAAAATAAAGATTAGAAAATGAACAGATTAGAAAAAAAGGATATCTATTGCTATCTGGTTTTAACTGGCAGATAACATTTTTGGTGACACATTTCCTTTAAAACTGTGAACCACTGATGCATGTTTGGTAAATGAACAGTGAAGCAGGAGACAGCCTCCACAGTGAACATTAGTCCTGCATGCCGTCATGATAAGTACTAGAGCAGAGGAAGGTCACACCCTCTTCTTCCCGTAGCTCAGTGGAGAAGACCAGCAGCTATTTCAGCTGATTACTAATCCTATTACTGGTTCAAATCCACAGCTAGGTGGTTTTTTGGAGCTTTCTGCTTTTTTACAGAAAATATATTTTTCCCAAACTTTAGGCTCATTAACTGACAGCCTCCCTAGAAGAAAGCTGATATATATTTGGAGATATCCCAGTATCTGGGTCAGCCTATAGCTCAGCGGTTACTTCTTAACTAACTTGTTGAATAAGTTCTGAAATCCTCTAGGGTTCTAAACCCGCGGGCGCTAACTGGCCTTTTTTTATTTTATTTTTTTCACTTGGTATGTTACTAAATGTGTATAGTTATTATATATGTATTAAAAAATGCAAACAGGCAGCCCACTGAAATAAATAAAAAAGAAAAAATATTTATTTACCTATGTCGACGTGATGTTTCTCAAGCAAGTGTGGGTATATTAAAATTACATATATATATATATATATATATATATATATATATGGGTTTGTTCCCAATAAAGGTCTCATTGCCGTGCTCTGACTGAACCTGGGGATGACGTGGTGTTGAGGGTAAGCGCTTCCGGGTTGTCAGGCAACGATCCATGTGACAGTGTCACATGATCGGGAGGCCGAACGGGGAGGCGCCGCCCTCCATTTCGTCATGCCTTGGGGGAGGCGCCGGGTTGCTGGTGTGCACATCGGGATAGACGTCACTTCCGGTTGCGTCTTTTCTTTGTGTACGCCGGTATCCTGGATACCGGGCATGCGCTGTGGGACCCCAGGGACGCCGAGACGCTTGCCATCCTGATACTCCACGATGTAAGTTTTTTAACCATGCGGCTATTGACCGCACAATTAGCACGTACAGGTGTTCACTATAATTAAACACAAAGCACGAGGCACTTTATATATTGGGCAGTGTTGGTTTGTTTATTTGTGAATTTTGAAAACTGCCTATGAGATGTCACTATGTATGAAAAGACTGTGATGTTATATAAAACGAATGCACATATGATTATGAAATTTTTTTTAATGTAAACTCACTATTTGTATATTGTTAATTATGCTATTACCAATTAGTCTGTTAATTGACCCACTAAGCATCATGGGTATAAATGTAGATGCTGAGACACCAATTGTTATGCTTGAGAAAGACTGCAATGAGCAGTTGAAACGTTGCACAGGGGAATAAAGCGGGTCGTTTTTCATCTTATCTTGGAGTGCTGCCTCTTCTTTGAAAAATCTACAACTTATTTGACCTTACAGCCAGAGGTTAGAGGATTTTGCACCCAGCTTCATCTGCAAGTAGTGCTGCTGCTCTCTTTGTATTATATATATATACAGTGGCGGAAATAATTATTTGACCCCTCACTGATTTTGTAAGTTTGTCCAATGACAAAGAAATGAAAAGTCTCAGAACAGTATCATTTCAATGGTAGGTTTATTGTAACAGTGGCAGATAGCACATCAAAAGGAAAATCGAAAAAATAACTTTAAATAAAAGATAGCAACTGATTTGCATTTCATTGAGTGAAATAAGTATTTGAACCCCTACCAACCATTAAGAGTTCTGGCTCCCACAGAGTGGTTAGACACTTCTACTCAATTAGTCACCCTCATTAAGGACACCTGTCTTAACTAGTCACCTGTATAAAAGACACCTGTCCACAGAATCAATCAATCAAGCAGACTCCAAACTCTCCAACATGGGAAAGACCAAAGAGCTGTCCAAGGATGTCAGAGACAAAATTGTAGACCTGCACAAGGCTGGAATGGGCTACAAAACCATTAGCAAGAAGCTGGGAGAGAAGGTGACAACTGTTGGTGCGATTGTTCGAAAATGGAAGGAGCACAAAATGACCATCAATCGACCTCGCTCTGGGGCTCCACGCAAGATCTCACCTCGTGGGGTGTCAATGGTTCTGAGAAAGGTGAAAAAGCATCCTAGAACTACACGGGAGGAGTTAGTTAATGACCTCAAATTAGCAGGGACCACAGTCACCAAGAAAACCATTGGAAACACATTACACCGCAATGGATTAAAATCCTGCAGGGCTCGCAAGGTCCCCCTGCTCAGGAAGGCACATGTGCAGGCCCGTCTGAAGTTTGCCAATGAACACCTGAATGATTCAGAGAGTGACTGGGAGAAGGTGCTGTGGTCTGATGAGACCAAAATAGAGCTCTTTGGCATTAACTCAACTCGCTGTGTTTGGAGGAAGAAAAATGCTGCCTATGACCCCCAAAACACCGTCCCCACCGTCAAGCATGGGGGTGGAAACATTTTGCTTTGGGGGTGTTTTTCTGCTAAGGGCACAGGACAACTTATTCGCATAAACGGGAAAATGGACGGAGCCATGTATCGTGAAATCCTGAGCGACAACCTCCTTCCCTCTGCCAGGAAACTGAAAATGGGTCGTGGATGGGTGTTCCAGCACGACAATGACCCAAAACATACAGCAAAGGCAACAAAGGAGTGGCTCAAGAAGAAGCACATTAAGGTCATGGAGTGGCCTAGTCAGTCTCCGGACCTTAATCCAATCGAAAACCTATGGAGGGAGCTCAAGCTCAGAGTTGCACAGAGACAGCCTCGAAACCTTAGGGATTTAGAGATGATCTGCAAAGAGGAGTGGACCAACATTCCTCCTAAAATGTGCGCAAACTTGGTCATCAATTACAAGAAACGTTTGACCTCTGTGCTTGCAAACAAGGGTTTTTCCACCAAGTATTAAGTCTTTTTTTGTTAGAGGGTTCAAATACTTATTTCACTCAATGAAATGCAAATCAGTTGCTATCTTTTATTTAAAGTTATTTTTTCGATTTTCCTTTTGATGTGCTATCTGCCACTGTTACAATAAACCTACCATTGAAATGATACTGTTCTGAGACTTTATTTCTTTGTCATTGGACAAACTTACAAAATCAGTGAGGGGTCAAATAATTATTTCCGCCACTGTATACATATATACACACACACAAAGTGCATGTGCAAATCATTACAGATCAAATAACATAATTAAGTCTCATAATCCAAAATAAAGTGCAAAGTACGCCTGGACCTGTCGGTACCCAAATATTTTGTGGAATTTAAACATAGTGAACATCAATTACGTTTTTGTATCATTGTTAATTTTCCACCTCTTAGAAGAGGTGGGAACAGATCAATGGTTCAAAGTAGAAAGGAACTTCAATGGATTCATAGACTCAATACCCTGAAACCTAAGCTTCTCTTGTGTGCAATGGATTAATTTGTAAAGTATTTCTATAAGTAGAAATATGTAGTACATATATTGATTCTTTTTTCTCTCTCTTTATACAGCCAGATTCTGGGGATGGACTCGACATATGACTCGCTGGGGGATTGACATTTTGTTCTTTACCCGTTTTTCTTTTTATTATGTATACATTGATTTACTTTTTATCATGTACCGGTCGGATTTTGGGTTGTTGGCAGAGGAACATATGAAATTGGTGGCCTTTTTGCTTTCTCCGCCTTTTAATTTATTTTAGTATTTTTTTATTTCTTGTGTTTTATTTTTATTTTAGGATAGTGATGGTGACAATATTTGATGGACTCCTATATATGAGTGGTAAAAGCTATGTGACAGGCTCCTCCACGTTGGGGGGGGGGGGGTTCCCGTCAGGGCTTTTCCTTTGGTAGGATTATACATATCCTGTAATTGGGGTTTGCTTCTCTAACCTCCACTCTTTAGGCGTTATCTTATATATGGTGCACTGATATTACTGGATTATATGGCGTCCTTGCACCTCAGGAGATTCCTGATTACCCCTCTAGTGTCTTAAGAATCTAAGCAAGAGTGGCCCTAATACTATCCTGTATTTATCTCTTGGCACTTTCTGACTGATACTTTGCCCATTTGCAAGATGGTGCATCCAGTTTAACTGGTTCTATTGCACCTGAGCTAGATAGTCTTCAAGTGGTAGGTGTCATTCCCTACTCCAATATGGCTGCCGTTTTTCTCAGTCTGGTGATGCGCATGTCACACTTGCGCGGACCGCACAAACTTTTCCTCTTGTTCTTCAACAAACTCTGACATGCTCACTGGCATCTAATGAATGCTGGAGTATGGCGCGCTTATATGTTGTTTCTTCCTCCCTGGTGACTCATCTTCTGGTCATCATACAGGCTGGCATTATATACATATGGTATTCACAGATATTATCAGTTTTTTTAATGAGTGTTAATTAGGCTATTATGAACTTCTGTATTATGATATTTATTCTTGCATCATTTTTATCACTGTCATCATGTTTACATTATATTCACACAGTATGTATTTTTGCAATTGCACTTTATCTATGCACTGTACTTTGCACTTTACTCTGGATTGTGAGACTTAATTATGTTATTTGATCTGTAATGATTTGCACATGCACTTTGTATGTATATATATACAGTGTATATATATATATATATTTGTGGTCATGGCTGCGGATGAGAGAACCTTGTGGGAGAAGTGGGGATCAGGCCTGACCTGTTTACTTACCTCTAACCTGGACTGAATGGCTGGTGGTGTGCCCTTAGCCATGAACGAGGGTAGGCCTATAAGGGGGCACACCCTGGTAAGATATAGAAATAAGGGAGGGTGGGAGGGGCACAGAGAGCTCACGGGCATCGGAGGATAGCGCGCCTTGCATTTAAAGGCACCTCCGCCCCTCCCACAAATACAGGCTGACTTGTCAAACTTAACTACTTGTGGTCATGGCTGCGGATGAGAGAACCTTTTGGGAGAAGTGGGGATCAGGCCTAACCTGTTTACTTACCTCTAACCTGGACTGAATGGCTGGTGGTGTGCCCTTGGCCATGAACGAGGGTAGGCATATAAGGGGGCAAAGAGCAAGCCAGGTAGCGTAGAAAGGAGTTTATTAGAAATGCAGCAAGTCATAAAACCAAACTACAGAAAGCCTCAGATATCTCCACGTGAGGGTTCGGAATGTACTGACCATATCATGAAGAGTGCCAGCGACCCATCTTTTGAATGATGTGAGCTGGAACATAGTGCTTTGAAGCTGCGGATGCAGCCCCAAAGGAATGCCCCAAAATGGTTTTCGAGTCATACCCTAAACCAGCCGCTAGTAAGCGGATGTGCGAAATGAACTGGGATGAAGTGATGGACCTAACCTTGAACGGGAGCAAAGGGCTGTCTTGGGCCGAGTCGCCCAAAGCCGCCAGTAATTTCACTTCTGAGGGAATTAAAAGAATAGCCAAGTAAGTGTGCATGCTGGTAGTTGTAGTTTCACAGCAGCTGGAGTGCCGAAGCTGGCTGATCCCTGGTCTAGTCCCATTAGGCTTGCACCTCTTAGATTTTTTTTTTTGCTTTGGTGCTGCAATTTTTCTGCTTTATTTTTGTTCTGTTTCAATAGTCTTTATTGAGTTTTGCATTATGTGTGTGTGGTAGGCTAGAGCTACATAGAGGCTTTTTTTTAGAACCCTACCGATCTATTTTACATAAAATTACATAACATTTATTACCTATCAACAGGACAGGTAATGTATGTACGGATGGAGTATGTACAGCAGTCAGACTGCCAGCAATCATGTGTTATCTAATCTAAGCAAATACCTTCAATTGCTTTTCAATGGCTTTTGTCTCAAGATAACGCAATGAGTTAAGAAATTTGAGTTAAAAGCTGGAGCGCTAACCCTGCTACATCTGTATATGATTGCTGGCAGTCTGACTGCTGAGACCTCCACCCATCACAATAATCTCCTGTGTGACTGGAATGGTGATATGCATGAGTCACCACCGCCCCATTCACTGCTTTGGGACTGATGGATATAGCAGAAAGGTTGAACCACCATCAGTTGGATAGGTAATAAATGTTAGTAATGGAAAATCCTCTTTAGGCCAGGGACACATCACAGAAAATCCAGAGGAGAAATCCACGGTGGTTTTTGCGGCATTTCTGCCGCAAAAAGTGCACGAGAAAACGCAACAAAACCACATGTATTACATACTCTGAAATTCTCATCCACTTTGCTGGTACTGTACAAGGCTGAAGATTTGCTCCATGAAAATCTGCAGATTATCAGTCATGTGTGATCCTCGGCCTTAGGGTAGGTTCCCATACAAGTTAATAGGGTCAGCTCCAGACCACTGTGTCTATAACACCATGTGGCTGCTCTTATAGCAATTTTGTTAAAGGGGGTATCCAGGAAATGATAATGCTGACCTATCCTCAGAATAGGTCATCATTATCACATCAGCAGTGGTCTGAGTCCCAGCACCCCCACACATCAGATGTTTTAGGGAGCCATAGCGCTCATCAGACTTCTGGTGAGTGCTGTGGACTCCACCAGCTTACCAAGCACAGTGCCGTACATAGCATAGCGGTGTCATGGATGTTCCTGCGACAGGTGGAAGGAGATCGTGAGACTGGCAGCGCGTGGTTTGATCTGCCAGGTTTTCCTTGTGGATCAATAGCCGTTTGTGTTGTTTCTGGTAATGGCCACACCCCTTACCTTAGGTGTTGCTAATGTGGTCATTTAACCTTCTTTATTTATTGTTGCTCCTCCCACAATGCTGTGCGGTTTATAGCTTCAGTTTCAGTTGTGGATAGCTGGTGTGTGGATCTCGGCAGAGTTCCTGGTGCTTCCATTACTCCTTTAAAGTTAAGTCTTTCCTTTCCCTTTTTGTATTTTGTTTGGGTACTGTGTGTTGCATTTCCCTATTGTTAGTACAGTCCTGATCAAAAGTTTAAGACCACTTGAAAAATGGCAAAAAATAATATTTAGCATGGCTGGATCTTAATAAGGTTCCAAGTAGAGCTTTAACATGCAACAAGAAGAAATGGGAGTGAGACAAAACATTTTTGAGCATTCAATTTAATGAAAACAACAAATAAACTGAAACAGGCTGTTTTTCAGCTGATCAAAAGTTTAGGACCACACCTCCAAAAAAAAATCTAAACCCCCCCAAAACAGAAATCCAACTTCCAAACATGAACTCAGTAATGAGTAGCTCCGCCGTTATTGTTTATCACTTCCAAAATTTGTTTTGGCATGCTTGATGCAAGCGTTTCCATGAGGTGAGTGGGAACATTTCTCCAAGTGGTGAAGACGGCCACACGAAGGCCATCTACTGTTTGGAACTGTTGTCCATTTTTGTAAACTTCCCTTGCCATCCATCCCCAAAGGTTCTCAATTGGATTTAGATCAGGGGAACACGCAGGATGGTCCAAAAGAGTGATGTTATTCTCCTGGAAGAAGTCCCTTGTCCTGCGGGCATTGTGTACTGTAGCGTTGTCCTGTTGAAAAACCCAGTCGTTACCACACAGACGAGGGCCCTCAGTCATGAGGAATGCTCTCTGCAACATCTGGACATAGCCAGCGGCCGTTTGACACCCCTACACTTCCTGAAGCTCCATTGTTCCACTGAAGGAAAAAGCATCCCAGATCATTATGGCGCCCCCTCCACTGTGGCGCGTAGAAAACATCTCAGGTGGGATCTGCTTGTCATGCCAGTAACGTTGGAAACCATCAGGACCATCAAGGTTAAATTTTTTCTCATCAGAGAATAAAACTTTCTTCCACCTTTGAATGTCCCATGTTTGGTGCTCTCTTGCAAAGTCCCAACGAGCAGTTCTGTGGCATTCAAGGAGACGAGGTCTTTGAAGACGTTTTTTGTTTTTGAAGCCCTTCAGTCTCAGGTGCCGTCTGATGGTTATGGGGCTGCAGTCAGCACCAGTAAGGGCCTTAATTTGGGTCAAGGATCGTCCAGTGTCTTGACGGACAGCCAATTGGATCCTCCGGCTCAGTGCTGATGAAATTTTTTTGGGTCTTCCACTTGACTTTTTTGTCCAATAACCCTCAGGATCAATTAAGAAATTCCAAATGACTGTCTTACTGCGTCCCACCTCAGCAGCGATGGCGCACTTGCGAGAGACCTTGCTTATGCAGTTCAACAACACGACCACGTTCAAAAAGGGAGAGTTTTTTTGCCTTTGCCATCACAACGTGTGACTACCTGACAGAATATGACAATGAATCCACATCTTTGCACAGATTTGGCCTTTTAAAAGGCATGTGGTCCTAAAATTTGGATCAGCTGAAAAACAGCCTGTTTCAGTTTAATCGTTATTTTCAATTAATTTAATGCTCAAAAAATGTTTTGTCTCACTCTCATTTCTTCTTGTTGCATGTTGAAGCTCTACTTGGAACCTTGTTAAGATCCAACAATGTAAAATATGATTTTTTGCCATTTTTCAAGTGGTCTTAAACTTTTGATCAGGACTGTATTAGGCCTGAAGGAGACTCCTGTTCGTTCTTCTTTTTGGAGGAGCAGGTAGTCTCGTCCCTGTCATTAGTACTGTCATTAGTTAGATAGGACTCTAGGTATTCCTATGTATGAACACACCTACCTCTGGGGTCTGTTCATACTGGTAGTCAATCAGGATTTTGGTTAGGGTTTTAGTAGGAGGTGTCCATATTCCTTCCATAGTTCTCAGGCCTGATTCCCTGTTCCCCCTTCCCTCTTATGCTCGGTGTGGTGTTTCCCATCTAGCCTTCTAGCCATCTAGCCTTCAGGAAGAAGCTCAAGACCCACCTCTTCTGAAAGCACAGGCGGTCAAGGGTTGCAAAAGCGCCTTGAGGCGATTTAGTTTGCAATTGTAGCGCTATATAAGTTATTCATTCATTAATTTATTCCCTCCGAAGCGTGACAAGCAGCTGTGCTTGGTATTGCAGCTCAGTCCCATTCACTTCAATAAGGCTCAGCTGCAACTAGGCCATGTGACCCATGTACAGTGAAGTGACATGGCCTAGGAAGAAATTGTGATGCTCAAGGAGCACCAGTTTCTTCTACCAGCTGATCGGCGCAGTGGCCTGGAGTTGGACCCCTGCCGATCGGATATTGATGACCTATCCTGAGGATCGTTCATCAATATTTATTCCAGAATAACCCATTTATGCTTTCTCAATGCTGTTAAGAACAGCTCAGGCAAGATGGCTGCCCCATAATCATGTTCAGAAAATAGAATTAAAAAAATCTACAATGATGCATGTTGGGTAAATGAACAGTGAAGCAGGAGACAGCCTCCACAGTGAATATTAGCCCTGCATGCCGTCATGATAAGTACTAGAGCAGAGGAAGGCCACACCCTCTTCTTCCCGTAGCTCAGTGGAGAAGACCAGCAGCTGTTTCTGCAGATTACTCATCCTATTACTGGTTCAAATCCACAGCTAGGTGATTTTTTTTGGAGCTTGCTTCTTTTTTACAGAAGGCATTTTTTCCTAACCCTTAGGCTGAGTAACTGACAGCCTCCCTAGAAGACAGCTGATATATAATTAAAGACAGATCAGTACCTGGGTCAGCCTATAGCTCAGCGGTTACTTCACGGATTTATTACAGAATTTATTCTGAAATCTTCAGGGGTTCAATACCCGCGGGCACTATCTGGCCTTTTTTTTTTTTCCTTCCAGTTGGTATGTTATTATATGTGTATAGTTTTTATATATGTTATTTATGTGTTTTTGTTAGGCTAGAGCTACATAGAGGTTTTTTTTTAGAACCCTACAGATGTATTTTAAATAGTTTTTTCCCATTAATACACAAAAGCACGAAAAAACATGACAAAACCACATGTTTTTGCAGTGGAAAACCAGCAGATTTCATCCTCTCCACTAGAAAAAGTGGAATCCGCAGGAGAAATTTAAATCCGCCATACTGCAGTTTTTCTGCTGCGTTTTTTTTCCGCAGTATCTGAATGAGAATTCTGAGATCCTCATCCACTTTGCTGGTACCGTACAATTCTGCAGATTTGCTGCATGAAAATCCACAATGGCAAATCCACAGCTAATCAGTCATGTGTGTAGGTTCACACAGAGTTTTTTCTATGCTTAAAAAACCTGATGAAGCATCTACATAATTTTTTTCCCGAGACAGTTTTTAATACGCTTTTTGCTGCAGTTTTGGAGTGGATTTTCATTCTGGCTGATTGAGGTGCTGTACATTGAATATATGTATGTAGTGCAGTAAGTCTACTGTGTTGTGTGCCACTTGTGCAGGGGGTGGGAGACTAGGGGACCACCTTGCTCAGGGGCCCACCGGGGGATTCACCTGTACCCCTGTGGGCCAGTGCGAGCCTGGTCCCATATAAATAACATCACTCCCTCCCCCATCACTCCCTACTATGGACTCAGAGACAGCTGAGAGCGGGACATACCTCAGCCATTCGGAGACCACGGGACAGCCACTAAAATCTGTGAATGTCCTGCCGGATCCGGGACAGTTGGGAGGTATGTGATAGTCATAGCCACTATAAGGGTGCATTCAAACGACCGTAGTGTTTTGCGGTACGCAAATTGCGGATCCGCAAAACACGGATACCGGTCCATGTGCATTCTGAAATTTGCAGACTGCACATGGCCGTCACTCTCATAGAAAAAGCCGATTCTTGTCCGCAATTGCGGACAAGAATAGGACATGCTCTATATTTTTGCAGGACCACCCCATTGAAAATAAATGGGTCTGCACCCGTTCCGCAAAATTGCGAAACAGATGCGGACTCATTCATACGGTCATGTGAATGAGCCCTAAAACAGCCCAACCAGGAAATACTGCTCCTTTGTGGAGATAAACATAGGAAAGAGAGGTGGACGTCAGAGGATGACAGATTGTAAGGCACACGACCATATCTGTTTTGTGGTTCGCAAATGGCGGATCCGCAAAACATGGATTCCGGCCATGTGCATGCCAACAATAGTTTTTTTTTACTCCTGCAGAACTGTCCCATGCAAATCGGCAAATAGGACATGTTCTATCTTTTTCTGCGGGGCTGCGGAATAGATACACAGATGCCTCATGCACACAACTGTATGTTCAGTCTGTATTCGATCCGCAAATTTTTATGGGATCATAAAATATGCGGACGGCACACCGTGCGCTGGCCTCTACATAACTTCGGCATATCCACCACCTGTCTAAATGTATGCCAGCTGGCGTAAGGGTACTTTCACACTAGCGTTTTTTCTTTTCCGGCATAGAGTTCCGTCCTAGGGGCTCTATACCGGAAAAGAACTGATCAGGCATATCCCCATGCATTCTAAATGGAGAGCAATCCGTTCAGGATGCATCAGGATGTCTTCAGTTCAGTCATTTTGACTGATCAGGCAAAAGAGAAAAGCGTTCCATAGGAATGTATTAGTGCCGGATCCGGCATTCAAAATACCGGAATGCCGGATCCGTCCTTCCGGTCTGCGCATGCACAGACCTTTAAAAATGAGAAAAAAATAAATACTGGATCCGTTTTGCCTGATGACACCGGAAAAACGGATCCGGTATTGCAATGCATTTTTCTGACTGATCAGGCATTTTTCATCCTGATCAGTCTGAAAAGTGCCTGATCAGTCAGAAAAATGACATGCGTTTGCATACAGTTTGCCTGATCAGGCAGGCAGTTCAGGCAACGGAACTGCCTGCCGGAATCAAACAACGCAAGTGTGAAAGTACCCTAAATTTAGACCATTTTCTAGGCCTAAAACAGGCGTTGAAAATGATAAATTAGACAGGCCTTCCGTCTCGACCCCTTCCCCGCCACCTTTTTTATACCTGGCGTGAGCAGGGAAAATACGTAAATAACCTTGGCGTAGATTGGCGTATATCTGATAATAAGTGACATCCCCGAATGCCTATAAACAGTGGCACAGATTTACTAATGTGTCTGCGCCAAAAAATCGGTCTAAAAAGTGAATTTGGAACATCTAGGGTTCCTATACTTTTCTCTGACATGCTCGACAGGGGGGCTAAGATACGCCAAAATTACACCACAAGACAGAGAAAAGTGTCTATCCCTGCACCAGATTTATCATCCAGCCTGAGCCCCTGAGATAAATCTGGTGCAGGTCTAGATAGCCTGTCTTAGTAAATCTTGGCCAGGGGATTCCCTGACATCATAACCAGGAACACAATAATTGGGTATTTCTTATAATGACTATACGTCCTCTTTTTCCTGGAAATGTTCTCTTTCTGTCCAGGCCGTTTATTCAAACTAGTACTAAAGAAAAACGGGCTGAGTTGCCCATAGCAACAGATTGATCCTTTAATTTTCCAAAGGAGCTTTGAAAAACAAAACATGGAATCTGATTGGTTGCTATGGGCAAGTAAACCAGTTTTCCTTAGCACCCAAACGTCCCCTTCTGTGTATTTTTTTACGAGCAGCAATTGACCTGCCATAACACAATTCCGCCAAACACAATACCGCCATAGTTTTATGGGTTTCTTTTTTATGGCGTTCCCTATGCAGTAAAACTGACCTATTACCTTCATTTTCTTAGTCAGTATTATTACTGCAATTCTACATTTATAGTTTATCTTGTGTTTTTTTATATTTATGTCTGCAGTGTGTGAGCACTAATTTTTTGCAGGACGGTCTGTAGATTTTATTAATACCATTTTGGGGTGCGTATGGCTTTTTGAACACTTTTTAATCGTGTTTTTGGGAGGTGAAGCGATGAAAAAACTGCAAAACAGCCATTTAGATTTTTTTAATGGCATTCACCATACGGCATGAATACTTTTATATTTTAATAGTACAGCTGTATTGGGACATGGTGTTAACTATGATCTTTATTTTTTTTTATTATGGGGAAAGGGGGAGGTGATAAGAATTTTTTTTATTTAAAAACTTTTTTTCTACCCTTTTTAAAGTTCCCCTAGAAGATTTGAACATGCAATCGTCAGATTGCTTCTCCCATAGACTGCAATGACTTACCATCGCAGCCTATGGAAAAAGATTCAATGTACTCCTATGGAGCAATGACACAGTCAGGTCTTAATAGGAACGTTGCTGTGGCAGGCATCAGAGCCTCTAGCAGGCTCAAGGTTACCACTGCAAATGAACGGCTCCCCGAGTTTCAGCGCAGGGGAGCTGTTCAGGCCTTAGGAGCACAGCACTCTAGGAGAAAGACCTCTCGGTTGCTGTGGTCAATTCTTACCTAATGAACTGGTAGCTTCATCACGGTCTCCTAATCAGATATTGTTGTCCCCTTACAGATCAGCGACTAAGTTGCTAAGAAATTAAACCGTTTGCATTATGCAAACTTATGCTGTTTAGTGCAACAAGGGCATCACCGTTGCACCAACAGCTCCCTTCACTATTGCGCTTAGCTTCACCTCCACCCCCCAGCTCTGAGAGACAGAGAAAGGGAGTGGCCATCAAATCTTGTCTGGCCCTGCATTTTAGCCCATGTGCTGGCGCTTCAGGAAATGGGGGAAATGCAGAACAGCCCTGATGCTTGCCAACGGTGAAGGTAGTACTATGCAGCCCTAGCAAGCATTAGGGCTGTTGTAATGGTCGCGTGCACACACACACACAGGGGAAGGGAAGTGACCACTGCGCTCCACCCTTACCCCTGGCCCTGCCTACTTGCCTCGCGAGTCCTAATGACAGGGGACAACTGGACGGCAATCCCTAGCTTGAACTAAGTGCAGGGATGACAGACAGACAAACAACAGAACGTGAACGGGCCGAGTCAATACCAGGAAAGCTACAAAGTACAAATGGAGCAAGCAGAGAATAGTCAGGAGAAGCCGGGGTCATAAATACCAGGAGAGTCGTGAAGTACCAAAGGAGTCAGCAGAGGATCGTCAGGAGGAGGCCGGGGTCAGAATACCAGGAGAGCAGCAAAGTACACAAGATGCAGGCAGAGGATCGTCAGGAATTCAGCAGGAGGTAAGTACGCCAGGAAAGACAAAATCACAGGTGGAACCTAAATTAACAGGCAACCTGTGGCCAGCAGGCTGCCTGTATTTATAGTGGGGAGTGAGGGTCATGTGACGTGGCCAGCGTCACATGACCGACAGACCAACCAGTCGAGCACCGAGTGATCAGCTCGGCGCTCAAGGCAGACTTAGGAGCAGGGGACCTCCCAGCTAGCAAAGCCGCCCTGGGAACGAGGTCAATCACAGATCCTCGCTTCCGAAGCTAAGCAGCAGGTCTGCGGCTAATGGGAGACCGAGTGCACCTTCGGAACCCCGTTACAGCTGTACTGCTGGTGCATGGGCCAGGCAAGATTACATTGCCACTGCTTGGCCCTGTGACTTTGGAGGGCAATAGGTAAGGGAGCTGTTAGCATGACAAGGTGCAATGGTGACACCCTGTTGCCAAGGCTGGCTCCAGGTTTATGTGGGCACTTGGGTGATAAAGACACAGTGGGCCCCCCTGTGGTATTTTGTATTTTACAGATGAAACTGCAGTGGGGGTCATACTGTATGGAGGGGGCACTGGGGATCATTATATAGAATAGGGGGCACAGGGGGACATTATACTGTATGGGGGGCTCTGGGGGGATCATTATACTGTATGGGGGCTATATATATAGACCATGCACTGTCCAGCAGAGGGGTTCTCAGGGTCACAGTCCAGTCCAGCAGGGTGGATCAGCCTCCATGAAAGAGTGTCCAGTCGGATCCAGCTCTTATAGTTCCAGAGCACGGGGAAGCAGAGCTCCGGATGTCCAGCTCCTCTCCTCACGCTCTACACAAAAGAGCGCCGGCCACTCAGATTCTCCTCCCCCTGATAGTGTCATGCCCTGCTCAGGTTATGTGCGGAGGTCTGCCAGGTTAGCAGCACGTGTGTAGTTTTTTGTTTGTTTTGGGTTTGAAGTGGAGCTGTATCCGCCTCCCTTCAGGTGCACTGGGTGGGGTCATTTGTGTGAGTTTAAATTACGCCCCTTCCCAGTGTCCTGTGTGGGTTATAGCTTCTGTCTTGCTCTATGGAAAGGTGGATTTGCTGTCTCTGCTCTGCTACAAGATAAGTTGGTTTTGGTTTCCTTTTTGTGTTCTGTCTAGGCTGTTAGCGAGACACCTGCCTCCTCCAGGACCTGAGGAAGCAGGCTGCCTCTTTCCCCCTTTCCACCATCTCAGGGACTTTAAGGAATCTTCAGCCTTAGGCACGGGGGCACGTTGATTCCCACCTTTAGGGTCTTAACGTGGGCACAGAAGTCCAGGGAGAGCTGGTAGGGAATTGTCAGGAGGTGACCTTTATCCCCAGCTTTTGGCCTAGACGCTTGTTTTGAGGTTTTCTGTGTTTATTGTATCTTGTATCCTACCCACCGTGACATTATAACCCACCAATACCTAGACTGCCATTTTTCAGCTGCTTTGAGATGGAGTTAATTGATGCGTTAGTTGATCGCATGCAGGGATTATCCCTAGAGGTTGCTGATCAGTGATGGCCAGTTCGCATTGTTCGCCTGCGAACACATGTGGGCTGCCATATTTTCTCACAAGTCCGGCGAGGCACAGGTAAGCCCTTACCTGTGCCACGAGCCGGTCTGAAACAAACAAAGTCAGCGGGAACAGGCAGTTCCGAGAACAGCCCGATGAAGGCCCCCGGCGGCTGTTCTTGGAACTACCTGCTCCCGGTGACCGCATTTGTTTCAGACTGGCCCTTGGCGCAGGCACAGGTAAGGGCTTACCTGTGCATCGCCGGACTTGTGAGAAAATATGGCAGCCCGCATGTGTTCGCGGGCGAACAATGCGAACTGGCCATCACTGTTGCTGATCTGCGTAATTCTGTTGCACGGTGTCAGAATGCTCTGGCATCAGGTGCTATAGGAGGAAGTCAAATTTATGGGGAGCCTAGAGTCGCTCTTCCTGATAGATTTTCAGGGGGTGTGGATGATTTTATCCACTTTAGAGAATCATGCAAGCTGTATTTTAAGCTGAGGCCGTCTTTATCTGGTGATGAGAGTCAGAGAGTAGGGATAATCATATCCCTGCTTAAAGGGGACGTGCAGTCCTGGGCCTTTTCTCTACCGACCGTTCTCTGGCATCCGGTCGGTGGATGAATTTTTTAAAGCCTTAGGATTAATTTATGATGACCCAGATTGGGTCTCAATGGCGAAATCTAAGTTGCGTAATTTATTACAAGGTGAACATACTGCTGAGGCGTACTGCTTTGAGTTTAGGAGATGGGCTACGGAGTCTGAGTGGAATGACCCCGCGCTACGAAGTCAGTTTTGTCAGGGGTTGTCTGAGAGATTGAAAGATGCCCTTACTTTTCATGAGTGTCCGGACACGTTGGAGAATGCTATGTCTTTAGAGGTACGGTTAGATAGACGCATTAGAGAGAGGTGTAAGGTTCTTTCCGCACGAGGGATCCCTTCTGGGAGTGGTTTCGTCTCACCGATTCCCCAGGCTAATATGACATGTAATTCTGGGGTCGGGGAGAAACCCTTGCAGCTGGGTCAGGTGTCTTTCCGTTCTGGTAATAGGAACTTTAGGAGGTTGCATAAGCTATGTTATTACTGTGGAGAAAGTGGTCATTTTGTTTGCTTGTCCTTTTGTTGAACCGCAAGTTAAAGAACCACAAAGAGGTTTACATAAAGAAAAAAAAAACATCCCTGACTCTTGGTAGTGTGAATGGGGTGTCGGAGCAAGCAGGTGTGCAATCTCCCTGCAATATTCGTTTTCTCTTTCCAGCTATGGTGGCACTAGACTCAGGAAAATTCAATTTTGAAGTATTTATTGACTGTGGTGCTGGGGTAAACCTTATTTATTTTCTTTTTCTATAAAATCTGGCTTAAGTACTTGCACTTTAGAAAGAGAGATTCCGGTGTTCGCAATTGATTCTTCCCCTCTTTCTCAAAGGAGTCTCACTCATATTGCTCATGGTATTCAGTTAAGGGTGTGTTATTCGCATGTTGAGATCATTTCTTGTTTTGTCATGAAGGACTTGCCCGCTCCTATGGTCTTAGGTTTACCGTGGTTGAGAAACATAACCCTACTATAGATTGGCAGGCAAGGCAGATCATTGGTTGGAGTGAATTTTGTTCGGACAATTCTCTTAGTGCATCTATCTCAGGGGTGTCTACTACAATTTTACCTCAGTATCTCTCAGATTTTGCAGATGTCTTTTCGGAGGGTGGGGCTCAGGAGTTGCCTCCTCATCGTGAATATGATTGTCCGGTTAATCTCATCCCAGGGGCTAAGTTGCCAAAGTCTCGGCTATACAATCTTTCTTAACCCGAAAGAGAGATCATGCGGAAGTATATTGCCGAGAGTTTTATTAGGGTCATATTAGGCCATCTAAGTCTCCGGTCGCAGTTGGTTTATTCTTTGCAAAGAAAAAGGATGGTTCGGTTAGACCTTGTTTGGATTTCCGGGAATTAAACTGCATTACGGTCCGTGATCCGTATCCCCTTCCTTTGATTTCTGACCTTTTTGATCAAATTGTTGGAGCCAAAGTGTTCTCCAAGTTTGATTTAAGAGGGGCCTACAATCTGATCAGAATCAAGGAGGGGGGTGAGTGGAAAACGGCCTTCAACACGCACGAGGGACATTTCGATAATCTGGTTATGCCTTTTGGGTTAACTAATGCACCAGCGGTGTTTCAGCGATTTGTCAATGACATTTTCCATCATTTGGTGGGAAGGTTCATTGTAATTTACTTGGATGACATACTAATTTACTCTCCTGATCTGAAGACCCATCAGGATCACGTGAGACAGGTTTTGTCGATCCTTCGGGAGAATAAATGATATGCTAAATTGGAGAAATGTGTGTTTTCTGTTCAGGAGCTTCCGTTTCTGGGATATCTGCTTTCTGACTCTGCTTTTCGTATGGACCCCGAAAAGGTCCAGGCGGTTCTGGAATGGGACCGACCGGAGAATCAGAGGTTTTTGGGGTTTACCAATTATTATCGAAAATTTATCTTGAACTACTCTACCATTGTAAAACCATTGTCCGATATGACTAGGAAAGGCGTCGACTTCTCTGTCTGATCGGATGAGTCATTGTGGGCCTTTTTGGCTATTAAGGAATGTTATATGTCTGCTCCCATTCTGATGCAGCCCGATGTGTCTCAGCCATTCGTGGTGGAGGTGGATGCATCAGAGGTGGGGGTTGGAGCAGTGTTGTCTCAGGGTTCCTGGCAAATGGTGTCCGTGTGCTTTTTTTTCCAAGAAGCTCTCGGTCGCCGAGAGGAATTATGATGTAGGAGATAGGGAATTGCTGGCAATCAAATTGGCCTTTGAGGAATGGCGTCACTGGTTGGAGGGGGCGTCTCATCCCATTACAGTATATACTGATCATAAGAATTTGGCTTACCTGCAATCCGCCAAGCGTCTGAATCTTAGACAGGCTAGATGGTCACTGTTCTTTACTAGGTTCAATTTTGTGGTTACTTTTCGCCTGGGGGTTAAAAACGTCGAGGCAGATGCATTGTCTCGTAGTTTTCCTTGGGGAAGTGATTCGGAGGATCCTGCTCTGATTTTGGCTGATGGGGTGGTGGTCTCCGCTCTGTTCCCCGAGTTGGAGATGGAGGTGTTGGGAGCCCGGGAGGGGGCTCCTGATTCTTGTCCCCCAGGGAGGTTGTTTGTTCCTGCTGGACTGCGATACAAGGTATTCAAGGAACATCACGATACTGTCCTGGCTGGACATCCTGGTGGCAAGTCCACCTTTGATCTTATTTCTCGGAGGTTCTGGTGGCCCGGGTTACGTAAGAGTGTTGAGGATTACGTAGCAGCTTGTGAGACCTGTGCACGGTCAAAGGTTGCTCACACTCGACCTTCTGGTTCACTTCTTCTTCATTTGTCTATTCCATCTCGTCCTTGGACGCACTTGTCTATGGATTTTATTACTGATCTGCCGAGTTCCTCCAGAAAAACTGTGATTTTGGTGGTTGTGGACCGTTTTAGTAAAATGCCTCACTTTGTATCGTTAGCTAGTCTGCCCAATGCTAAGACTCTTGCTCAGGTTTTTGTTGATAACATCGTGAAATTACATGGTATTCCCTCGGATGTGGTTTCTGATAGGGGCACGCAGTTTGTTTCCAGGTTTTGGAGGGCGTTCTGCTCTCGTCTTGGTGTTCAACTTTCGTTCTCTTCAGCTTTTCATCCGCAGTCGAATGGGCAGACAGAGCATACTAACCAAAACCTGGAGACCTACTTGAGGTGTTTTGTGGCTGAGAACCAGGAGGACTGGTCCTCATACTTATCTCTAGCAGAGTTTGCTTTGAATAACCATAGGCAGGAGTCCATGGGTAAGTCGCCATTTTTTGCAGCATACGGTTTTCATCCTCAGTTTGGTACCTTTTCTGGGACTGGTTCCTCTGGGATGCCAGAGGAGGAGAGATTTTCTTCTGCCTTGTCTTCTATCTGGCGGAGGATCCAAGTTAATTTGGAGAAGATGGGTGAGAGGTATAAGCGAATGGCTGACAGGAGACGTGTGACTGGTCCGGACCTGTGTGTAGGTGATCTGGTGTGGTTATCTACTAAAAATATTAAACTGAGAGTACCATCTTGGAAACTGGGTCCAAGATTTATTGGACCTTACAAAATATCTGCGGTTGTCAATCCAGTGGCGTTTCGTCTTGATCTTCCGCAGATCTGGAGGATCCATGATGTGTTGCACAGGTCTTTACTGAAGAAATATGTGAAACCGGTGGAACCATCGCCATTGCCTCCTCCTCCTGTTCTGGTTGATGGCAATTTAGAGTTCGAGATCTCTAGGGTTCTCGACTCACGTGTTCTTCGGGGTTCCCTTCAGTACCTGGTTCACTGGAGGGGATACGGCCCGAGGAGAGGATGTGGGTTCCGGCTGTGGATGTTAGTGCCAGCCGACTGGTGAGGGCCTTTCACATGGCCCACCCGGATAAAGTTGGGCCAGGGTGTCCGGAGATCACCCGTAGAAGGGGGGGTACTGTCTGCCAGGTTAGCAGCACGTGTGTAGTTTTTTGTTTGTTTTGGGTTTGGAGTGGAGCTGTATCCGCCTCCCTTCAGGTGCACTGGGTGGGGTCATTTGTGTGAGTTTAAATTACGCCCCTTCCCAGTGTCCTGTGCAGGTTATAGCTTCTGTCTTGCTCTGTGGAAAGGTGGATTTGCTGTCTCTGCTCTGCTACAAGATAAGTTGGTTTCCTTTTTGTGTTCTGTCTAGGCTGTTAGCAAGACACCTGCCTCCTCCAGGACCTGAGGAAGCCTCTTTCCCCCTTTCCACCATCTCAGGGACTTTGGGAATCTTCAGCCTTAGGCACGGGGGCATGTTGATTCCCACCTTTAGGGTCTTAACAAGGGCACAGAAGTCCAGGGAGAGCTTGTAGGGAATTGTCAGGAGGTGACCCTTATCCCCAGCTTTTGGCCTAGACGCTTGTTTTGAGGTTTTCTGTGTGTTTATTGTATCTTGTATCCTACCCACCGTGACAGATAGCAGCTCCAATGGCTAGGTTACATAGCATAATCACGCCTCTATGCAAATATTCAACATGCCCCCCCTCTTCTACTATCAAACATGCTCCATTTGAGCGGTGACATCACCGCATCCTGCAGAACGTGTGTCTACGCCTCAGGGATCGGGATGGGAAGTGCCAGGGCCCCAGCCCTACCCTTTTTTGGCACACACTGCGCAGTGCCCCCCCCCTCTTCAGGATCAGTGGGCCCCGTAACTTGCCCAGGCCGGCCCTGCCTGTTGCACCAAACAGCTCATTTGCATAATACAAAAATGGGGACACTGATCTGTAAGGGGACAACAACGTTTGAATCAGGAAACTGTGATTAAGCTAACAGTTTATTACTCTGTACTCTGTACATGGTGACAGATGCTCTCTTTAATACAAATGTGAATATCATCCCCCCTAAGTGGCTGTGAGGCTGACTGCAAGCCATTTTGGATAAGCTCTTTGGCCAGGGGCCTGTCATGTAATCTTCTGTCTTCATCTTCCCTGCCTTGCTTCCCTCACTTCTGTACTGAATTTGATAAGTAAGATTGCAGGTCCCATTTTCACAATTCACCTCAACTTCAACTTTGTTTTGAAGCAGAATTTTTTGGAAATGCATTTTTCTCACCTCTAAAAGCATGTGGAAAATCGTCCGCCTAGGGAAACAACATGCACAAGGTGGGTGTTAGGAACTAGTGAGCTGAACGCCGTTCACATTATCTGTATCTCCAGGGACTCATATACATGCCTCCCAAGTGTCCCTCTTTTGGAGGGGCAATCCCTCTTTTTGACCCAGGTCCCTCTGTCCCTCTTTGATTCTTAAATGTCCCTCTTTTTGACATTAATGCATAAAAGTGCATTGATAAATTTATTAAATTGCTCCTTACTAAACTATTTGTATGGTTTCTACCTGTATATTAGACCATAACTTCATTATTTTGTGCAATTTAGACCTTAAAATATCTATAATATGATGATGTATGTGCCAATATTTAAATAGATATTGAAGTGCAAGAGAAAAAATTGTCCCAGAGGCTCCACATGATGTAAAAAAATAAAGAAACTTACACTTACCTAACTGATCCCCAGCTGCTGCAGTCGTGACCGAGTCAGTAATTATGCTTTGGGCGGAGTTAGAGGTGTGGCCTAATATGAAAGAAAACTGCCATGATGATATATAATAGAGACAGCTCAGTGCCTGAGTCAGCCTATAGCTCAGCGGTTACTTCATGGATTTCTTACAGAATTTATTCTGAATTCCTCAGGGGTTCAATACCTGCAGGTGCTATCTGGCCTTTTTTTTTTTCCCCCCTTCCAGTTGGTATGTTATTATATGTGTATGGTTTTCATATATGTTATTTATGTGTTTTTGTTAGACTAGAGCTACATAGAGTTTTTTTTTTTATAACCCTACAGATGTATTTTAAATAGTTTTTTCCATTAATAAACGAAAGCATGAAAAAACATGACAAAACCACATGTTTTTGCAGTGAAAACCAGCAGATTTCACCCTCTCCACTAGAAAGAGTGGAATCCGGAGGAGAAATTTAAATCCGCCATACTGCAGTTTTTCTGCTGCGTTTTTTTTCGCAGTATGTGGATGAGAATTCTGAGATCTTCATCCACTTTGCTGGTACCGTACAATTCTGCAGATTTGCTGCATGAAAATCCACAATGGCAAATCCGCAGCTAATCAGTCATGTGTGTAGGTTCACACAGAGTATTTTCTATGCTTAAAAAACCTGATGAAGCATCTACATCATTTTTTTAGACGCTTTTTGCTGCAGTTTTGGAATGGATTTTCATTCCTGCCCATTTTCAATTTCCATGTGGAAGCCGCATCAAGAATGGACAGGAAACTTCTTTTTTTTCCATGGTGCAATTCCAAAAACTGCAGGCAGAGAAAAAAGCCTAGACAAAATTAGCATGTGTATTCACCATTGAAATCAAGGAGAAAGACCTGCATGCGTTTTTTGGCACAGATTCGCATTAAAAAAATCTTTCATGTGAACATACCCGTAGGGTCCTTGAATGCATGATTTTGCTGTCGAGTTTTTTGTTGACTATAGAGATCAGCAAATTTGTTACGAATTTCCCAAATGCTTTGGATTGCAGTAAATCCAAAACTTTCGGTATTCATCCCACATATATTGCTCAAAACTTTACCGATCAGAAGCCATGACCTTGGGGCGCACCTACCCATAATGCTTTGCAGGCAGCCCTCTCTCTGACACAGCAAATCAAGATAGCATACCTCCCAACTTTTTAAAAATACAGAGGGATAACATGTGCGGTGCACATAGCGCAACACTCCGCCCAAAGAATAACTATACACACCCATTCCGCTTATTGCCCCCACATAGTAATTATTCCACCTTTGTGCCAGCACACAGTAGTAATACCCATGTTGTGCACCCTTCACAGTAGTTATGCCACTAACAGTAGTTATGGCCAGATATGTGCCCCCTCACAGTAGTTATAGCCAGATATGTGTCCCCTCACAGTAGTTATGCCAGATATGTGTCCCCTTCACAGTACTTATGCCAGATATGTGCTCCTCACAGTAGTTATGCCAGATATGTGCCCCCTCACAGTAGTCATGCCCACATATGTGCCCCCCTCACAGTAGTTATGCCAGATATGTGCCCCCTAACAGTAGTTATGCCAGATATGGGCTCCCTTCACAGGAAGTAAAAAAAAAAAAAAACTGTTAATACTCACCTAGTTCCTCCAATGATCTGCGCTTCCCAGCAGAGGGATGTGTGACAGTACATTGTGTCGTTTCTGGGGAGCGCTGGCAGCTGATCTGAATGGTGGAGCTGAAAGCGGACAGCTCCTGCTTTACCATTACAGTCAGCTGTCTCTAAGCCCTATGGATGCAGAGACAGCTGAAAGCAGGACATACCTCAGCCATTCTGGGACCGCGGGGCTGCCATTAAAATTTGGGACTGTTCCACTGGATCCGGGACAGTTGGGAGGTATGACAGTCCCATGTACATAACATCACTCCCTCCTTCAGCCACCTCTAAAATACAGTCCCATGTAGTGTCGGATTGGGTTGCATAGGGCCCACCAGTAAAATGTATTTTGGGGACCCACCGTACAGATACATTCATATATTACCTGCTCACATAGCAGCAAGATGCTACCAGATGATTGAATATGGGGGTCGATGCAGCAACTTTGAGAAGGTAGGTCCTGGGGAGAAGAGGACACTGGTAGCTTTCCTCTATACCTAGAAGTCATCATCATCGTGTCTATAATGATAAACTGGGGAGTTTCTTTAATAATCTATCAAATTTTATTATATGAACATCGGCTGATTGAGGTGCTGTACATTGAATATATGTATGTAGTGCTTGAAGTCTACTGTGTTATGTGCCACTTGTGCAGGGGGTGGGAGACTAGGGGACCACCTTGCTCAGGGGCCCACTGGGGGATTCACCTGTACCCCTGTGGGCCAGTGCGAGCCTGGTCCCATATAAATAACATCACTCCCTCCCCCATCACTCGCTCCTATGGACTCAGACAGCTGAGAGCGGGACATACCTCAGCCATTCGGAGACCGCGGGACAGCCACTAAAATCCGGGAATGTCCTGCCGGGTCCGGGACAGTTGGGAGGTATGTGATAGTCATAGCCACTATAAGGGTGCATTCACATGACCGTAGTGTTTTGCGGTCCGCAAATTGCGTATCCGCAAAACACGGATACCGGCCTGTGTGCATTCTGCAATTTGCAGACTACACATGGCCGTCACTCTCATAGAAAAAGCCTATTCTTGTCCGCAATTGCGGACAAGAATAGGACATGCTCTATATTTTTGCAGGGCCGCCCCATTGAAATAAATGGGTCTGCACCCTTTCCGCAAAATTGCGAAACAGATGCGGACTCCATCATATGGTCATGTGAATGAACCCTAAAACAGCCCAACCAGGAAATACTGCTCCTTTGTGGAGATAAACATAGGAAAGAGAGGTGGACGTCAGAGGATGACAGATTGTAAGGCTTCCTGCAAACAACCATATCCTCCACCGTGAACATTAGTCCTGCATGCCGTCATGATAAGTACTAGAGCAGAGGAAGGCCACACCCTCTTCTTCCTGTAGCTCAGTGGAGAAGACCAGCAGCTATTTAAGCTGATTACTGATCCTATTACTGGTTCAAATCCAAAGCTAGGTGATTTTTTTTTTTTGGAGCTTGCTTCTTTTTTACCCTTAGGCCGAATGCACACGGCCATGTTCCGCGGCCGAGAGCGGTCCGTGGTATCCAGGGCTGGATTCCTGCTGACAGAAAATCCCGGCCAGTTTACCACGGACCGCTCTCGGCCGCGGAACACGGCCGTATGCATTCGGCCATAGGCTCCATTCACACGTCCGCAAATGGGTCCGCATCCGTTCCGCAATTTTGTGCGTACACACTAGTACTATTACGGCGGCGACTACTAAAAACACTATATACTGTATTATGAACAATAAAGTATTTATTACACAATATACAATACGATCGAATAATACGCTATATCTATATATATTTATAGATCAATGGTTATAAATATATATACAGTTGCAAGAAAAAGTATGTGAACCCTTTGGAATGATCTGGATTTCTGCACAAATTGGTCATAAAATGTGATCTGATCTTCATCTAAATCACAACAATAGACAATCACAGTCTGCTTAAACTAATAACACACAACAAATAAATGTTACCATGTTTTTATTGAACACACCCTGTAAAGATTCACAGTGCAGGTGGAAAAAGTATGTGATCTCCTAGACTAATGACATCTCCAAGAGCTAATCGGAGTGAGGTGTCAGCCAACTGGAGTCCAATCAATGAGATGAGATTGGAGGTGTTGGTTACAGCTGCCCTGCCCTATAAAAAACACACACCAGTTCTGGGTTTGCTTTTCACAAGAAGCATTGCCTGATGTGAATGATGCCTCGCACAAAAGAGCTCTCAGAAGACCTACGATTAAGAATTGTTGACTCGCATAAAGCTGGAAAGGGTTATAAAAGTATCTCCAAAAGCCTTGCTGTTCATCAGTCCACGGTAAGACAAATTGTCTATAAATGGAGAAAGTTCAGCACTGCTGCTACTCTCCCTAGGAGTGGCCGTCCTGTAAAGATGACTGCAAGAGCACAGCGCAGACTGCTCAATGAGATGAAGAAAAATCCTAGAGTGTCAGCTAAAGACTTACAAAAATCTCTGGCATATGCTAACATCCCTGTTAGCGAATCTACGATACGTAAAACACTAAACAAGAATGGATTTAATGGGAGGATACCACAGAGGAAGCCACTGCTGTGCAAAAAAAACATTGCTGCACGTTCACAGTTTGCACAAGAGCACCTGGATGTTCCACAGCAGTACTGGCAAAATATTCTGTGGACAGATGAAACCAAAGTTCAGTTGTTTGGAAGAAACACACAACACTATGTGTGGAGAAAAAGAGGCACAGCACACCAACATCAAAACCTCCTACCAACTGTGAAGTATGGTGGTGGGGGCATCATGGTTTGGGGCTGCTTTGCTGCGTCAGGGCCTGGACGGATTGCTATCATCAAAGGAAAAATAAATTCCCAAGTTTATCAATACATTTTGCAAGAGAACTTAAGGCCATCTGTCCACCAGCTGAAGCTTAACAGAAGATGGGTGTTGCAACAGGACAACGACCCAAAGCATAGAAGTAAATCAACAACAGAATGGCTTAAACAGAAGAAAATACGCCTTCTGGAGTGGCCCAGTCAGAGTCCTGACCTCAACCCGATTGAGATGCTGTGGCATGACCTCAAGAAAGCGATTCACACCAGACATCCCAAGAATATTGCTAAACTGAAACAGTTCTGTAAAGAGGAATGGTCAAGAATTACTCCTGACCGTTGTGCATGTCTGATCTGAAACTACAGGAAACGTTTGGTTGAAGTTATTGCTGCCAAAGGAGGTTCAGCCAGTTATTAAATCCAAGGGTTCACATACTTTTTCCACCTGCACTGTGAATGTTTACATTGGTGTGTTCAATAAAAACATTGTCTATTGTTGTGATGTAGATGAAGATCAGATCACATTTTATGAGCAATTTGTGCAGAAATCCATATCATTCCAAAGGGTTCACATACTTTTTCTTGCAACTGTACATATAGACGCACACACCATAGTACAGCAATAACACTACAGTAAACACAATACAATCCTAACTACACTACACAACACACAATTCCCCCCCCCCCCCCCCCTGCAATTTGCAGACTGCACATGGCCGTCACTCTCATAGAAAAAGCCTATTTTTGTCCGCAATTGCGGACAAGAATAGGACATGCTCTATATTTTTGCAGGGCCACCCCATTGAAATCAATGGGTCTGCACCCGTTCCGCAAAATTGCGAAACAGATGCGGACTCATTACAATCCTAACTACACTACACAACACACAATTCCCATCCACACCCCCCCTCCCACACACACACACACACACACACACTATCTATTCATTACACTTACACACAAATACAAGCAACCCACCCACCTGGCTACACACTGTCCCTATGGGGATAACAAGGGGTTAAAAACACAATTGTGGCACTGCAGGGGTTAATACATGCAGGCCAAGGAACACAGGGTCAGTGTTGGGTTCAATAGGTATAGAGCAGCAGTGAAGGGGTCACTGCTGCAGGGGTTACAGGGTCTACAGGGGGTCTGCTAGGAATGCAGGGGTTAAAGGGATCAGGGCAACAAGTAATGCAGTGAAGGGGTTACTGCTGCAGGGGTTACAGGGTCCACATGGAATGCAGGGGTTAAAGGGACCGCTGCAGGGGTTACAGGGTCCACAGGGAGGGCTGCTGGGAATGCAGGAGTTAAAGGGATCAGGGCAGCAGGCAATGCAGTGGTTACTGCAGTGCAGGGACTGCAGTACTAAAGGTGTTACAGAGCAGGGAATTGCAGGGACTAATGCTCTGCAGGGCAGGACTGGGGTATAGGGACTCTGCAGGACAGGGCTCTGGGCAGGGGTATTAGGGGTACTGCAATGCTGGAGGGAAAGGGTTACTCAGCCATCTCCAGGGGCATGTGAGACTCTGCCTCTCTTCCTTCAGGGAGCTGTTTGGTCCATCTTCCTTCATGGAGCTTCTCCCATGTGTCTCTGTTTGAGGCCGTCCCAAGAGAGTGAGCCTTTGTCCTGGCTTGGGCTAATATAAGCCCAAAAGCAGCCCACCTCCCCCCTCTTCAACCGGACGGTGATGACATCATCGTGGGAGTGTGACGGAATGCCTGAACTGCCAGTTGGCCCCCTGAGGCTAGCTCAGGATCTGTACAGACAAAGAAATCAAAGGAGTTCCTGCCCAAGGTGCAAATGAGAGCATCCTCCCCAGATGCCATACCATAGCATCACACACGCCCACATCATAATAGAACTAGGCTGATATATATATACACTCACCTAAAGAATTATTAGGAACACCATACTAATACGGTGTTGGACCCCCTTTTGCCTTCAGAACTGCCTTAATTCTACGTGGCATTGATTCAACAAGGTGCTGATAGCATTCTTTAGAAATGTTGGCCCATATTGATAGGATAGCATCTTGCAGTTGATGGAGATTTGAGGGATGCACATCCAGGGCACGAAGCTCCCGTTCCACCACATCCCAAAGAGGCTCTATTGGGTTGAGATCTGGTGACTGTGGGGGCCATTTTAGTACAGTGAACTCATTGTCATGTTCAAGAAACCAATTTGAAATGATTCGAGCTTTGTGACATGGTGCATTATCCTGCTGGAAGTAGCCATCAGAGGATGGATACATGTTCTCATTCTGTTTACGCCAAATTCGGACTCTACCATTTGAATGTCTCAACAGAAATCGAGACTCATCAGACCAGGCAATATTTTTCCAGTCTTCAACAGTCCAATTTTGGTGAGCTTGTGCAAATTGTAGCCTCTTTTTCCTATTTGTAGTGGAGATGAGTGGTACCCGGTGGGGTCTTCTGCTGTTGTAGCCCATCCGCCTCAAGGTTGTGCGTGTTGTGGCTTCACAAATGCTTTGCTGCATACCTCGGTTGTAACGAGTGGTTATTTCAGTCAACGTTGCTCTTCTATCAGCTTGAATCAGTCGGCCCATTCTCCTCTGACCTCTAGCATCCACAAGGCATTTTTGCCCACAGGACTGCCGCATACTGGATGTTTTTCCTTTTTCACACCATTCTTTGTAAACCCTAGAAATGGTTGTGCGTGAAAATCCCAGTAACTGAGCAGATTGTGAAATACTCAGACCGGCCCGTCTGGCACCAACAACCATGCCACGCTCAAAATGGCTTAAATCACCTTTCTTTCCCATTCTGACATTCAGTTTGGAGTTCAGGAGATTGTCTTGACCAGGACCACCCCCCTAAATGCATTGAAGCAACTGCCATGTGATTGGTTGACTAGATAATTGCATTAAGTAGAAATAGAACAGGTGTTCCTAATAATTCTTTAGGTGAGTGTATATATATATATATATATATATATATATAAAAAAAAAGGGAAATAATGGCGGCACTGGAAACAGACAATGTGGGTGCTACGTCCAGGGATACAGCTGCTTACCCCAGATGAACAAAGATGAAAGAAGGACAGCACTCCAGGTAAAAAAGTAGTGGTGTTTAATCACCCATGTGGATGGCAACGTTTCAGCTCAAACAAGAGCCTTTTTCAAGCAATGAACACAGTGTATGCTGGGGTATATATAGTCCAACCCCCATTACATCATAATACAAACAATCAACAACAAAGTTAAAAAATTAAAGTGCAAGAGTGCATATACAGTATCAAAATACAGCTATACATGTGTAATACCCATAGGCGAAAAAATCGCTATAGTGATATATCCAAAATATAATACAACAAGTGTATATTATGACCTACAGAGAGGTAATTAGTGATTAAGATCAGGTGTACACAAAGGTGGGAAGAACAATCAATAATAATACTGCAAAAAAGAGGGAAAGCGGTGACATACCCAGCACTGTTCATCGTGTCAAACATGTTACATACCGCCAGATCCGGCGTTCAGGTACAGGCAATGCGCAGACGCCAGAGCGCGTCCGGTCCCGGCATGACGTCACCGCCAGTGATTGCGGAGACATGCGTACTGACATGCGCACTACCACTGAGAGTCTTGGTCGGCCATTTTACAAAAGGTCAATGTGTCCCAACACTGTGTATGCGCATGTCCATGTAATAATAGACAGGACAGCGCAACACGGAAAAATGAGCCGTGTTATATAACATGAGTACCAGGGGGCAAAGCGAGATACTGTAGCCAAAAAAGGATACAGATCACACAAAACATGGGCGAGCAGTATAATGGAGACCGCACCAAGGTGTGCCATAATCCTCACATACACATTTCCCTGCCTATGCTGTACTGACTGCAAGTATATGGGCAAAGGCAGTGCCTTTGTCCATCCTACCACTGGAGTTTCACATTTAATTCGCTTTCACCTTACATGTAATTCCAATTACGTGATTTATGTTTTGATCTGTCCATGTAAGTTATTATATGTGGGTGAAACGTCAACCGATCTTAAGACGAGGCTCAATAATCATCGATTATCCATACGTAAAAAAAGAAGGGACCTCCCTGTTGCCAAACATTTCACGGAATTTAAACATTCCGAAAAGGATCTTAAATGTTGGGCTATTGATCATGTACCCATGCCTAGGCGTGGGGGGAACAGGGTGTTGATCCTTAAAAAGAGAGAGCTTTTTTGGATCTACACTCTGAATAGTTTGAGACCCAATGGGCTTAATGTGGATTACAATCCGGGGATTTATGTTTAAATGAGCGGTTTGCCCCTGATGGTTATATATGTGATATGCGCCTCTTTTTCCTGTGTTACATAGTGTATCTTGAACACTATTAAGCCATTTTTTCTGATTTTTCTTTCTTTTTTATTCACAGATAAGAATGACGCTGCAGAATTGAGAAGTGGGGCGTACCCGGTGCATACACATTGTGTCTACATGTTTCTATATGAGTGTTTTTATTTGATTCACTTGTTTTTGACCCGGTTAGCTTTTTATGGCGATTATTAAATATTTTGTGTCAGTCCACGCTGCGGGATATAGATTCATGATGGAGCTATGGGGGACCCATGGGCGGTGTATGTGAGGATTATGGCACACCTTGGTGCGGTCTCCATTATACTGCTCGCCCATGTTTTGTGTGATCTGTATCCTTTTTTGGCTACAGTATCTCGCTTTGCCCCCTGGTACTCATGTTATATAACACGGCTCATTTTTCCGTGTTGCGCTGTCCTGTCTATTATTACATGGACATGCGCATACACAGTGTTGGGACACATTGACCTTTTGTAAAATGGCCGACCAAGACTCTCAGTGGTAGTGCGCATGTCAGTACGCATGTCTCCGCAATCACTGGCGGTGACGTAATGCCGGGACCGGACGCGCTCTGGCGTCTGCGCATTGCCTGTACCTGAACGCAGGATCTGGCGGTATGTAACATGTTTGACACGATGAACAGTGCTGGGTATGTCACCGCTTTCCCTCTTTTTTGCAGCATTATTATTGATTGTTCTTCCCACCTTTGTGTACACCTGATCTTAATCACTAATTACCTCTCTGTAGGTCATAATATACACTTGTTGTATTATATTTTGGATATATCACTATAGCGATTTTTTCGCCTATGGGTATTACACATGTATAGCTGTATTTTGATACTGTATATGCACTCTTGCACTTTTAATTTTTTAACTTTGTTGTTGATTGTTTGTATTATGATGTAATGGGGGTTGGACTATATATACCCCAGCATACACTGTGTTCATTGCTTGAAAAAGTCTCTTGTTTGAGCTGAAACGTTGCCATCCACATGGGTGATTAAACACCACTACTTTTTTACCTGGAGTGCTGTCCTTCTTTCGTCTTTATATATATATATATATATATATTAGACATATTTACATATATATATTCAAATATCACCCTTCACTCTACATCCGCCATACTGCAGTTTTTCTGCTGCGTTTTTTTTTTTCGCAGTATGTGAATGAGAATTCTGAGATCTTCATCCACTTTGCTGGTACCGTACAATTCTGCAGATTTGCTGCATGAAAATCCACAATGGCAAATCCGCAGCTAATCAGTCATCTGTGTAGGTTCACACAGAGTATTTTCTATGCTTAAAAAACCTGATGAAGCATCTACATCATTTTTTTTGCCAAGACATTTGTTAATACGCTTTTTGCTTCAGTTTTGGAATGGATTTTCATTCCTGCTCATCTTGAATTTCCATGTGGAAGCCGCATCAAGAATGGACAGGAAACTTCCAAATTCCAAAAACTGCAGGCAGAGAAAAAAGCATAGACAAAATTAGCATGTGTATTCACCATTGAAATCAAGGAGAAAGACCTGCATGCGCTTTTGGCACAGATTTTTGCCACAAATCCACGCAAAAATTAGCATTAAAAAAATCTTTCATGTGAAATGCATGATTTTGCAGTGAAGTTTTTTATTGACTATAGAGATCAGCAAATTTGTTACAAATTTCCCAAATGCTTTGGATTGCAGTAAATCCAAAACTTTAGGTATTCATCCCACATACACTGCTCAAAAAAATAAAGGGAACACAAAAATAACACATCCTAGATCTGAATTAATTAAATATTCTTCTGAAATACTTTGTTCTTTACATAGTTGAATGTGCTGACAACAAAATCACACAAAAATTAAAAAATGGAAATCAAATTTGTCAACCCATGGAGGTCTGGATTTGGAGTCACACTCAAAATTAAAGTGGAAAAACACACTACAGGCTGATCCAACTTTGATGTAATGTCCTTAAAACAAGTCAAAATAAGGCTCAGTAGTGTGTGTGGCCTCCATGTGCCTGTATGATCTCCCTACAACGCCTGTGCATGCTCCTGATGAGGTGGCGGATGGTCTCCTGAGGGATCTCCTCCCAGACCTGGACTAAAGCATCTGCCAACTCCTGGACAGTCTGTGGTGCAATGTGACGTTGGTGGATAGAGCGAGACATGATGTCCCAGATGTGCTCAATTGGATTCAGGTCTGGAGAACGGGCGGGCCAGTCCATAGCATCAATGCCTTTGTCTTACAGGAACTGCTGACACACTTCAGCCACATAAGGTCTAGCATTGTCTTGCATTAGGAGGAACCCAGGGCCAACCGCACCAGCATATGGTTTCACAAGGGGTTTGAGGATCTCATCTCGGTACCTAATGGCAGTCAGGCTACCTCTGGCGAGCACATGGAGGGCTGTGCGGCCCTCCAAAGAAATGCCACCCCACACCATTACTGACCCAATGCCAAACCGGTCATGCTGGAGGATGTTGCAGGCAGCAGAACGTTCTCCACGGCATCTCAAGACTCTGTCACGTCTGTCACATGTGCTCAGTGTGAACCTGCTTTCATCTGTGAAGAGCACAGGGCGCCAGTGGCGAATTTGCCAATCTTGGTGTTCTCTGGCAAATGCCAAACGTCCTGCACGGTGTTGGGCTGTAAGCACAACCCCCACCTGTGGACGTCGGGCCCTCATATCACCCTCATGGAGTCTGTTTCTGACCGTTTGAGCAGACACATGCACATTTGTGGCCTGCTGGAGGTCATTTTGCAGGGCTCTGGCAGTGCTCCTCCTGTTCCTCCTTGCACAAAGGCGGAGGTAGCGGTCCTGCTGCTGGGTTGTTGCCCTCCTACGGCCTCCTCCACGTCTCCTGATGTACTGGCCTGTCTCCTGGTAGCGCCTCCATGCTCTGGACACTACGCTGACAGACACACCAAACCTTCTTGCCACAGCTCGCATTGATGTGCCATCCTGGATAAGCTGCACTACCTGAGCCACTTGTGTGGGTTGTAGACTCCGTCTCATGCTACCACTAGAGTGAAAGCACCGCCAGCATTCAAAAGTGACCAAAACATCAGCCAGGAAGCATAGGAACTGATAAGTGGTCTGTGGTCACCACCTGCAGAACCACTCTTTTATTGGGGGTGTCTTGCTAATTGCCTATAATTTCCACCTGTTGTCTATTCCATTTGCACAACAGCATGTGAAATTGATTGTCACTCAGTGTTGCTTCCTAAGTGGACAGTTTGATTTCACAGAAGTGTGATTGACTTGGAGTTACATTGTGTTGTTTAAGTGTTCCCTTTATTTTTTTGAGCAGTGTATATTGCTCAAAACTTTACAGATGAGAAGACATCACCTTGGGTGGCGGCTTGGTGCACCTACTCATAACGCTTTGTAGGCAGCCCTCTCTCTGACACAGCAAATCAAGATAGCATACCTCCCAACTTTTTAAAAATACAGAGGGATAACATGTGCGGCGCACATAGCGCAACATAGCAATTTTTTTCATACTAGGCCTCGCCTCTAACTCCGCCCAAAGAATACCTATACACACCCAATCCCCTTATTGCCCCCACATAGTAATTATTCCACCTTTGTGCCAGCACACAGTGGTAATGCCCACGTTGTGCCCCCTTCACAGTAGTTATGCCACTAACAGTAGTTATGGCCAGATATGTGTCCCCTTCACAGTACTTATGCCAGATATGTGCTCTTCACAGTAGTTATGGCCAGATATGTGCCCCCTCACAGTAGTCATGCCCACATATGTGCCCCCCTCACAGTAGTTATGCCAGATATGTGCCCCCTAACAGTAGTTATGCCAGATATGGGCTCCCTTCACAGGAAGTAAAAAAAAAAAAAAAACTGTTAATACTCACCTAGTTCCTCCAATGATCTGCGCTTCCCAGCAGAGGGATGTGTGACAGTACATTGTGTCGTTTCTGGGGAGCGCTGGCAGCTGATCTGAATGGATTATTCCAGCTTAGCTCCCCCTGTGTGGAGGTGTGGACTGTTCACACATCCTGCAGCATTGGAGAAGGAGGAAGTTAGAGTCGGTGTTGCCCACCCCCTGCTAGGGGTAGGGCGTGTGTAGGAGATCCCCTGCATAGGGAGGAAATCAAGGATCTTGTCTCGGCTGAGACATTGATCACATACCCAGTCTGAGAACCTTCATCCTCAGCTGAATAAAGAAAGCAGACGACCTCCAGAGTTCCAGGAAGAAAGCATCCCCTGAGAAACTATCTGTAAGTAAAGTCCAGAGACCTAGGAGAAGCCATTCCTCCTCAGCTAGTCTTTCCCCACAAAGCAGAAGTTACAGAGAAGTGCAGAAGATTAATTCCTGCCACAGTTACAGAGCTACCAAGCAGACGTCCTATCCTGCAAGCTCCCCATATATCAAGCAGAAGCATTTATTCCTGCCAATGATTGCTAAAACCTGCTGGGACCAGAGACCAAAGCTGCTTGGATACAAGTTATCTCCAGTAAAGAAACGTTTGAACTTCATCTAAAGGTCTGGATATAATTTCTGCTGAAAAATTCCTCTTACTCCTACTATCACTATACTCAAATTTATTGCAAGTGAGCCAGGAGCCAGGAGTCCAACCGTACCCAAGCAGGAGGCACTGTTGACACAATTATCACCACCCTATAGAGACATTATAAGCCATTACACCACTCTGGCATTCCTAATCAGTGATGGTCAGTTCGCAGTGTTCGCCAGCGAACACATGCGGGCTGCCATCTTTAGTAAGGTAGACTCACCAGTCCGGCGATGCACAGGTAAGCCCTTACCTGTGCCGGGAGCCGGTCTGAAATCAAATGCAGTCACCGAGAGCAGGCAGTTCTGAGAACAGTCGCCGGGGGCCTTCATCGGGCTGTTCTCGGAACTGCCTGCTCCCAGTGACTGCATTTGATTTCAGACCTGCTCCCGGCACAGGCACAGGTAAGGGCTTACCTGTGCATCGCCGGACGGGTGAGTCTACCTTACTAAAGATGGCAGCCCGCATGTGTTCGCTGGCGAACACTGCAAACTGACCATCACTGTTCCTAATCTGGGACGTGCGTTATAACACCTTGGAAGTGCCCTGGGGTAGTACACTGCGCACGCAGCAATTGGCGTCACGAACAAATATAGACTATTATCCACCCGTATCCTGGCCCACTGCATAAGTGGCGTCAGCGTACCCCGTTCCTGGTCACTGCACAGTCAGCTGTCTCTAAGCTTTATGGATGCAGAGAAAGCTGAAAGCAGGACATACCTCAGCCATTCTGGGACCGCAAGACTGCCATCAAAATTTGGGACTGTTCCACTGGATCCGGGATGGTTGGGAGGTATGACAGTCCCATGTACATAAAATCACTCCCTCCTTCAGCCACCTCTAAAATACAGTCCCACGCAGTGTCGGATTGGGTTGCATAGGGCCCACCAGTAAAATGTATTTTGGGGACCCACCGTACAGATACATTCATATATTACCTGCTCACATAGCAGCAAAATGCTACCAGATGATTGGATATGGGGGTCGATGCAGCAACTATGAGAAGGTAGGTCCTGGGGAGAAGAGGACACTGGTAGCTTTCCTCTATACCTAGAAGTCATCTCAGCTCTGATCGCGTCTATAATGATAAACTAATGATAATCTACCAAGTTTAGAACATCGGCTGATTGAGGTGCTGTACATTGAATATATGTATGTAGTGCTGGAAGTCTACTGTGTTATGTGCCACTTGTGCAGGGGTTGGGAGACTAGTTGACCACCTTGCTCAGGGGCCCACCGGGGGATTCACCTGTGCCCCTGTGGGCCAGTGCGAGCCTTGTCCCATATAAATAACATCACTCCCTCCTCTATCACTCCCTCCTATGGACTCAGAGACAGCTGAGAGCGGGACATACCTCAGCCATTCGGAGCCACTAAAATCCAGGAATGTCCTGCTGGATCCGGGACAGTTGGGAGGTATGTGATAGTCATAGCCACTATAAGGGTGCATTCAGACGACCGTAGTGTTTTGTGGTCCGCAAATTGCGGATCCGCAAAACACGGATACCGGCCCGTGTGCATTTTGCAATTTGCGGACTGCACATGGCCGTCACTCTCATAGAAAAAGCCTATTCTTGTCTGCAATTGCGGACAAGTATAGGACATGCTCTATATTTTACTACCTGGGGCTTCTGAGCAGAGTACGTATGTAGCTGGTTCCTACACTGCCCTGAATATTGTAGGCTTAGGTAAGTCCAAAGAGAGGCAGTATACTAGTTGTAAAGAGGGAATATTAATCACCAATATTATGCGAATATTGCTAACTAATATTCATAAATGGGAGGAGCCGTCTATTGATAACTCCGCCTATTTATGCCTTTATATAACAATAACAATACTTTCGCTATGCTTTACACTGATCGCTATGCTAGCTGCATGCGCCTTACTAACTATCGCCAATAACTACACGTTACACAGATAGTTACAAATATAACGGTATTTATTAACAATACACTACGCAATACACTAACAATACAGCACTAAATATACAGTACTAAACTACACTACACGTTCCCAAATTCCACCCACAAACTATCTATACAATACACACATTCAATATTAACAGCCCACCCACCTGGTACTATATACTATCCCTATGGGGTAGACGAAGATTGACGGTGGTCTTACAAGGGTGTAAGCCGACGACAAAGCACAACTATAGTGATAGGACCGCGGGAGGAGATTAGGGTAAATCAGGAATCAGGGCAACAAGGGGTGTAAAGGGTTACCAGGGGTGTATAGGGTTACCAGGGGTGATAGGAGGGTACCAGGGGTGTGTAGGGGCAAAAGGGAACAAGGGGTGTATAAGGTATACAGATGAGGGGCAATAGGGAACAAGGGGTGTATACCAGGGGTGATAGGAGGGTAGACCAGGGGTATACAGATGAGGGGCAATAGGGAACAAGGGGTGATACAGATGAGGGGCAATAGGGAACAAGGGGTGTATAGGGACCAGGGGTATACAGATGAGGGGCAATAGGGAACAGGGGGTGTATAGGGTAGGGATATATATATATGTGTATATATATGTATATATATATAGGATACTTAGTTGCTCGTTGGTCCAGGGGTTGCTCGTTCGTCTAGGGGTTGCTCGTTAGTCCAGGGGGTCTCCTTAAGTCAGGGTGGGCCGCCCGCACTGCCGTACCGCCCACACAGCGGCGCGCGAGCGCGCACCACAGTGAAGGACACGTGGGCCGGCGCGGTGAGATGATGTCACCGCGCCTGCCCGCGCCTCCCTGCACGCGCGCCGCAGGGCCGCGTGCACTTGCTGACAGGCGGGAGATCCTTTGATCTCCCGCCTGTAGCTCTCAGCATTCCGGACATCGCAATGGTAATTGCGATGCCAGAATGCACATAATAGAGTGAGCGGAGGTATCTCCTCTCTCTCTATTATGCTTAATTATCTCCAGCAGGGCTGCAGATAATTAGAACAAAAGGATTCAAATTCTATTGAATTTGAATCCTTTTGAGTTCACCAGAATGACCGGACCTTGTCCGGTCATTCTGGCGCCTTCACCCAGATTACATCAATGTAAATGCTTGGGGCACATTTATAATTGATGCATCTGTGTCTATGTAGGGGGGGGGGGGGGATTTATATGGTATGGGGATATATATGATAAGGGGGCATTATAGGATACAGGGGGCATTATATGATACAGGGGCATTATATGAGACATATATATCTATTAAGGGGGCACATACATATATGAATTCCCACAGGGGCATGAATGAGCCCCTGGGGAATATCAGAGGCAGATGGGCGCAGGTGCTGGGCACATCTGCGCACATCGCCCTCTGAGGGGAACATTATGCACCGCTAATATATACATATATATACACTGCGTGCAGAATTATTAGGCAAATGAGTATTTTGACCACATCATCCTCTTTATGCATGTTGTCTTACTCCAAGCTGTATAGGCTCGAAAGCCTACTACCAATTAAGCATATTAGGTGATGTGCATCTCTGTAATGAGAAGGGGTGTGGTCTAATGACATCAACACCCTATATTAGGTGTGCATAATTATTAGGCAACTTCCTTTCCTTTGGCAAAATGGGTCAAAAGAAGGACTTGACAGGCTCATAAAAGTCAAAAATAGTGAGATATCTTGCAGAGGGATGCAGCACTCTTAAAATTGCAAAGCTTCTGAAGCGTGATCATCGAACAATCAAGCGTTTCATTCAAAATAGTCAACAGGGTCGCAAGAAGCGTGTGGAAAAACCAAGGCGCAAAATAACTACCCATGAACTGAGAAAAGTCAAGCATGCAGCTGCCAAGATGCCACTTGCCACCAGTTTGGCCATATTTCAGAGCTGCAACATCACTGGAGTGCCCAAAAGCACAAGGTGTGCAATACTCAGAGACATGGCCAAGGTAAGAAAGGCTGAAAGACGACCACCACTGAACAAGACACACAAGCTGAAATGTCAAGACTGGGCCAAGAAATATCTCAAGACTGATTTTTCTAAGGTTTTATGGACTGATGAATTGAGAGTGAGTCTTGATGGGCCAGATGGATGGGCCCGTGGCTGGATTGGTAAAGGGCAGAGAGCTCCAGTCCGACTCAGACGCCAGCAAGGTGGAGGTGGAGTACTGGTTTGGGCTGGTATCATCAAAGATGAGCTTGTGGGGCCTTTTCGGGTTGAGGATGGAGTCAAGCTCAACTCCCAGTCCTACTGCCAGTTTCTGGAAGACATCTTCTTCAAGCAGTGGTACAGGAAGAAGTCTGCATCCTTCAAGAAAAACATGATTTTCATGCAGGACAATGCTCCATCACACGCGTCCAAGTACTCCACAGCGTGGCTGGCAAGAAAGGGTATAAAAGAAGAAAATCTAATGACATGGCCTCCTTGTTCACCTGATCTGAACCCCGTTGAGAACCTGTGGTCCATCATCAAATGTGAGATTTACAAGGAGGGAAAACAGTACACCTCTCTGAACAGTGTCTGGGAGGCTGTGGTTGCTGCTGCACGCAATGTTGATGGTGAACAGATCAAAACACTGACAGAATCCATGGATGGCAGGCTTTTGAGTGTCCTTGCAAAGAAAGGTGGCTATATTGGTCACTGATTTGTTTTTGTTTTGTTTTTGAATGTCAGAAATGTATATTTGTGAATGTTGAGATGTTATATTGGTTTCACTGGTAAAAATAAATAATTGAAATGGGTATATATTTGTTTTTTGTTAAGTTGCCTAATAATTATGCACAGTAATAGTCACCTGCACACACAGATATCCCCCTAAAATAGCTAAAACTAAAAACAAACTAAAAACTACTTCCAAAAATATTCAGCTTTGATATTAATGAGTTTTTTGGGTTCATTGAGAACATGGTTGTTGTTCAATAATAAAATTAATCCTCAAAAATACAACTTGCCTAATAATTCTGCACTCCCTGTATATATATATATATATATGCATGCCCAGTAGGCATGCATATATATTTATGTATACCTGCCACCCTTCCTCAACAATCCCCCTGTTGTCGGTGATACGACAATATCTTGGGGGAAGGGTGGAGGCATTTTTGCCCCCCCTCAACCCCATTCTTGGTGATGGTCCAGGAAAACCGGAGTGCACCCTGTCTCTTAGGTACCTAGACATCATCTAACCCAACGACTTCCTCCGACCTGCCCTTCACCGTAACCGACTCCTCCATCCACAGGATACACTGTCGTCTTTGTTTCCCAGGAACTCTCTTCTGCCTTGATTGTTATGGTGTCAGCCCCTCCTACTGTCATTTCTTTCTGGACTTCCGGAGTGGCTTGACCCTCGCAGTCTTTGACTTGTCTTTCTCTCACTCTTCCGGTGTCGGTCACTCCTGATAAGTTTAGAATGACCACACCCTCGCTGTCTCTTGGCATTGCTGTCGATCTTCAGGTGTCATCCACGCCCAAGGAATCTGGAGTGGGTCCACCCTTACAGTCTCAGTCTCTATTCTGCGCCAACTCTCCTTAAGCATGTCTTGTTCCATCTTGATCGAAGGATGGGTGCGGTTCTCCCATGGACAGCTGAAATCGGTCTTTACAAGGCAGGTCAGATATATATATATTTTTTTCAATAGAGGTGATGTCATGGTACCTAAATTCTAACAACGGGAATACCTCCATTACACTACACATCTAGGTTATTCCCTTATGATCCTTACCGTTCAGGGGTCAAAGTGGCAAATGGCAACCAGAGGGGCCTGTCCCTATCGTGCCCTAATCTTATCCCCATTCACACCATCTATTTATACAATAACCCCCAACCCCCCTAAATCCAAGAGTTCAGTCCAATTGTCTTGTTCTTTGGGCGATTAGGCCTCAGGACTTTTAGTGAAAGTCCTGAGCCTTCGGCGGTTGTTTTCGTGAAGTGCCATCTGGTTCTGGTTTAGTTGGTCCGTTAGTCTCTTGACTCTCCGATACATCCACCATAGTCCAAGGTACATGAGTCCAACCAGAACCAGAAGCACTATCACCGGGTGAATCAATAAATTTAAAAGTGACGTTGCCTTAGGACTGTATCCGAAAAGACTCTCCCACCACGAAACCTTTGAGTCCATGTCCAATGCTGTGGCAACCGCGATAATCTTTGTTCGGTCATGGGTGAGTTGAATAGTGGCTTGCTTCTCCGTCTCCCGAAGACGTTGTATGATCTCTTCCTCTTGGCCGAAATCCATCAGGAGATGTCTAAGTTCTTTGCCGAAGCCAAGAGGAATCTTCTGAAGTCTTACAGGAACATCGGGGCGGATGTCAAGTCTTTTCTCTGGGGTAATCGGGGTTCTTCCCTGCTGCTCTGCGACATTCAAACCTAAAACGGGACTAAGGGTGCAGTACGCTCCGGGGCGGAGTGTTCCTCGTTCGGAACAGTTAAGCCCAAAAATTGCATACGATGGATCACTCCCTTGGTACCAACACCAATACCCCTGCCCCAAATATTTCAAAGAGGATGAGGGCACTGGGTTGGCCTTCATCTCACAGGACCCCTCGGTGTTCCAACACTGGTGTCTGAGCATCCGCTCCCGACTACCCTGACAGAGGATGGCATTCTCCCTTATCCGACATCCCTCTGTATCAAACAAAGAGGGATGGCCCTCCTCATAGGTTAGAACGCCCGAGGGGAGCTGGGGATGAAGCACCGTCTGGTTGTAATCATCGTTCCTAGATTGATGACACTGTATCCTTGTCTGATGCGACCGGATACAGGTGCCAGGGACGAAGCAGTGCAGGTTAAATTTTGACATCCATGCCACTGAACCACCCACCAGTTGGTGTGATTAATGGCAAAAGGAGAAATCAGTGGACTTATTCGCTGACGGAGGTTGAATGGGAAGTGGCCGTTGTGAAGTGCCGTGACAATATGTTTAAGGTTGTCCGAGAGTTCACTTTGGACCTGCGTACACGCCAGAGCAAGCTGAGCCCGATCCTGCTCCTCCAAAAGACCCACAACTAACCTCCTAAACTTCTCACGTATAGCAGAAGATAGAGAGGTAGTGGCATCAATGTGCGAGTGTTGTAAACCCTCTAAGACGTGGTCTACATCAATCTGGGTCTTCAATCCTTCCCCGGCGTGTCGCGCAACCTCCCCAAGCTTACTTCTCAAGACTTCCATGTCCATAGTGTTCAGGGCACCCACTCCCAAAGCACCTCCGCCAAGTCCCATAGCCACCAGGTCTCTCCTCCCCCTGTTCTTCCTGAGTCGAGAGTCGTCTTTCCTGACCTCTTGCCCCGCCTCTATCCAACCTCTTACCATGTCAATTTGGTTCCTAACGAACTCCTCACACCTGTGATCCCAGTGATCAACTCGGAAGTCATCTACGGAAATTCTCCAGGTAAACAGGATGAATTTTGCATCCGTGATGATCTTCCAGGGGGATGACAGTTGAGGAGCTACAGGGTCTGCCAATTGATGGATAGGGGTGGTGCAAGAGTCTGAATGTGGTCTTACTGGTTGGAGACCTTCTGTTTCGTAGGGGACCCTTACTATAGTAACACAGACCCGTCCCCGTCCTTTGAATGGATACCATTGATCGTCTTCTCCAGCCTGTAACACTAGTTTCCCTACGGGTTTGGTTTGAGACAGATAGACCCATTGAGTAAAGGTCCAGCACCCTTCGTCGGCTGCCTCGCAAAAAGGCCACTTGAATGAACCATCTATATTGATGTCAAAGTTAATGTCCCTGCCCCTGGGGTCTGTCCAATCGGAAGACACATACCTACCCCGGTATTCCTCAGTCATAGGGGTACCATCCATCCATACATCCACTGTAGGGGTGTCCACCCCATTGCACACTAAAGCCCACCTCCAGGGATTAGTGTCCAACATCACCATCTGGGTATCCTGTTCCCAGTGGGCATAGGTGACGAAATAGTATCCCGTCACCTCAGGAACGCAGTTGTCTCTCATGATCGTGATCATGAAAGACCGTATGGATGGAGACCCCTTTAACTGCGCATACCTTGGGTCCTTGGCATCGGTCTGTACCTTTAAAACTGTGGCTCGATACAAACCCTCCAGTTTTACCGGACCACTCTGATCATTCCAAATGGCCTGATCAGAGTCACTGCAGTTTAACTTTAACATCATTATGCTGGTTTGCAAGTAATCTGTGGATACATGTCCCTGTACATAACTGGATTACCTGGTGATAGTCATCTGGGAATCCCTCAACATACAATAAGCCTTCAGGGTGCCTTTTACCGGAATGGGCCTATCGAAATATGTCCTAACCCTCAACCCGTCTCTGCTATCCTTCCCTAGGAAGGTAGCTTTCAGGATATACCAACCGCTGTACTCTGCCCCAGTGACATCTTCAGGACTCAGCAAACCCTCCTTGGTACACAACACTGTGGTAGTGTTGGCTCTCACTTGCTGGTAAGGGTGCAAGTGTGGATTCCTAGACACCCATCTTAAGGATTTGATAGGTACAGGGTCCAAGTCTTGAAAATGCCTGTATTCCTTGAGACAGAGGGCGTGCAAGTCATGTTGTATGGCAGACACATTCTCCACCGGGGTATAATGCTGAATTACACCGTTGGCAAAACCCTCTCTCTGGAAACCATACAGATACCATTGACCTGGTGTAAAGGTAACGTTCTTGTATGGTTCCAGGATTTTGCCATCCAAACATTCCACCATTAAAAGGCCGGGTCCATCAAGTGATATGCTGGCCATACCAATATTAGTCCCCAGGTCCTCCCCTGAAGAGGCTGAGCCCGCCATCAACATGCTTACCACTAGTGTCACAAGCTGGATACGTATCTCATTCAGAGGATGCCTAGCTCTTCCCTGGCAGTGTGGTCCCATGGAGTGTCTCCCTCTTGTGTTCTGAAATGAGATGGAATGTGTTAAGTGGATTGGATTCACACTCGACCCACCAAGCCCTCCCCCCCCCCCCCCCCCTCACCCAACTCGGAATGGTATGCGTTATTAAGTTGGGGAGGCACGGGTGGCTTTGGCCTGGTCGATGTGAATCCAAAAAACTTCCTGGCGTCTACGGGATTTCTTCTTGCTTGTGATAGGCCTTTGTACCTTCAGCATGGTGTCCCCCATCACTTCAAGGACCTTGTACGGTCCCTCCCAGTTTGCGTCCCATGGGCCGACCCGACGAAAGACTTTCACCATTACCATTTCTCCTACAGAGGGCATAGGCGTTTCCCCCTGTAGATACGGTTTGTGTAACCGTATAGCTGCATGAGGCAGTAACTCCTTCAGGTTCTGCTGAACCTGTTGAAGAAACAAGTCTCTGGCGATGGCGTTCTTCGTGGGCTCCGACACTTGGGGTTTGTTTGGTAGACATAGGGGCATCTTACGTCCGGTCATGAGTTCAAATGGGGAGATACCGGTACTAGAGGCCTCTGTGGCTCGGATACCCATTAGCACAGCTGGAAGGGAGATTACCCAAGAGGAACCTTTCTCCAGCAGTGCCTTGGAAAGCCGGGTTTTGATGGTCCGGTTCATCCGCTCCACGATGCCCGCTGACTGAGGGTGGTAAGGGACATGAAACCTTTGCTTTATGTCTAGGAGACCACAAAGCGCTTTCATGACCTTACCCGTGAAATGAGTCCCTCTGTCGGATTCTATCAATCTGGCGATCCCCCATCGTGACAGAACTTGTTCCCAGAGAACACGGGCAGTGGTGGAGGCCGAATCATTGACCGTAGGGATGGCTTCTACCCACTTTGAGAAGACATCCACTACCACCAGGGCGTAACGACAGTTACGACTCCCAGTTGGCAAAGGTCCGATGAAATCAATTTGGATAGCGGACCATGGACCATCAGCAGGAGGAACCCGCTGTAACACCGGCTTCAGGGCAGACGCCCTTGGGTTAACCTGAGCGCACACCAGGCACTGTTTCGTAACGTCCTCTACTGTGTTGGAAATTCCAGGCCAGTACAATTTGTCTCTCAGGAGAGGCAAGAGCTTATTCCGGCCAAGATGTCCAAACATTTGGTGGTTCAACCGCGTCAGCTCTGCTTGCAGATGCTGTGAAACCACCGGGAGAGGAAGCGACTGAGTACCAGTGTCGTAACACAGGATCCCCTGTTGTAAGGACCAGGGATGCTGTGGTACTTGGATGTGTGTCATTAGAAGAGGATCCTTAGCTTGTTCCTCCTCGAATGACACCGGGCTGTCACTCAGATGGGTATGCGCTGCAATCCGGTATGCGGGCAGTGGCTCAGTGCCTGGTTCCCTAAAGGTCCCAGACACTGCTGCTAGTTTTGCCAGTTCGTCTGCCTGGTTGTTACCTGCTGTCAAAGGTTCGTCCCCTTTTTGATGCGCCGGGATTTTGATGATGGCTGCTTCCGCCACGTGTGCCATACCCCACTCCCACAGCTCCTTCAGGACTGACACATGAGCCAGAGGTTTGTTTTGGCTGTCCACAAATCCTCTTCTCTTCCAAACGTCCAGGTGCAATGTGAGGGAGCGAACTACATATGCGCTGTCGCTATATATAACTCATTTCCCTGGAGGGTAGAGAAGCAGAGCCTCTTTAACAGCCTCCAGCTCTGCCCGCTGTGCTGACATGTGACCTGGTAACCGGACAAGACTCTGGGTACCAGTGGTCTTGTCCAGCACAGCAAAACCTGTGACATATTCCCCATCCAGATAGAACCGAGAGCCATCAACAAAGATGATTCTGTCATCTGGATGCTTGTCAGTCCTGAACATCTGTGGAGAGTCGTCAATTACCGGTTGGCCACAGTCATGTTCATTTCCAGTCAGGTTCAGCAACTGGGACAGAACATACTTGGCCTTGTGGTCCACCTGCAGATTCCGGCCGCTGAGATCCATGATCCATCTCCCGAATCTCTGTTGGGAGACTCCAGGGAGAGTATCACGGAGCAAAAGGGTCAGCGGTGAATGTGGAGTCTGCAAAGTGAGGGGCCGAAAGCCAACAATATGCTCTGTGGTCTTAACAGCATAGTGTATGGCTGCCAATTGTTTGGCGCATTCATCGAACCCTCGTTCGACGGGCGAAAGCAGCCTGGAGAAATATCCCAGCGGTCTGGTCTCGTAACCTACTTTCTGTACAAGGACCGCTGAGATAGACTCCATCCCTGCATGCGCCTGTATGGCCATTTCTCCATCTGAATGTGGAGTGGCCAACACAGGCGCCGAGGAGAGGTCCCTTTTCAGGGTTGAAAAGGCCTCCTCCTGCACATCGGACCACCCTTTGATTGAGGGTTCCTCTCCTCGAAGGAGTTCGTAGAGAGGTTTCGCTTTGGCCGCGAAATCCTCTATGAACTCCCTCATGAAGTTGGCAACCCCCAGGAATTTTCTCAAATCCTGTAGGGTGCCAGGCCTGGGTAACTTTACCATGGCTTCCACACGGGACGTCATGATTCCTTTGGTTCCACAGGAAATTTGGACCCCAAGGAAAGTTACCTCCGCTTTAGCCAAATTTGCCTTATGGGGACTCAGTTTGAGTCCTGACTTTGCCAGGAGTCCCAGCAGCTCTTTCAACAGAGCCAAGTGTTCCTCCAAGGTTTCTGTATGCAAAAGCAGGTCATCCACGTATTGTAGGAGGCATTCCGGCCGTGAGAACACACTCAGCACAGCCGCCAATGCCTGATGGAAATACGTGGGGCTGCTATGGAACCCCTGGGGCAGTACAGCAAACATGTACTGTTTGTCCCCCACCGTAAAAGCAAATTTGTACCGACACGACTCCGTGAGTTCGATGGAGAAGAACCCGTTGGCAACATCGATGGTCGAGAATACGCGGCTTTCGCCACTAATTCTGGCCATGATGTCGGGAGTTTGGGCCACCACTGGGGCTGACATTGGGGTGTATTTGTTAAGGACACAGAGGTCTATGGTCAGCCTCCATGCGTTTGTGTCCTTTTTCTTAACTGGCCAGAGGGCATTGTTGCACTTCGAGTTGCCCTCAATGACCACACCCCTAGTCTTCAATTCAAGGACAGTGTCCATAATTGAATGGGGGGCCTCTGGTGGAAATCGATATTGGCGTTGAGGTGGAGGGTCAGGACCCTGTATGTCCACCAAAACGTCAATCAATCTGCCACAGTCATTCTTATTTTGGGCCCACAGATCAGGGTGCTTGTACACAATAGGCTCAAGGTCTGGATTGTGTGAGACCTCAGGCCACTTGTGTTCCAGCACATCAGTAGAGTTATCTGCTGCTGGCAAAGGTGGTCCCAGACACTGGCGTTGAATGACAAACACCTTGGCTCGTCTGGGACCCTTCCACACAATGCAATTTGCCAGATCCAGGATCCACCCATTTTGTGTCATTACATCGGTTCCGATAATGTTATCAGAACCGGGGTAATACCACATGGGTATCCTGAGGGTAGTGCACCTGGTAATCTGAACGATTACCTCATCAATTCTGTGGGCCTTCACCCTCCCTTGTTGGTGATCAAATCCAATCACCACACACTGAGGGCTGTTGGGGAGTAGATCATGTTTGATATTGGTAATGGAAATTTCCGCCCCAGTATCAAGCATGATTTCCGTTTCTTTATCTTTTATCGTGGCTTTTATATGGGGTCTCCCTGAAGGATCCCGTATGATTGGACATACTGGTGGCAATTCTTTAGGGACCCCTAATCTTCAATCGATATCCACCAGACTCCCAGTAGGTATTTGTGTGGTACATACTGCCACTCTTGCGCTCTGTTCCTGATCCTTAGGTGTGGAATCTCTTGATTCCACGCCCCCTGGGACATTTATGACCGCCAAGCATTTTGGTGCTTGACCTGATGAATGTCCCAGATTCATATCAACCTGTTCCCCCACGGGCCTGGCAAAATTAGGTTTCATCCTGAAACCGTTATTATTGCCATTTCTCTCCGAATTTGTCCGGTTAATCTTTAACCACTGTGGACAATTTCTTTTTATGTGCCCCTCTTGTAAGCACAGGAAACAACGAAAGTTTCCTGCCCTTTCCAACGGTGGGGCCGTGGGGCGAACAGTTGATGCATACCTCGTGTGTTGTACCCGTTCGTCTTGCGACCTACTGTATACAGGCACACGCTCCCTCACTTTCACAGACTTCTTACTGAGCAGTATGTCTTGTCTACACTGCTCAATAATCATGGCTGCGTCCGTGAGGGATGGCTCCCTAGCTGCACTCAGCCGGATTGCAGTATCAAGATATGGGAATTTTTCCACAAACATGCGCACCATGCCCTGTGGAATCCCAATACCCTGATCTTTGGTAACCCTCCTGTACATCGCTTCAAACCGACTACACAATGACAAGGGTTCATCATGTATAGTAGGCTTGAACTTTGACAGGACCTCTGGAGTGACATCCCAATGACCCGTGGCCAGTCTCTTGAGTATGGAGAGGCGCTCCTCCTTATCATGAAACTGGCCATTCGTGGGTCGCATCCTCCCCGTTACCTCATACCTTTCATTAAGGTGTGTTGGTAACCATAATCTGAACAGCTCCATGCGATATTCCGGAGCCACTGAATATTTGTTACAGTGACCTTCGAAAATATCGCATGAAGCGAACGGATCTACATGGGGATCATATTTCGGTATCTCCTTGCAGATCCGTAACAGGAAGTTTATCCTTTCCATACTGGAATGGTTAGGATACACCTCTTCCTGTTTCTCCGGACGTGTTGGCGGATTGGAAGCGGAATATACCCCTCCACTTTTCTCTCCCCAACCGTTGTCCTGGTAACGGTTGCTACCCCTATTCTCCCCGGGTGACGGGGTGAATTGTAGAGGCCGTTCCACCTGTCCCCTAGTGTCTACCACTGCGGATGTATTATCCGTCGAAGACCCTGGCGCTGCCGCCGCTGTCTCCCCCTGTGCCGTTTCCGAAACACAAACTTGTTTCGTGGGCACCATACCGTTGGTACTAGGCCTGGACAAATTGGAGATTGCCCGCTGCAAGTCTGCGTCTTTGCAGCCAGGTCCTCCCTCATCTGAACAATCAGGGAATCCGTAGATACCGTATTGTTCCTGTACTGATTAATCTCAGTGTACAGCCGGAGTAGCTCTCTGTCCATGTCAGAGTAGAGACTGTCCTTATCCGAGAGTCTCGACTCTAACACACAGATTTCTCTGCCCCTCTCGGCTGTACACTGGGCTTCCTCTTGTAATTGAACCTCTAGTGTGTGAATTCTTCTATAGTTATCAACACAACAATTGCAGTGGAAGTTTGCTTTGTCCGCAACCTCCCCTGCCTTTCTTGTGCTGGCAAGTATCTCTGTGTGTTCCGCCCTCCAAATGGTATCCTCATAGGAAAGAACCAATTTAGCTAGCATTTGGAGGCGTTTGGTGGTCTTGTTAAAGACACTCCTACTAATACAAACCTGGTCATGAGGGTACACCTGGTCCAGTAAAGCGGACCACAGCAGCTCAGCGGATTTATATGTAGTAGGAACAATGGGATTAAAAGTGCTGTTTTTGGCTAAGTGTTGGAGTGTGGAGAAGTTCATACTCACATTTTTCTGAGCCTCCATCTTCTTGTTGGTGCTGTACTTTCTTGTCCCTTGCAGCTGCTTGAAAGAAGTCCTTTTCTTCCGGATCGCTTCTTCCCGACCAGCTGGACTTTTATGTACCTCCAACGAAGATGGATCTCTTTCCGTGACGTATCCTTCTTCTCTTACCCCAGCGACGGTGACCGTGTAAAGCAAATACAAAAATATTAATTCACAGAACAGATTATAGATTCTCTGCAAAAGATTTTGTTTTATTTCTGGTACTCTAAGGGAAGTATCGCTTCTCCTGTCCGAATTATCGGGTCCTAGACGCTCAGACACTCCGCTGACCGCGTCTCTCCTGCCCGCTAATTCACAGTACTAGCGACCCTCAGCCTTAAGACCAAAAATAAGCACAAAATCCACTCAGTGGGCCTGGCTCGCCAATGTAAAGGGGGAATATTAATCACCAATATTATGCGAATATTGCTAATTAATATTCATAAATGGGAGGAGCCGTCTATTGATAACTCCGCCTATTTATGCCTTTATATAACAATAACAATACTTTCGCTATGCTTTACACTGATCGCTATGCTAGCTGCATGCGCCTTACTAACTAACTATCGCCAATAACTACACGTTGCACAGATAGTTACAAGTAACAGTATTTATTACTAACAATACACTACGCACGCAATACTAACAATACAGCACTAAATATACAGTACTAAACTACACTACACGTTCCCAAATTCCACCCACAAACTATCTATACAATACACACATTCAATATTAACAGCCCACCCACCTGGTACTATATACTATCCCTATGGGGTAGACGAAGATTGACGGTGGTCTTACAAGGGTGTAAGCCGACGACAAAGCACAACTATAGTGATAGGACCGCGGGAGGAGATTAGGGTAAATCAGGAATCAGGGCAACAAGGGGTGTAAAGGGTTACCAGGGGTGTATAGGGTTACCAGGGGTGATAGGAGGGTACCAGGGGTGTGTAGGGGCAATAGGGAACAAGGGGTGTATAAGGTATACAGATGAGGGGCAATAGGGAACAAGGGGTGTATACCAGGGGTGATAGGAGGGTAGACCAGGGGTATACAGATGAGGGGCAATAGGGAACAAGAGGTGATACAGATGAGGGGCAATAGGGAACAAGGGGTGTATAGGGACCAGGGGTATACAGATGAGGGGCAATAGGGAACAGGGGGTGTATAGGGTAGGGATATATATACAGTATATATATACAGTACAGACCAAAAGTTTGGACACACCTTCTCATTCAAAGAGTTTTCTTTATTTTCATGACTATGAAGGCATCAAAACTATGAATTAACACATGTGGAATTATATACATAACAAACAAGTGTGAAACAACTGAAAAAATGTCATATTCTAGGTTCTTCAAAGTAGCCACCTTTTGCTTTGATTACTGCGTTGCACACTCTTGGCATTCTCTTGATGAGCTTCAAGAGGTAGTCACCTGAAATGGTCTTCCAACAGTCTTGAAGGAGTTCCCAGAGATGCTTAGCACTTGTTGGCCCTTTTGCCTTCACTCTGCGGTCCAGCTCACCCCAAACAATCTCGATTGGGTTCAGGTCCGGTGACTGTGGAGGCCAGGTCATCTGGCGTAGCACCCCATCACTCTCCTTCATGGTCAAATAGCCCTTACTTTCAAAGTTTTCCCAATTTTTCGGCTGACTGACTGACCTTCATTTCTTAAAGTAATGATGGCCACTCGTTTTTCTTTACTTAGCTGCTTTTTTCTTGCCATAATACAAATTCTAACAGTCTATTCAGTAGGACTATCAGCTGTGTATCCACCTGACTTCTCCTCAACGCAACTGATGGTCCCAACCCCATTTATAAGGCAAGAAATCCCACTTATTAAACCTGACAGGGCACACCTGTGAAGTGAAAACCATTTCAGGGGGCTACCTCTTGAAGCTCACCAAGAGAATGCCAAGAGTGTGCAAAGCAGTAATCAAAGCAAAAGGTGGCTACTTTGAAGAACCTAGAATATGACATATTTTCAGTTGTTTCACACTTGTTTGTTATGTATATAATTCCACATGTGTTAATTCATAGTTTTGATGCCTTCAGTGTGAATATACAATTTTCATAGTCATGAAAATAAAGAAAACTCTTTGAATGAGAAGGTGTGTCCAAACTTTTGGTCTGTACTGTATATATATATATATATGTGTATATATATGTATGTATATATATATAGGATACTTAGTTGCTCGTTGGTCCAGGGGTTGCTCGTTCGTCTAGGGGTTGCTCGGTAGTCCAGGGGGTCTCCTTAAGTCAGGGTGAGCGGCCGGCTCTCTTCTACCTAGTGCAGGGCCTGCCGGACTTATATGTCCGGCCACCCGCACTGCCGTACCGCCCACACAGCGGCGCGCGAGCGCGCACCACAGTGAAGGACACGTGGGCCGGCGCGGTGAGATGATGTCACCGCGCCTGCCCGCGCTTCCCTGCACGCGCGCCGCAGGGCCGCGTGCACTTGCTGACAGGCGGGAGATCCTTTGATCTCCCGCCTGTAGCTCTCAGCATTCCGGACATCGCAATGGTAATTGCAATGCCAGAATGCACATAATAGAGTGAGCGGAGGTATCTCCTCTCTCTCTATTATGCTTAATTATCTCCAGCAGGGCTGCAGATAATTAGAACAAAAGGATTCAAATTCTATTGAATTTGAATCCTTTTGAGTTCACCAGAATGACCGGACCTTGTCCGGTCATTCTGGCGCCTTCACCCAGATTACATCAATGTAAATGCTTGGGGCACATTTACATTGATGCATCTGTGTCCATGTAGGGGGAAGGGGGATTTATATGGTATGGGGATATATATGATAAGGGGGCATTATAGGATACAGGGGGCATTATATGATACAGGGGCATTATATGAGACATATATATCTATTAAGGGGGCACATACATATATGAATTCCCACAGGGGCATGAATGAGCCCCTGGGGAATATCAGAGGCAGATGGGCGCAGGTGCTGGGCACATCTGCGCACATCGCCCTCTGAGGGGAACATTATGCACCGCTAATATATACATATATATATATGCATGCCCAGTAGGCATGCATATATATTTATGTATACCTGCCACCCTTCCTCAACACTAGTGTTAGGGACCCATCTGCAGAAGCCACCTTGACGCCTGGTAGATGGGCCCGACACACGTTTGATCAAATATGTGCGCTAAGAGCTTCCATTGACTCATTTATAGCAGGTATTGTACCACTTTTATTTAGAATGATCCCCATTTCTTAGCTCTATTGTTTGTATGTATAATGGTGTGCAGCCTTTTTCTTTTTTTTAACTATATTTTTGCAGGGCCGCCCCATTGAAATAAATTGGTCCGCACCCGTTCTGCAAAATTGCGAAACAGATGTGGACTCATTCATAAGGTCATGTGAATGAGCCCTAAAACAGCCCAACCAGGAAATACTGCTCCTTTGTGGAGATAAACATAGGAAAGAGAGGTGGACGTCAGAGGATGACAGATTGTAAGGCTTCCTGCACACGACCATATCTGCTTTGTGGTTCGCAAAGGTTTTTTTACTCCTGCAGAAATGTCCCATGCAAAACGGCAAATAGGACATGTTCTATCTTTTTTGTGGGGCTGCGGAATAGATACACAGGTGCCTCATGCACACAACTGTATGTTCAGTCCACATTCGATCCGCAAATTTTAATGGGGTCCCAAAAAACGCGGACAGCACACTGTGTGCTGGCCTCTACATAACTTTGGCATATCCACCACCTGTCTAAATGTATGCCAGCTGGCGTAAATTTAGACCATTTTCTAGGCCTAAAACAGGCGTAGAAAATGATAATCCGCCACCTTTTTTGTACCTGGCGTGAGCAGGGAAAAGTAATTAACCTTGGCTTAGATTGGCTTATATCTGATAATAAATGACCCCCAGAATGGAGCGATACATATTGTGTATACAATGAGGGGAGCCATGATGTCATGACACCTCTCATTGTATAGAAAGCATTCACATTTATTTTATATTTACCTGCTTCAAAGGTGTAAATGGTCAGCTCCAAGGTAACTGCAATAGTTGGCAGGAGGAAGATTGAAGGAGCTTGATTGGACGATTACCGTATTTTTCGCTTTATAAGACGCACCTGATGATAAGACGCACCCAGTTTTCAGAGGAGGAAAATGGAGAAAAAAATAATTTGAACTAAAAGGTGGACTAAAACATTTTAATAAAATAACATATAATGTGCAAACATTACCAACAGCCATCAGCAGCATTATGAAACATTAACAATAACAGAAGAGAAAGATTTTCAGTACGACATGACCTCTAGTCATCTGAAAACCCCCAAAACTCTTCACCGCTGTCCGAACTCAGTGGCTCAATGTCAGTGGTATCACTGTCACTGGTGTCTTCATATAGGACACCATCCTCCGAACCGTCCAGGGGATTACTGATGCCGCATTTTTTGAAGGATTTGACAACCGTTTCTTCCTTTACTGATTGCCATGATGACTTCACCCACTCGCAGACTTGGGTGATAGTGGGGCTCTTCATCCGTCCACTACTGCAAACCTTAAATGGCTTGTTTAATGATACATCAAGAGGCTGCAGCTGGCTGGTAAGCCCCCCAGGAATGACCGCTAGATGAGTGTTCACATCTTTGAACCTCTATTTTGTGTTTTCGGTGATATGTGCCCTAAACTGGTCAAGCACAAGTAAGGCCAGTTTCTTCAGAAGCCCTCCAGGTCGTGCAGCAGGCCAGACCTGCAGGGTATTGCGATTGTGAGGTCACGGTTAATGGCAAGCGAGGGTTACTCACAGTTCTGTAGGAAAACCCTGGGCAGGCGTACAGCAGTGAAGGAGAGGCTGGCACAGGAGTCCTCTGGGGCACACTCTGTATTTAGGGACCAGGCCTGATGGTGGATGAGGTGCCCTGGATGTTGCAGGTGTTTAATGTGCCTGGGCAAGGTCCCTTTAAGGATCGTGACGCCAGTGCCTGTAACGGTGGCACACCGATTTCTAGTAGTAATAAGTGAGGTACACAGATGGTATGGTGAACCAAACTTTGCTTTACTTGAAACAGTTCAACTTTGTACAGTGGGGTATCAATTCAGTTCCACATGTCATAGATACTTCACAAGCAGGCTTTACACATCAATGGCAGGTATACTGTTCCTTGCAAGATACTCAGAGGGTAAACAACAACACACTCAGAATCAGGATGTACCTTCTCCTCAGAAATAGTGTACACTGTTCCTTAGAACTCCTGTCTGGTTTTTATCCCAAGGCCCGGATACCTCAATGCTGGCTTTTATCCTTGGTAACAATCTTCCTCTCGCATTTATCCTTGCTTTACATAACTACTTCTTCTGCCCTTCAGCTTACTTGTACTAGCTGGAAACACTGGCTCTGCTTGGCTTGGTGGGAACTTCAGGTTTTCTCCCAGGAGGCAAACTCTTCCCTTGGAGTGAATCTTCTGAGCTAACATAGGCTCAGGGAACTTCAGGCAGCCTATGATCCTTCACTAGCCTCCTGGTAGCAACTAGAAGCCTGGACTATCTAGCTGCATGTCAGGAGGAGGCCCTCAGCTTGTCTCTGGCTGGTGCCCTCTCACTTCTGTCTCCACAGACTCCTGACTACAGACCAACTCCACCCTGTCTGGGTCTAAGTATTTATACTAAGTGTTCACTAGCTCCCCCTAGTGCCTAGGATGCCTAACTACACCCTAATAGGCCTGCTGTACATATCACAGGGAAACAATACATATAAAAACATATAGAAAATACATTACAATGGACGGTTAAATATACTGCCACTGTCCCTCAGGAGTAGGAGTACCACCTAATTGACCCTTGTGTAGTGCCCACATTCACCTAGTGGGACACTACATACCCCCATGCTACGACGTTGCCCGTCCTCGGCACAACACAAAGGGGCCCTGACCAGCTGGAGACTGCACCTGAAAAACAAAAATCACGCAACGCAGGAACATACATCTACATTTGCAAATACACCCATATATATATCAGGCAGCTCCGCTGGCTAAGGAACAAGTCCGGTGAAAAGGGGCATCGTTCTCGTCTCTCAGGATAGTATAAGGGAACAGGGGGCGCTGACCTGGTGCAGCGTATCAAGGATACCAGGATAGTCCATAATAAAATATAGTAGTCCCATAATAAAATTGAAGTGCAATTGTCCATAATAAAACACAGTAGTTCCATAGAAAATGCAAAATAACATCAGTCCTTGGAGGCTCAAAGAACAAAATGAGTCCGTACCCGGGTCTTGTAAATGGTTAAAGCAAGTGATATATACCTGAGGATAGCACATAATAAAGCAGTATCTGAGAGTCCCACATACATTAGAGTCAACTCTGGGTACATTTCCTTGAAGTTACGAGTTGCATATTAAAGTCACAGCACATAAAAGTCCTCACTATTTAAAATGGCATATAAAATCAGTGCTGCAATGTCCCTTAATCAACCTGAAAAGGGGGTTAAAAAGGGTTAAAGTGCAAACAAAAATAGGCACCACTTGGCTTTGAGTTTCTTTGAAGCAGGCAGGGGGTCCTGTTAACAATATGGCCTTGATGCATTTGGTATTTTCAGTGGCCTACCACCACCACTGAGCCGTGAGAAACTGGCAGCAGCAACATAGGGCCAAAACAAAGGACTCCTGTCATGGAAGGGTTAAATCCTCAGCAATAAGGTCCCTTGGCTAAAGAAATCACATAGGGGCCTGGCAGGCCTACTCACAGGTGTGTGTCAAATCCACTTGGTGCATCAGTGGCACATCCTGGTTCTGTCGGCAAACTGGGCCTGACACGAGGGTCAACATAAGGATGGGCCCAGAAAATAGTATTGGGCGGCAATTGGAGCATAAATGGGCCCCTTACTGGTATGGGCCCCATAGGCCTAGGGGTAAATATTGTCGGTGGCTCCATGGGCCTAGGCATAATCACTGCAGGAGGCTCCGCTGGTCTGGGTGGCGCTGGCTGCAAGCCACAGACCCGGCTTCTTACATAATAGAGTCTCTCCGGTACAGCAATGATAGTCGCCGAGCTGGTGGCGACGGGATCTTCTACTGCAGGTTTGGGGACATCAGAGTTCTTAAAGGACGCATCAGCATTTTCAGGGGGCATCGGTGCCACTCTGGATGCAGAGATGTGGCGCAGGCCTTCAAGATGGATCTGTAACCTGGCAATCTGGTCCTCTAGCGTCTCATGCGATGCTCCGCTGCAGGGATCCGGTACAGTCGCAGCAGGTTCAGGCGCTGGGTCCGAATTCTTTCCGGCTGCGACCGCGGTGGGAAGCAAGGTGGCCTCTCCGGTCCCGGAGTATAAACAGGCGGTGCTTCTCTCTCGTCGATCATCGCAGGCTCTGGGGTCTCGCCTTACAGGTAAGGCCATTCCGGCTGGAGACTCTCCCCTCTGCAACATGCTCGATCCCTTTCTGGGAGAGCGACAGGGCAGCACTCAGTATGTCGCCTACGACCTCCCACTGCTCCGGGAGGCCGCCCCCCGGGTACTCCAACATGGGAGAGGCGGAGTCAATCATAGCAGACATGCAGATTTGTAGACAGGGCGGTGGCGCGGACATACAGCCTTTCCCGCTCTTCTAGCAGAAGGTGCCAATTTTTCCCGCCAGCAAAGTACAAAGATGACGCAGCAAATAAATCCACTAAGGTTAAGCGGCCATCTTTAAGCAAAAACGCTGTCTATTCACTGACAGCAAGCGGTGGCTTAAATAAACGGCAAACAGTCCATGCAATACAGTTTCACACCGCAAATTTTACAATTCTTTGGCCTAGCAATTTTTCAATAAACAAGTGGGGCTTAGTCACTTTATGGGTATATAACGGCACACAGTTTATCTTCTGCAATGGCGCAGGAATGATCGTATCCTGTTCGTGACGCCAATTTATGCAGCACGCCAGACCTGCAGGGTATTGCGATTGTGAGGTCACGGTTAATGGCAAGCGAGGGTTACTCACAGTTCTGTAGGAAAACCCTGGGCAGGCGTACAGCAGTGAAGGAGAGGCTGGCACAGGAGTCCTCTGGGGCACACTCTGGACCAGGCCTGATGGTGGATGAGGTGCCCTGGATGTTGCAGGTGTTTAATGTGCCTGGGAAAGGTCCCTTTAACCCCTTAAGGACCGGGCTCATTTTCACCTTAAGGACCAGGCCATTTTTTGGAAATCTGACCAGTGTCACTTTAAGTGCTAATAACTTTAAAACGCTTTGACTTATCCAGGCCGTTCTGAGATTGTTTTTTCGTCACATATTGTACTTCATGACACTGGTAAAATGAAGTCAAAAAAAATATTTTTTTTGCCCAAAAAAATACCAAATTTACCAAAAATTTGGAAAAATTAGCAAATTTCTAAGTTTCAGTTTCTCTACTTCTGTAATACATAGTAATACCCCAAAAAATTGTGATGACTTTACATTCCCCATATGTCTACTTCATGCTTGAATTGTTTTGGGAATGATATTTTATTTTTTGGGGATGTTATAAGGCTTAGAAGTTTAGAAGCAAATCTTGAAATTTTTCCGAAATTTACAAAAACTCTATTTTTAGGGACCAGTTCAGGTTTGAAGTCACTTTGCGAGGCTTACATAATAGAAACCACCCAAAAATGACCCCATCTAAGAAACTACACCCCTCAAGGTATTCAAAACTGATTTTGCATACATTGTTAACCCTTTAGGTGTTGCACAAGAGTTATTGGCAAATGGGGAGGAAATTTGAGAATTTCATTTTTTTGTCAAATTTTTCATTTTAACCCATTTTTTCCACTAACAAAGCAAGGGTTAACAGCCAAACAAGACTGTATCTTTATTGCCCTGACTCTGCCGTTTACAGAAACACCCAATATGTGGCCGTAAACTACTGTACGGCCACACACCGGGGCGTAGAGTGAAAGGTGCACCGTTTGGTTTTTGGAAGGCTGATTTTTATGGACTGGTTTATTTACACCATGTCCCATTTGAAGCCCCCTGATGCACCCCTAGAGGAGAAACTCCCTAAAAGTGACCCCATCTAAGAAACTACACCCCTCAAGGTATTCAAACCTGATTTTACATACGTCGTTAACCCTTTAGGTGTTGCACAAGAGTTATTGGCAAATGGAGATGAAATTTGAGAATTTCATTTTTTGCCTAATTTTCAATTTTAACCCATTTTTTCCACTAACAAAGCAAGGGTTAACAGCCAAACAAAATGGTATCTTTATTGCCCTGACTCTGCTGTTCACAGAAACACCCCATATGTGGCCGTAAACTACTGTATGGCCACACAGCGGGGCGTAGAGTGAAAGGTGCGCCGTTTGGTTTTTGGAGGGCTAATTTTGCTGGACTGTTTTTTTGACACCATATCCCATTTGAAGCCCCCCTGATGCACCCCTAGAGTAGAAACTCCATAAAAGTGACCCCATCTAAGAAACTACACCCCTCAAGGTATTCAAAACTGATTTTACAAACTTTGTTAACCCTTTAGGTGTTGCACAAGATTTAATGGAAAATAGAGACACAATTTCAAAATTTCACATTTTTGGCAGATTTTCCATTTTAATATTTTTTTTCCAGTTACAAAGCAAGGGTTAACAGCCAAACAAAACTCATTATTTATGGCCCTGATTCTGTAGTTTACAGAAACACCCCATATGTGGTCGTAAACTGCTGTACGGGCACACGGCATGGCGCAGAAGGAAAGGAATGCCATACGGTTTTTGGAAGGCAGGTTTTGCTGGACTGTTTTTTTTTACACCATGTCCCATTTGAAGCCCCCCTGATGCACCCCTAGAGTAGAAACTCCAAAAAAGTGACCCCATTTTAGAAACGGCAGGATAGGGTGGCAGTTTTGTTGGTACTAGTTTAGGGTACATATGATTTTTGGTTGATCTATATTACACTTTTTGTGCGGCAAGGTAACAAGAAATAGCTTTTTTGGCACGTTTTTTTTTTTTTGTTATTTACAACTTTCATCTGACAGGTTAGATCATGTGGTAATTTTATAGAGCAGGTTGTCACGGACGCGGCGATACCTAATATGTATACAATTTTTTTTATTTATGTAAGTTTTATACAATAACTTCATTTTTAAAACCAAAAAAATGTTTTAGTGTCTCCATAGTCTAAGAGCCATAGTTTTTTCAGTTTTTGGGCGATTATCTTGAGTAGGGTCTAATTTTTTTCGGGATGAGATGACGGTTTGATTGGCACTATTTTGGGGTGCATATGACTTTTTGATCGCTTGCTATTACACTTTTTGTGACGTAAGATGGCAAAAAATTGCTTTTTTTACACTTTTTTTATTTATTTTTTACGGTGGTCACCTGAGGGGTTAGGTCATGTGATATTTTTATAGAGCCGGTCGATACGGACGCGGCGATACCTAATATGTATACTTTATTTTTATTTATGTAAGTTTTACACAATGATTTCATTTTTGAAACAAAAAAAAATCATGTTTTAGTGTTTCCATAGTCTAAGAGCCATAGTTTTTTCATTTTTTGGGCGATTATCTTGAGTAGGGTCTCATTTTTTGCGGGATGAGATGACGGTTTGATTGGTACTATTTTGGCATACATGCGACTTTTTTGATCACTTTTATTACCTTTTTTGGGAAGTAAGGTGGGCAAAATTTCAATTTTCTCATAGTTTTTATTTTTTTATTTTTATGGCGTTCACCATGTGGGGAAAATAACATGACCGTTTTATAGATCAGGTCGTTACGGACGCGGCGATACCTAATATGTGTAGTTTATTTTATTTTTTTATTTTTTATTCAGTGATAAATGTTTTTTTTTTTATCTGAACTTTTTTCACTTTTTTTTACATTTTTTTCACCCAGACCCACTTGGTTCTTGAAGATCCAGTAGGTCTGATGTCTGTATAATACAGTACAGTACAATATATATTGTACTGCACTGTATTTTACTTACACTGAACAGATCTATGCTTTTAGCATAGATCTGTTAAGCACCATGGACAGCAGGACGCTTGAACAGGCGTCCTGTTGCCATGGGAACCTTCCCCGTCTGCCACAACTTCGCAGACGGGGAAGGGTAAGCACAGGGCTGAGGGGGGCTGTCGGGGGGCTCTCTCCCTCTCCATCGGGGGGCTGCAAAGGCACAGCAGCCCCCCGATGGAGAGGGAGGAAGCTCCCTGACCGATGACAGTTAACTTTTTCCATACAGCGGTCCGTACGGACCGCGGTATGGAAAGGGTTAAACGGCTGACATCTGCACAGATGTCAGCCGTTTATACCAGGGTGCCAGCAATGTGCTGGCACCCTGGTATACCCACTAGAAGCCAACGATCATTCAAGGGGAGGCGGGCGGGGGATCGCGATCCCGCCTGCCGCACCGCCCGCCTCCCGCAACGCCCTCACCGCCTGCGACACCCCCCCCCCCCGCACCACCCGCCGGCATCAAATCGTGCAGGGGGGGTGAAAATATTGATTTTAGGCACTCTAAAGTTTCTGATCCCCGCGGTCAGGGACCGCGGGGATCAGAAACTGCAAAAAGCTCAGCAAACCGCAGGTCTGAATTGACCTGCGGTTTGCTGCGATCGCCGACACGGGGGGGTCACATGACCCCCCCTGGCGTTGTGACAGGATGCCGGCTGAATGATTTCAGCCGGCATCCTGTTCAGATTAACCCCTGGGGCGCCGGAATGCCTATTTAAAGTTAGGACGTACCGGTACGTCCTTGGTCCTTAAGGACTCGGGAAATAGGGCGTACCGGTACGTCCTATGTCCTTAAGGGGTTAAGGATCGTGACGCCAATGCCTGTAATGGTAGCACACCGATTTCTAGTAGTAATAAGTGAGGTACACAGATGGTATGATGAACCAAACTTTGCTTTACTTGAAACAGTTCAACTTTGTACAGTGGGGTATCAATTCAGTTCCACATGTCATAGATACTTCACAAGCAGGCTTTACACATCAATGGCAGGTATACTGTTCCTTGCAAGATACTCAGAGGGTAAACAACAACACACTCAGAATCAGGATGTACCTTCTCCTCAGAAATAGTGTACACTGTTCCTTAGAACTCCTGTCTGGTTTTTATCCCAAGTCCTGGATACCTCAATGCTGGCTTTTATCCTTGGTAACAATCTTCCTCTCGTATTTATCCTTGCTTTACATAACTACTTCTTCTGCCCTTCAGCTTACTTGTACTAGCTGGAAACACTGGCTCTGCTTGGCTTAGTGGGAACTGCAGGTTTTCTCCCAGGAGGCAAACTCTTCCCTTGGGGTGAATCTTCTGAGCTAACATAGGTTCAGGGAACTTCAGGCAGGCTATGATCCTTCACTAGCCTCCTGGTAGCAACTAGAAGCCTGGACTATCTAGCTGCATGTCAGGAGGAGGCCCTCAGCTTGTTTCTGGCTGGTGCCCTCTCACTTCTGTCTCCACAGACTCCTGACTACAGACCAACTCCACCCTGTCTGGGTCTAAGTATTTATACTAAGTGTTCACTAGCTCCCCCTAGTGCCTAGGATGCCTAACTACACCCTAATAGGCCTGCTGTTCATATCACAGGGGAAAAATACTTATAAAAACATATAGAAAATACATTACAATGGACGGTTAAATATACTGCCACTGTCCCTCAAGAGTAGGAGTACCACGTGGCCCAATTGACCCTTGTGTAGTGCCCACATTCACCTAGTGGGACACTACAGTCGTTTGGACCACACTTTGTCGACCCATATTCCCATGCCATTCTCGTCCATCCACCCTTTCTCATGAACATGGACAATCACTTCTCTTGGAATCACCTCTTTTGGCATATTCTTCCTTTTGAAAATGATCATTGGTGGTAGTTTGGTCCCATCTGCGCAGCAGGACAATACAACCATGTAATGGGTTTTTTCGTGCCCTGAGGTCTTCACTGTTACGGTTTTTGTGCCTTTCATATCAACAGTCCTGTTCGATGGAACATCGAAGGTTAATGGGACTTCATCCATATTCCCAATCTGGCTTATTTGATAGCCATTTTTCTTTCTTGAATCCAGCACAAATTTGTGAAAAGAAAGAATCTTGGACTCGTATTCTTTTGGCATTTTTTGTGCTATTCTAGTTTTGGTGCGCATAGCAAGGCCACACCTCCTCATAAATCTGTAGCACCATGATGGGGATCCAGTAAACTCATCAATGCCTTTTTCTGCAGCTAGACGCTTGGCTTCATATATGATCATTTTGGTAGATACTCAGAAGCCATTGTTCCTATGACGTGTGACCCACTCTTTCATTTCCACGTCAATCTGTGGCCATTTTGCAGTACGCCCACGAAAAGTGCGTTTGCTTTTATCTGCTTTCTGCAGCTGATCCTCCTGTTTCCTCCACTCCCGTATCATTTTTTCTGTTGGAGGCGGCCCGAAATGTCTCTCAGCTGCCCTGTTTCCATGTTCTTTGGCGTATTTTATCACCTCCAGTTTAAAAGGGATCTTATATGAAAGCCTTTTCTGCTTTGACATCTTTCTACAGTAAATATGGATGCAGCAGGAGACTACAGTACGGTAGTATTCTACAACAAAATACAGTAATAAAAGCATGTCAGTGTCATGGGGACACTAGCTGAGAATATCAGTGGATGACACTGTTATGGGGGATCTGGGGAGGACACTGTTATATGGGATCTGTGGACGTCACGCGGTTATGGGGGATCTGTGGACGTCACACGGTTATGGGGGATCTGTGGATGTCACACTGTTATGGGGGATCTGTGGATGTCACACTGTTATTGGGGACCTGTGGATGTCACACTGTTATTGGGGACCTGTGGATGTCACACGGTTATGGGGGATCTGTGGATGTCACACGGTTATGGGGGATCTGTGGATGACACACTGTTATGGGGGATCTGTGGATGTCACACAGTTATGGGGGATCTGTGGATGTCACACAGTTATGGGGGATCTGTGGATGTCACACTGTTATTGGGGACCTGTGGATGTCACACTGTTATGGGGGACCTGTGGATGTCACACTGTTATGGGGGACCTGTGGATGTCACCCTGTTATTGGGGATCGGTGGATGTCACGCTGTTATGGGGGATCTCTGGATGTCACACTGTTATGGGGGATCTCTGGATGTCACACTGTTATGGGGGATCTCTGGATGTCACACTGTTATGGGGGATCTCTGGATGTCACACTGTTATGGGGATCTCTGGATGTCACACTGTTATGGGGAATCTCTGGATGTCACACTGTTATGGGGGATCTCTGGATGTCACACTGTTATGGGGGATCTCTGGATGTCACGCTGTTATGGGGGATCATCTCTGGAACTGTATTACAATAGCTTACGGTAACTGATATGGCTACCATATACCGTAACCCACCTCATCCATAGGAATCCACCAGTGAACTGCAGTATATGGGTGGGTTCCTATGGATGAGGGGGGTTATAGTCATTTTTAATATACCGTAGACAGATGCCAATTACAGAACAGTACCTGGACACTGTTTATATTATGGTAAATATGACTATAATCCCTCTCATCCATAGGAATCCACCCATATTTTGCAGTACATGGGAGGATTTCTATGGATGAGGGGGGTTATAGTCATATTTAATATAGACACATGACTATTGCAGAACAGTGTTTATTTTAAATATGACTATAACCCCCACATCCATAGGAATTCATCCATATACTGCAGTATATGGGTGGATTTCTATAGATGATGGGGGTTATAGTCATATTTGGCACACAGTTTTTAATTAGGGTACCATAAATTGCCTTAAGATATCCTCACCTTGGGACTTAGGATGCAATCTATGGTACCCAGAGGGGGGTGGGGGGATGTCATGTGGCACTGAACAGTGTACCGGTAGCTGATTAGTGGAGGAAGGGGGAGCAGGACTCACCACCAATCAGCACCGGACAAGTAGAGTTGGGGTGAGTAGAAACTGCCCAGGGGGATAGGAGAAACTGCCTGCCTGGGGGGAAGGGGGGTCTGGATCTGTACTTGGATACAGCAGGCTGGCGTGGGGGGCGGGAGCTTGAGGGGCAGCGCTGTACCACACAGGCTGGCGGCACTATATGGAATACAGAGATGCCGCCAGCCTGCCGACATCGATGAAGGAGGAGGTGAGGAGTAACTGCCGGGGGAAGGGGGGGGCTTGAGGGGCGGCGCTGTACCACACAGGCTGGCGGCACTATATGGCATACAGAGATGCCGCCAGCCTGCAGATAGTTACGGTACCGGTCCGGATGCTCCAGGACTAGCTTACATGGAGGAGATCGGACGCAGCACTTGGTCATCAGTGAAACCGCCAGCCCGCTGCTTAGTGCCGCAATGTATGCACCGGCTGGCGGCTTCACTGAAGGGTACCGTGAGTGCTGCCCGCCCGTTCTCCTGTCCGTCCTCCCGCCTGTTCTCCCAGTGTTTTATGGCAGCTCAGGAGCAGTTAGTGAGAGCTCCTGACCTGCATTAAGTTACACATTTGGGCCACATTCGTTTTATAAGACGCACTAACTTTTTCCCTCCACTTTGGAGGGGAAAAAAGTGCATCTTATAAGACGAAAAATACGGTAGATAACGGCTGTTCAGGACCTATAAAAGAGAAGAAACAACAGTAAATGCGCATTCACGTAAGTATATTCCACAAAATTCGCTTCCCTCCCTCCTTAAGAATTTTAAAAATGTCGCCTTGCTTATTGATGGGGGTTAAGTCACTCCGTTGAGTTTATTACAATGGATTTGGATATTTAATATAAATAATTATTATAGTAACATAATAAGCATCGTGGCCTATTTATCCCAACGTTTATTTTATCACAACATTTAATAAAAGAAAATTATTCAAACTTAATTTGAATAAGTCCGGTGGGCTCAACGCGTTTCGGGGATTAACAAAACCCCTTCCTCAGGAGCAGAGAAGATATTAGGCTTATACCAGGTATAAGCCTAATATCTTCTCTGCTCCTGAGGAAGGGGTTTTGTTAATCCCCGAAACGCGTTGAGCCCACCTGACTTATTTATTTATTAAAGGATTATATCAGACGTTCTTAGTTGTGGACTGCCGTATCTTCCAGTCTTGAGTTTTATCCCACTACACCCCTCCCTGGTTAAGTGAGTTTGGTGTATATCACCTTTTATATGTTTTTATGTTTTCCATTTGATATTATCCACCAGTTGTTTTATGGTTTTATCATATGGTTACTGAGCACTAAAGTGCCCCCCTCCTTTTTTTTTTTTTTTGTTGGAATAATTTTTATTGAAATATCATAAGTAGACATTGATTCCAATATAAATTATATACATTACATGTGGATTATTCATTACATGGTTAATGGTAAGGGGTTTCTATTTATTTATTTATATATTTATTTATCCTCAGCTCCTACTATCGGTGTACATTTTATAGATTTACACACATTCATTTTATTAGCGGTTAGGCGCCACTTGGTGATTTTTTACCTTTGTCTCATTTTATTACTACTATATTGCATCTTTGCTTATAGTCCATCACCTAGGCTGCCCTGCTTCTGTCCTATGACCTCACTGTTCAGTATATCCTGGACTCTTATTTACTTCATATTTATTATTAACCTTTTCTTCCACTCTGGTCTGCACCTCTGGCGCCCTGTGTGTTTATCCCATATCTCCTTTCACAGGAGTACAGGATTAACCCTCTTTTTTTCTCCCTTAACCTCAATGCCATTGCTCGACAGGGGGGCCTAAGAAACGCCAAAATTACACCACAAGACAGAGAAAAGTGTCTATCCCTGCACCAGATTTATCATCCAGCCTGAGCCCCTGAGATAAATCTGGTGCAGGTCTAGATAGCCTGTCTAAGTAAATCTTGGCCAGGGGATTCCCTGACATCATAACCAGGAACACAATAATTGGGTATTTCTTATAATGACTATACGTCCTCTTTTTCCTGGACATGTTCTCTTTCTGTCCAGGCCGTTTATTCAAACCAGTACTAAGGAAAACGGGCTGAGTTGCCCATAGCAACAGATTGATCCTTTAATTTTCCGAAGGAGCTTTGAAAAACGAAACATGGAATCTGATTGGTTGCTATGGGCAACTAAACCAGTTTTCCTTAGCACCAGAGATAAACGTCCCCTTCTGTGTATTTTTTACGAGCAGCAATTGACCTGCCATAACACTATTCCGCCATAGTTTTATGGTTTCTTTTTTATGGCGTTCCCTATGCAGTAAAACTGACCTATTACCTTCATTTTCTTAGTCAGTATTATTACTGCAATACTACATTTATACTTTTTCTTGTGTTTTTTTTATATTTATGTCTGCAGTGTGTGAGGACTCATTTTTTGCAGGACGGTCTGTAGATTTTATTAATACCATTTTGGGGTGCGTATGGCTTTTTGAATACTTTTTAATCATGTTTTTGGGAGGTGAAGCGATGCATGCCATTTTGATTTTTTTAATGCCATTCACCATACGGGATGAATACTTTTATATTTTAATAGTACAGCTGTATTGGGACATGGTGTTAGCTATGATCTTTATTTTTTTTATTTTGGGGAAAGGGGGGAGGTGATTCGAATTTTTTTATTTTTTTATTGAAAAACTTTGTTTTTCTACCCTTTTTTAATTTCCCCTAGAAGACTTGAACATGCAATCGTGTGAACGGCTCCCCCAGTATCAGTGCAGGGGAGTTGGTCAGGCCTTAGGAGCACAGCACTCTAGGGGAAAGACCTCTCGGTTGCTGTGGTCAATTCTTACCAAATGAACTGGTAGCTTCATCACCGTCTCCTAATCATACATTGCTGTCCCCTTACAGATCAGCGACTAAGTTGCTAAGAAATTAAACCGTTTATTGTGCAAATTAGCTGTTTGGTGCAACAAGGGCATCACCGTTGCACCAACAGCTCCCTTCACTATTGCACTTAGCTTCACCTCCACCCCCCAGCTCTGAGAGAAAGGAGAGAAAGGGAAAGGCAGTGGCCATCAAATCTTGTCTGGCCCTGCATTTTCACCCATGTGCTGGCGCTTCAGGAAATGGAGCAAATGCAGAACAGCCCTGATGCTTGCCAAGGGTGAAGGCAGTACTATGCAGCCCTAGCAAGCATCAGGGCTGTATTGCTGGTGCATGGGCGAAAACGCTGGGCCAGGCAAGAATACATGGCCACTGCTTGGCCCTGTGACACTGGGGGGCAATAGGTAAGGGAGCTGTTAGCATGACAAGGTGCAATGGTGATACCCTGTTGCCAGGGCTGGCTCCAGGTTCATGTGGGCCCTTGGGCGATAAAGACACAGTGGGCCCCCCTTGTGGTATTTTGTATTTTACAAATGAAACTGCAGTGGGGGTCATACTGTATGGAGGGGCATTGGGGATCATTATACAGAATAGGGGGCACAGGGGTCATTATACTGTATGGGGTGCTACTGGGGTCATTATATTGAATGGGGGGAAACTGGGGGACATTATACTGTATGAGGGGGCTCTGGGGGTCATCATACTGTATGGAGGGCCATTGGGATCATTATACTGAAAGGGGGGCACTGGAGGTCATTATACTGTATGGGGTGCTACTGGGTCATTATATTGAATGGGGGGAAACTGGGGGTCATTATACTGTTTGGGGGCTCTGGGGGTCATCATACTGTATGGAGCGCCATTGGGATCATTATACTGAAAGGGGGGCACTGGGGGTCATTATACTGTGTTAGGGGCCCTCACACAGTATAATCCCCCCCCCCCCCATGGCCCCCTAACATATCTATGGTTGCTGAAGTGCAGGGAAGCCGCAGCTCCTCTCCCTATCAACTTCATTGCAACCTGAAATCTCCAGATCTGGAAGTGATATAGACCATGCACTGTCCAGCAGAGTGAGACTCCATGGAGAGTGTCCAGTGGGATCCAGCACCTACCCGCTGCTCTTATAGTTCCAGAGCACAGGGAAGCACAGTTCCGGGTGCCCAGCTCCTCTCCTCCCGCTCTCCACGAAAGAGCGCCGACCACTCAGATTCTCCTCCCCCCTGATAGCAGCTCAAATGTGTTGAGCTTGGTTACATAGCATAACCATGTCTCTTTGCAAATATTTAACATGCCCCCCCCGCCCCTCTTCTACTATCAAATATGCTCCCTTTGAGCGGTGACGTCACCGCATCCTGCAGAACGTGTGTCTACTCCCCGGGGATCAGGACGGGAAGTGCCAGGGCCCCAGCTACCCTTTTGGCACACACTGCGCAGTGCCCCCCCCCCCCCCCCCCATGAGCAGTGGGCCCCGGAACTTGCCCGGGTATGCTGTGATGAAGCTACCAGTTTATTACTCTGTACATGGTGACAGATGCTCTCTTTAATACACATGTTAATATCATCCCCCCTAAGTGGCTGTGAGGCTGACTGCAAGCCATTTTGGATAAGCTCTTTGGCCAGGGGCCTGTCATGTGATCTTCTGTCTTCATCTTCCCTGCCTTGCTTCCCTCACTTCTGTACTGAATTTGATAAGTAAGATGGCAGGTGCCATTTTCACAATTCACCTCAACTTCAGCTTTGTTTGGAAGCAGAATTTTTTGGAAATGCATTTTTCTCACCTCTAAAAGCATGTGGAACATCCCTCTGTTAGTTAGGTGGGCGTCGGCGGCCATTTTGTGCAAGTGCAGTGCACCAGCACTGCATATGTGCCAGGGACAATAATTTTAAGGGAACCTGTCACTGGGATTTTGTGTATAGAGCTGAGGACATGGGTTGCTAGATGGCCGCTGGCACATTCGCAATACCCAGTCCCCATAGCTGTGTGTGCTTTTATTGTGTAAAAAAACTGATTTGATACATATGCAAATTATCCTGAGATGAGTCCTGTACGTGAGATGAGTCCTAGACAGGACTCATCTCAGGTTAATTTGCATATGTATCAAATCGGGTTTTTTACACAATAAAAGCACAGAGAGCTATGGGGACTGGGTATTGCGGATGTGCTAGCGGCCATCTAGCAACCCATGTCCTCAGCTCTATACACAAAATCCCGGTGACAGGTTCCCTTTAAGGCCTAGTTCACACGACCGTATGGCTTTTATTGTTTTTTGCGGTCCGTTTTTCACGGATCCGTTGTTCCGTTTTTGAGTTCCGTTGTGTTTCCGTTTCCTTTCCGTTTTTCCGTTCGCCATGTACAGTATACAGTAATTACATAGAAAAAATTGGGCTGGCCATAACATTTTCAATAGATGGTTCAGAAAAAACGGAACGGAAACGAAAGACATACGGATGCGTTTTTTTGGCGGACCCATTGACTTGAATGGAGCCACGACACGTGATTTACGGCCAAATATAGGACAAGCTCTATCTTTCAACGGAACGGAAAAACGGAAATATGGAAACGGAATGCATACGGAACACATTCCGTTTTTTTTTGCGGAACCATTGAAATGAATGGTTCCGTATACGGACCGTATACGGAACACAAAAAAACGGCCCGTACACCCGCAAAAAAAACGTTCGTGTGAACTAGGCCTAACCCTGTTCTTTTAGTTCAGTGGGCAACAAATACCAATTTTTTTAAGTGCACCTGCACTGCATATGTGCCAGGGGAAGGGAAAATAATATAGGTAAGTTCCGCAAAATGGGGTTCCGTTGTTCCGTGATCCGTTTCCGTTTTTGTTTCCGTGTGTCTTCCTTTATTTTTGGAGGATCACCAGACATGCGGGAAAGTAAAAAAAAAGTCTAAGTCAAGTTTGCCATGCAAATGATAGGAAAAAAACGGACGCGGATGACAATCTTGTGTGCCTCCGCGTTTTTTCACGGTCCTTGAATAGGTCCGCAAACCGTTTTCCGTGAAAAAATAGGACAGTTTTTTTTTTTTGACGGACTGGAACCACGGATCACGGACGCGGATAACAAACGGTGCATTAGCCGAGTTTTCAATGGACCCATTGAAAGTCAATGGGTCCGCAGAAAATCACGAAAAACGGAACAACGGACACGGAATAAAACAACGGTTGTGTGCATGAGGCCTAATCCTTCTGTGAGTTCAGGGACCCAGGGGGTGACACACATTTTTTTTCTGTAAAGTACCCCTGTGCTGCATATGTAATCAATTCAGTAAATCCATCTGTTAGATTCTGGGGGGACAAATGAATATTTTTTTGCTAAAAAGTACATTTGCGCCCTGGACTGCATTTGTTATAATGAAAGAAAATCTGTTAAATCCATCTGTTTCACTTTGTGTGAAAAAATAATATATTTTTTTGCCAGAAAGGACCTTTGCGGCCTGCACTGCAAATCTGATAGTGAAATATAATCAGTAAATCCATCTTTTTCATTTGTGGGTGAAAAAATCATCTTTTTTTTTTTCATAAAGTACCTTTGCGTCCTGCGCTGCATATCTGACAGCCAGGCAAATAAATACAGTAAATCCATCTGTAGGATTGTGGGGTGACATTTCCACGGTTATCAGGCCAGTCATTCACAAGTGGCTCGTAGGGTGGGTTCCTGCACCAACATAGGCCAGGTACACAATTGTACAACCAGGGCACATGTGTAATACACCATTGTTACATTGTTGTATGACATTAACCCTTTTTTGGCTGTTTTATACTCCTGCTCTACATAGCAGACAGGGAAATAATTTTAAAAAATTCGTCTGTTACATTGTTGGGTGACATTAACCCTTTTTTGGCTGTTTTATACCCCTGCTCTACATAGCAGACAGGGAAATAATTTTAAAAAATTCGTCTGTTACATTGTTGGGTGACATTAACCCTTTTTTGGCTGTTTTATACCCCTGCTCTACATAGCAGACAAGGAAATGTAAAAAAAATTGTCTGTTACATTGTTGGGTGACATTTTTGCCGTTTAAAAACCCCTGCTCTGCATAGGTGACAGGGTATTGGCGGATCCAGGGGGGGGGGGGGGGGGGCAACGGGACAATTGCTTCCCCCAAGAATGTAGTGAAACATTCTGGGCCCGGCGGTGGTGGCAGCGGCAGGGAGAGATTAGCGCTTCCATTGTGGAAGCCCTCATTTCCATATTCATCTGTATCGCCGTCCTTAGGACCTCCTGTTGCAGAGAGAGGACGTGGTCGATCTGTGCCAGCTACACGCACAAGTGAATAACCTTCCTTAGGTGCGAGTAGGCGACAGAACCTTCAGTGTTATTTGGTAGGCCTGAATGCCGCTCTACGAATGCTGAGACCAGAACAAGTACAGGGGATAGTAGATTGGGTGGCTGACAGTGCCCACCCATTCTCCTGCTGAAAGATCAGAGTTGCCACCTGCAGCCCATGGCCATCAGTCTTTCACCTCACCTCCTTGCAAATCAGCCAAGCAGTCTGAGCCCCAAGTCATGAAGCAGTCTCTTCTCCTTTTTGATGACTCTGCTAGCAGGGTTTCCCAGGGCCATCCACATAGCCCTGCCCCAGAAGAGGAAGAGATTGAGTGCACCGATGCCCAACCACTTATGTTTCAGGATGAGTACATGGGAGGACCACCAGCACAGGTGTAGCGGTGGTCGCACAGAGCCACCAGCACAGCAAAAGAGGGAGCAGGGTGCAAAAGCGGAGCAGCTGTCCCCTAGACAGTACGCCTGCTCCTGCCCACCAGAAAAAGGGACGAGCACACCAAAGCCAACTCCAAAGAGTTCCCTGGCGTGGCAGTTCTTCAGACATTGTGCTGACGACAAGACACGAGTGGTTTGCACGCTGTGCAATCAGAGCCTGAAGCGAGGCATAAACGTTCTAAACCTGAGCACAACCTGCATGACCAGGCATCTAAGTGCAAAGCACGAGCTGCAGTGGAATAGACACCTCAAAAACCAAGAAAGGTATCTGGCTCCTCCTGCTCCCCTTCTGCTGCAGTCTCGGCCTCTTCATCCCCCTCTGGAGTGACAGTGGCACCTGCCACCCAGCAAACAGAGGATGTGCCAGCAACGCCACCACCTCGGTCACCAAGCATCTCCACAATGTCCCATGGAGGTGTTCGGCTGTCTATCTCCCAAACATTGACCTCCCTTGGATGTGGTATCCCTTTCTCAGGCTCCCTCTCCGGCATGGAACCTTGATTCCCCATAAAAGAACATGCGACATGGTGGAGCAGTATGTGTGCACACCCCTACACGTACTGACTGATGGGTCTTCCCCCTTCAACTTCTGGGTCTCCAAATTGGGCACATGGCCTGAGCTTGCCCTTTACGCCTTGGAGGTGCTGGTCTGCCCTGCAGCCAGTGTATTGTCTGAACATTTGTTTAGCACGTCAGGAGGGGGTTATCACAGACAAGCGCAGCCGCCTGTCCACAGCCAATGTGGACAAGCTCACGTTCATTAAAATGAACCAGGCAGGGTTCCCACAGGACTTGTCCGTTCCTTGTGCAGAATAGACATGTATACCGGCCTCACCCATCCAATGTTGTACTCCAGCGCACTTTCTCTTTGTTTCATTTTTTATATTTCCCAATGTTTTGGGGTCTACCCAAATTTGAACAAAAAAAAATAAAAAATGTTGGCTACCTCCTCTTCCTCCACCGTCTCCTCAAGCTCCTCCTCCTCCTAGATCAAGTTTTTTTTTAAATGTATTTTATGTCATTTCCCTATTCACATTTGTTTGCAAAGCACTTGCCATGCTCTTTATCACATTTTGCTGCCTTTTGCAGCCATCTAGCACTTTCCATTACTTTTTTAGAGCTCCAAAGTTCAGGTCCCCATTTACTACAGTAGGGTCCAGGTTCGGGGTCAAGTTCGGGTCCCGAACTCGAACTTTTTTGTGAAGTTCCGCCGAACCCGAACTTCCAGGTGTCCGCTCAACTCTAGTGCTAATTTGGATATTAAAGCACAAGAGAAAAAAAAAAAATTTTAAACGTATTTTATGTCATTTCCCTATTCACATTTGTTTGCAGAGCACTTGCCATGCTCTTTATCACATTTTGCTGCCTTTTGCAGCCGTCTAGCACTTTCCATTACTTTTTTAGAGCTCCAAAGTTCAGGTCCCCATTTACTACAGTAGGGTCCAGGTTCGGGGTCAAGTTCGGGTCCCGAACTCGAACTTTTTTGTGAAGTTCCGCCGAACCCGAACTTCCAGGTGTCCGCTCAACTCTAGTGCTAATTTGGATATTAAAGCACAAGAGAAAAAATTGTCCCAGAGGCTCCACATTCTGCTGCAGTCGTGACCGACTTAATTATGCTTTGGGCGGAGTTATAGGCGTGGCCTAGTATGAAAAAAAATAACTGCCATGATGCGCGCCGCACATATTGTCCCTCTTTGAGATTTTACATTGCATACAGCAATGGGTATGGGAAGTTTTTCCCACGTGACAAGCCTGTTGCCTCCTCTGTTCCACTTCACTTTTGTGACTGAATATGTTCAGAAATAAGATTCACAGTGAACCCCAAAAATTTCTAGGGCTTTCATATATTTTCTTAATATTGTAACAGTTAAATGGATGCAGAAATGGATTTGATTATTGTCTTGTTCCATGAACTTTAGTGCAATTATAAGTGTGAAACACTAAAGCATGTTTGGTAAATGAACAGTGAAGCAGGAGACAGCCTCCACAGTGAACATTAGCCCTGCATGCCGTCATGATTAGAGTTGAGCGAACACCTGGATGTTCGGGTTCGAGAAGTTCGGCCGAACTTCCCGGAAATGTTCGGGTTCAGGATCCGAACCCGAACCGAACTTCGTCCCGAACCCGAACCCTATTGAAGTCAATGGGGACCCGAACTTTTGGGCACTAAAAAGGCTGTAAAACAGCCCAGGAAAGAGCTAGAGGGCTGCAAAAGGCAGCAACATGTAGGTAAATCCCCTGCAAACAAATGTGGATAGGGAAATGAATTAAAATTAAAATTAAAAAAATAAAAATGACCCAATATCAATTGGACAGAGGTCCCATAGCAGAGAATCTGGCTTCACGTCAGCAGAGAATCAGTCTCTTCATGCCATAGCAAAGAATCTGGCTTCATGTCAGCAGAGAATCAGTCTCTTCATGCCATAGCAGAGAATCTGGCTTCATGTCACCCACCACTGGAAGAGGCCACTGTCACATATTTAGGCCCCGGCACCCAGACAGAGGAGAGCGGTCCCGTAACAGAGAATCTGGCCTTATGTCAGCGCAGAATCTGTCTTCATGTCATAGCAGAGAATCAGGCTTCACGTCACCCACCAATGGAACAGGCCACTGTCACACATTTAGGCCCAGGCACCCAGGCAGAGGAGAGAGGTCCCGTAACAGAGAATCTGGCCTTATGTCAGCACAGAATCTGTCTTCATGTCATAGCAGAGAATCAGGCTTCACGTCACCCACCACTGGAACAGGCCACTGTCACATATTTAGGCCCAGGCACCCAGGCAGAGGAGAGAGGTCCCGTAACAGAGAATCTGGCCTTATCTCAGCGCAGAATCTGTCTTCATGTCATAGCAGAGAATCAGGCTTCACGTCACCCACCACTGGAACAGGCCACTGTCACATATTTAGGCCCAGGCACCCAGGCAGAGGAGAGAGGTCCCGTAACAGAGAATCTGGCCTTATGTCAGCGCAGAATCTGTCTTCATGTCATAGCACAGAATCAGGCTTCACGTCACCCACCAGTGGAACAGGCCACTGTCACACATTTAGGCCTAGGCACCCAGGCATAGAATGTGTCGGCAGATAAGAACCATTTGGCCCATCTAGTCTGCCCAATATACTGAATACTATGGATAGCCCCCGGCCCTATCTTATATGAAGGATGGCCTTATGCCTATCCCATGCATGCTTAAACCCCTTCACTGTATTTGCAGCTACCACTTCTGCAGGAAGGCTATTCCATGCATCCACTACTCTCTCAGTAAAGTAATACTTCCTTATATTACTTTTAAACCTTTGCCCCTCTAATTTAAAACTGTGTCCTCTTGTGGTAGTTTTTCTTCTTTTAAATATGCTCTCTTCCTTTACCGAGTTGATTCCCTTTATGTATTTAAAAGTTTCTATCATATCCCCTCTGTCTCTTCTTTCTTCCAAGCTATACATATTAAGGTCCTTTAACCTTTCCTGGTAAGTTTTATCCTGCAATCCATGTACTAGTTTAGTAGCTCTTCTCTGAACTCTCTCTAGAGTATCTATATCCTTCTGGAGATATGGCCTCCAGTACTGCGCACAATACTCCAAGTGAGGTCTCACCAGTGTTCTGTACAGCGGCATAAGCACTTCACTCTTTCTACTGCTTATACCTCTCCCTATACATCCAAGCATTCTGCTGGCATTTCGTGCTGCTCTATTACATTGTCTTCCCACCTTTAAGTCTTCTGAAATAATTACTCCTAAATCCCTTTCCTCAGATACTGAGGTCAGGACTGTGTCAAATATTCTATATTCTGCCCTTGGGTTTTTACGCCCCAGGTGCATTATCTTGCACTTATCCACATTAAATTTCAGTTTCCAGAGTTCTGACCATTCTTCTAGTTTTCCTAAATCCTTTTCCATTTGGCGTTTCCCTCCAGGAACATCAACCCTGTTACATATCTTTGTGTCATCATCATCAGGCAGAGGAGAGAGGTCCCGTAACAGAGAATCTGGCCTTGTGTCAGCACAGAATCTGTCTTCATGTCATAGCAGAGAATCTGGCTTCACGTCACCCACCACTGGAACAGGCCACTGTCACATATTTAGGCCCAGGCACTCAGGCAGAGGAGAGAGGTCGCGTAACAGAGAATCTGGCTTCATGTCAGCACAGAATAAGTCTTCATGTCATAGCAGAGAATCAGGCTTCACGTCACCCACCACTGGAACAGGCCACTGTCACACATTTAGGCCCAGGCACCCAGACAGAGGAGAGGTTCATTCAACTTTGGGTTGCCCCGCAATATAATGGTAAAATGAAATTAAAAATAGTATTGAATGAGGAAGTGCCCTGGAGTAGAATAATATATTGTTAAGGGGAGGTAGTTAATATCTAATCTGCACAAGGGATGGACAGGTCCTGTGGGATCCATGCCTGGTTCATTTTTATGAACGTCAGCTTGTCCACATTGGCTGTAGACAGGCGGCTGCGTTTGTCTGTAATGACGCCCCCTGCCGTGCTGAATACACGTTCAGACAAAACGCTGGCCGCCGGGCAGGCCAGCACCTCCAAGGCATAAAAGGCTAGCTCTGGCCACGTGGACAATTTGGAGACCCAGAAGTTGAATGGGGCCGAACCATCAGTCAGTACGTGGAGGGGTGTGCACAGGTACTGTTCCACCATGTTAGTGAAATGTTGCCTCCTGCTAACACGTTCCGTATCAGGTGGTGGTGCAGTTAGCTGTGGCGTGTTGACAAAACTTTTCCACATCTCTGCCATGCTAACCCTGCCCTCAGAGGAGCTGGCCGTGACACAGCTGCGTTGGCGACCTCTTGCTCCTCCTCTGCCTTGGGCTTCCACTGGTTCCCCTGTGACATTTGGGAATGCTCTCAGTAGCGCGTCTACCAACGTGCGCTTGTACTCGCGCATCTTCCTATCACGCTCCAGTGTAGGAAGTAAGGTGGGCACATTGTCTTTGTACCGGGGATCCAGCAGGGTGGCAACCCAGTAGTCTGCACACGTTAAAATGTGGGCAACTCTGCTGTCGTTGCGCAGGCACTGCAGCATGTAGTCGCTCATGTGTGCCAGGCTGCCCAGAGGTAAGGACAAGCTGTCCTCTGTGGGAGGCGTATCGTCATCGTCCTGAGTTTCCCCCGAGCCACGCACCAGTGATGGGCCCGAGCTGCTTTGGGTGCCACCCCGCTGTGAACATGCTTCATCATCATCCTCCTCCACCTCCTCCTCATCCTCGTCCTCCTCGTCCTCCAGTAGTGGGCCCTGTCTGGCCACATTTGTACCTGGCCTCTGGTGTTGCAAAAAACCTCCCTCTGAGTCACTTCGAAGAGACTGGCCTGAAAGTGCTAAAAATGACCCCACTTCCTCCTCTTCCTCCTGGGCCACCTCCTCTTCCATCATCGCCCTAAGTGTTTTCTCAAGGAGACATAGAAGTGGTATTGTAACGCTGATAACGGCGTCATCGCCACTGGCCATGTTGGTGGAGTACTCGAAACAACGCAACAGGGCACACAGGTCTCGCATGGAGGCCCAGTCATTGGTGGTGAAGTGTGTCTGATCCGCAGTGCGACTGACCCGTGCGTGCTGCAGCTGAAACTCCACTATGGCCTGCTGCTGCTCGCACAGTCTGTCCAGCATATGCAAGGTGGAGTTCCACCTGGTGGGTACGTCGCATATGAGGCGGTGAGCGGGAAGGCCGAAGTTACGCTGTAGCGCAGACAGGCGAGCAGCGGCAGGGTGTGAACGCCGGAAGCGCGAACAGACGGCCCGCACTTTATGCAGCAGCTCTGACATGTCGGGGTAGTTGCGAATGAACTTCTGCACCACCAAATTCAGCACATGCGCCAGGCAAGGGATGTGCGTCAAACCGGCTAGTCCCAGAGCTGCAACGAGATTTCACCCATTATCGCACACCACCAGGCCGGGCTTGAGGCTCACCGGCAGCAACCACTCGTCGGTCTGTTGTTCTATACCCCGCCACAACTCCTGTGCGGTGTGGGGCCTGTCCCCCAAACATATGAGTTTCAGAATGGCCTGCTGACGTTTACCCCGGGCTGTGCTGAAGTTGGTGGTGAAGGTGTGTGGCTGACTGGATGAGCAGGTGGAAGAAGAGGAGGAGGAAGCTGAGTAGGAGGAGGAGGAGACAGGAGGCAAAGAATGTTGCCCTGCGATCCTTGGCGGCGGAAGGACGTGCGCCAAACAGCTCTCCGCCTGGGGCCCAGCTGCCACTACATTTACCCAGTGTGCAGTTAGGGCGATATAGCGTCCCTGGCCGTGCTTACTGGTCCACGTATCTGTGGTTAGGTGGACCTTGCCACAGATGGCGTTGCGCAGTGCACACTTGATTTTATCGGACACTTGTTTGTGCAGGGAAGGCACGGCTCTCTTGGAGAAGTAGTGGCGGCTGGGAACAACATACTGTGGGACAGCAAGTGACATGAGCTGTTTGAAGCTGTGTGTGTCCACCAGCCTAAATGACAGCATTTCATAGGCCAGTAGTTTAGAAATGCTGGCATTCAGGGCCAGGGATCGAGGGTGGCTAGGTGGGAATTTACGCTTTCTCTCAAATGTTTGTGAGATGGAGAGCTGAACGCTGCGGTGTTGTCACGGAAGCATGAACCAGACGTACAACAAGAGATAAGTGAAAATAAGAAGGCTTTATTGAAAATAAAGCTGTAAAGCAAAAGTCCAAACGAATGGTGAAACCGAAGCAGAGTCTTAGAGAGGCCAGAGATCAGGAACCAGAAGGGTAGTCAGACGAAGCCAGGATCAGGAACCAGCAGGGTAGTCAGACGAAGCCAGGATCAGGAACCAGCAGGGTAGTCAGACGAAGCCAGGATCAGGAACCAGAAGCAGCAGCAGTCTTAGAAGCATGTGAACACAGGAGGACCAAGCAAGGAACTGAAGCCACAGACCTCCTATATATATGAGCTAGGCATCCAGCTCCTCCCAGTGAGAAGGAGGAGCCGCAGGGTGGAAGGCTACAAGAAACCCAGAAACCAAGATGGCCGCCAGCACATGTCAAACGAAGGAGAACAGCAAGAAGGTAAGACCATGACAGTACCTCCCCCTCAAGGGCCCCTCCTCCGCGGAGCAAAAAACGGTTTCTGAGGGAAGCGTGCGTGGAAGGCTTGGAGCAAGGCAGGAGCATGGACATCTGCGGAGGGAACCCAGGAACGCTCCTCAGGACCATAACCACGCCAATGGACCAAAAACTGCACCCGACCGCGGACCAGGCGTGAGTCCAGGATATTGCTCACCTCATACTCCTCATGATTGCCCACTCGGACCGGACGAGGCAGAGGAACCGAGGAAGTGAAACGATTACACACCAGTGGCTTCAACAGGGAGACATGAAACACGTTAGAGATCCGCATGCCAGGAGGAAGCGCAAGGGCATAGGCTACCGGGTTTACCCTGCGAAGCACTCGGAAGGGACCAACAAAGCGAGGCGCCAGCTTGGGAGTGGGCACTCGAAGGTTGAGGTTGCGGGTGGACAACCATACACGGTCTCCGACCTGGTAGGAAGGAGCAGGCGCTCGTCTGCGATCAGCCTGGAGTCTCTGGCGCTGCACAGAGGCCTCAAGGGACTTCTGGATCTGTACCCAAGAAGCACGTAGGACGGAAAGGTGATCCTCCACAGCCGGAATATCCTGGGGAGAGAATACCTCCGGTAACACGGCAGGTTGGAACCCATAATTGGCCATGAAGGGAGACGTCCCAGAGGAAGAGTTCACCGCCGTGTTCCTGGCAAACTCAGCCCAAGGCAGAAGGTCAACCCAATTGTCTTGGTGATCGGAGACATAGCAACGAAGGAATTGCTCCAAGGCCTGATTGGATCGTTCTGCGGCCCCATTGGACTGAGGGTGGTAGGCCGAGGAGAAGGAGAGATGAATCCCCAACTGGGAGCAAAAGGCGCGCCAGAACCTGGACACAAACTGACTCCCCCGATCCGACACAATCTCCTTGGGCAAACCGTGCAACCGGAAGACCTCCCTGGCAAAAATCGTGGCCAACTCTTGTGCAGAGGGTAACTTCTTGAGAGGAACACAGTGGCACATTTTGGAAAACCGATCCACAATCATGAGAATGACCGTATGGCCTCGGGATGCAGGGAGGTCCACAATGAAATCCATCCCCAGGTGTGACCATGGGCGCTCTCCGGTGGCTATGGGTTGCAGAAGGCCCAACGGAAGGTGCCGAGGGGACTTACTCTGGGCACAAACGGAGCATGCCGCTACATATGCGGCGATGTCGGAACGTAGGGAAGGCCACCAGAACAGACGTGAAACAGCCCAGGACAGCTGATTCTTTCCAGGATGCCCCGCGGTCTTGGAGTTATGGTAGGTTCGCAACAACCGAGTGCGCAACTCCTCAGGCACAAAACATCTGCCGTTGGGTCTCCCAGAGGGAGCACCAGATTGAGCCGCCAAAATCTGCTCACCCAGGGGAGAGGTCAGGCTGGTGCGAATGGCGGCCAGGATCTGATTCGGAGGTATGACCGAAGTCGGAATCGACTCCTCCCTGGACAGCTCGGAGTACTGCCGTGCTAGGGCATCCGCCCTGATGTTCTTGGAACCGGGTAGGTAGGAGACCACGTAATTAAAACGTGACAAGAACAGAGCCCATCTGGCCTGACGTGGTGTCAATCTCTTAGAAGACCTCCGCAGGCTCTCCTTAAAGGAAGGTCTCTCCCTGAGTCTGGTGTCAATCAAAATCAGGAAAGAAATAAGAGACTCGAGCTCCACTGGTAGGTCCTTAGCTGCAACCTCATCCTTCAAGGCATCCGAGAGACCATGAGAGAAAGCAGCGACCAGAGCCTCATTATTCCAGCCCACCTCTGCTGCCAGGGTACGAAACTCAATGGCGTATTCAGCTACGGATCGTGAACCCTGTCTGATGGACATAAGGAGCTTCGCAGCAGAGGCAGCACGAGCCGGCACATCGAATACCTTCCGAAGAGAAGCAACAAAACCGGAAAACTCGGCAACCACCGGATTGTTGTTCTCCCATAAAGGGCTGGCCCAGGCCAAGGCCTTGTCCGAGAGCAGCGAGATCAAGAAGCCCACCTTTGATCTCTCAGTAGGAAAGGCATGTGGCAGCAACTCGAAATAAATGCCCACCTGGTTAAGGAAACCTCGGCACTGAGTTGGCTCTCCCCCAAAGCGCTGTGGAAGAGGGGCAGAACCGGTCATACCCCGAAACACCGCAGGCGCAACAACAGGTGTCGAGGTAGACTCTGGCGCAACAACCGGAGCGGCAGTAGGAGCGACAACCGACCCATCGGCAATGGGAGCGAAATGAGCCGTGCGTTCAAGCAGCGTTTGCAACGCCACAGCGAACCGACCCAACAGGTGATCCTGCTGATCAAGTCTGGCAACCAGCATGGGTAGCGAGGATAGCCCTGTACCGTCAGAACTCATGGCTTGGTCCTAATGCCACGGAACCATGAACCAGACGTACAACAAGAGATAAGTGAAAATAAGAAGGCTTTATTGAAAATAAAGCTGTAAAGCAAAAGTCCAAACGAATGGTGAAACCGAAGCAGAGTCTTAGAGAGGCCAGAGATCAGGAACCAGAAGGGTAGTCAGACGAAGCCAGGATCAGGAACCAGCAGGGTAGTCAGACGAAGCCAGGATCAGGAACCAGCAGGGTAGTCAGACGAAGCCAGGATCAGGAACCAGAAGCAGCAGCAGTCTTAGAAGCATGTGAACACAGGAGGACCAAGCAAGGAACTGAAGCCACAGACCTCCTATATATATGAGCTAGGCATCCAGCTCCTCCCAGTGAGAAGGAGGAGCCGCAGGGTGGAAGGCTACAAGAAACCCAGAAACCAAGATGGCCGCCAGCACATGTCAAACGAAGGAGAACAGCAAGAAGGTAAGACCATGACACGTGTGACATGGTTGAGATGCTTGGTGACGCAGGTGGTGGTGTTGGTGGTACATCCCATGTTTGCTGGGCGGCAGGTGCCAACGTTCCTCCAGAGGCAGAGGAAGAGGCCGAGGCGGCGGCAGCAGCAGCAGAAGAGGCCGAGGCGGCGGCAGCAGCAGAAGAGGCCGAGGCGGCAGCAGCAGAAGAGGTAGCAGGAGGAGCCTGAGTGACTTCCTTATTTTTAAGGTGTTTACTCCACTGCAGTTCATGCTTTGCATGCAGGTGCCTGGTCATGCAGGTTGTGCTAAGGTTCAGAACGTTAATGCCTCGCTTCAGGCTCTGATGGCACAGCGTGCAAACCACTCGGGTCTTGTCGTCAGCACATTGTTTGAAGAAGTGCCATGCCAGGGAACTCCTTGAAGCTGCCTTTGGAGTCTCTTGGCGGCGGGTGTTCTGATTTTGCCCACTGCTCCCTCTTTTGCTACGCTGTTGGCTCGGTCTCACCACTGCCCCTTCCTCCGAACTGTGAAAGTCTGTGGCACGACCTTCATTCCATGTGGGGTCTAGGACCTCATCGTCCCCTGCATCGTCTTCCACCCAGTCTTGATCCCTGACCTCCTGTTCAGTCTGCACACTGCAGAAAGACGCAGCAGTTGGCACCTGTGTTTCGTCATCATCAGAGACGTGCTGAGGTGGTATTCCCATGTCCTCATCATCAGGAAAAATAAGTGGTTGTGCGTTAGTGCATTCTATCTCTTCCACCCCTGGGGAAGGGCTAGGTGGATGCCCTTGGGAAACCCTGGCAGCAGAGTCTTCAAACAGCATAAGAGACTGCTGCATAACTTGAGGCTCAGACAGTTTCCCTGATATGCATGGGGGTGATGTGACAGACCGATGGGCTTGGTTTTCATGCGCCATCTGTGCGCTTTCTGCAGAAGACTGGGTGGGAGATAATGTGAACGTGCTGGATCCACTGTCGGCCACCCAATTGACTAATGCCTGTACCTGCTCAGGCCTTACCATCCTTAGAACGGCATTGGGCCCCACCAAATATCGCTGTAAATTCTGCTGGCTACTGGGACCTGAGGTAGTTGGTTCACTAGGACGTGTGGCTGTGGCAGAACGGCCACGTCCTCTCCCAGCACCAGAGGGTCCACTAACACCACCACGACCATGTCCACGTCCGCGTCCCTTATTAGATGTTTTCCTCATTGTTCCCGTTCACCACAATTTTGAGAATGGCAAATTTGGGAATAGTTTTTCAACCCAGAACAAAAAATGTGCTTTTACGGTCTCGACAAATAACTTGACCAGCTAAAACAGTACAGATTTGGTTGAATAGAAATGTCAGGCCTGTTTTTTTTTTTTGCGCTATGTGACAGGTATAGGTTTAATCACAGAATCAGACTTCTATCTGCACGGTAGCGTGTGTCTTAGGTTTTTCTGAATGACACTATCAGCACCTTCAATGTAAGATATCCTTTTTGGGATAGATTTCAAGTAGGCATCATATACCAGAAACTAGTTATTTTGAGAATAGCAAATTTGGGAATAGTTTTTCAACCCAGAACAAAAAGTGTGCTTTTACGGTCACTACAAATAACTTGACCAGCTAAAACAGTACAGATTTGGTTGAATAGAAATGTCAGGCCTGTTTTTTTTTGCGCTGTGTGACAGGTATAGGTTTAATCACAGAATCAGACTTCTATCTGCACGGTAGCGTGTGTCTTAGGTTTTTCTGAATGACACTATCAGCACCTTCAATGTAAGATATCCTTTTTGGGATAGATTTCAAGTAGGCCTCATATACCAGAAACTAGTTATTTTGAGAATGGCACATTTGGGAATAGTTTTTCAACCCAGAACAAAAAGTCTGCTTTTACGGTCACTACAAATAACTTGACCAGCTACAACAGTACAGATTAGGTTGAATAGAAATGTCAGGCCTGTTTTTTTTTTGCGCTATGTGACAGGTATAGGTTTAATCACAGAATCAGACTTCTATCTGCACGGTAGCATGTGTCTTAGGTTTTTCTGAATGACACTATCAGCACCTTCAATGTAAGATATCCTTTTTGGGATAGATTTCAAGTAGGCCTCATATACCAGAAACTAGTTATTTTGAGAATGGCACATTTGGGAATAGTTTTTCAACCCAGAACAAAAAGTCTGCTTTTACGGTCACTACAAATAACTTGACCAGCTAAAACAGTACAGATTTGGTTGAATAGAAATGTCAGGCCTGTTTTTTTTTTGCGCTATGTGACAGGTATAGGTTTAATCACAGAATCAGACTTCTATCTGCACGGTAGCATGTGTCTTAGGTTTTTCTGAATGACACTATCAGCACCTTCAATGTAAGATATCCTTTTTGGGATAGATTTCAAGTAGGCCTCATATACCAGAAACTAGTTATTTTGAGAATGGCAAATTTGGGAATAGTTTTTCAACCCAGAACAAAAAGTCTGCTTTTACGGTCACTACAAATAACTTGACCAGCTAAAACAGTACAGATTTGGTTGAATAGAAATGTCAGGCCTGTTTTTTTTTTGCGCTATGTGACAGGTATAGGTTTAATCACAGAATCAGACTTCTATCTGCACGGTAGCGTGTGTCTTAGGTTTTTCTGAATGACACTATCAGCACCTTCAATGTAAGATATCCTTTTTGGGATAGATTTCAAGTAGGCTTCATATACCAGAAACTAGTTATTTGGAGAATGGCAAATTTGGGAATAGTTTTTCAACCCAGAACAAAAAGTCTGCTTTTACGGTCACTACAAATAACTTGACCAGCTGAAACAGTACAGATTTGGTTGAATAGAAATGTCAGGCCTGTTTTTTTTTTGCGCTATGTGACAGGTATAGGTTTAATCACAGAATTAGACTTCTATCTGCACGGTAGCGTGTGTCTTAGGTTTTTCTGAATGACACTATCAGCACCTTCAATGTAAGATATCCTTTTTGGGATAGATTTCAAGTAGGCCTCATATACCAGAAACTAGTTATTTTGAGAATGGCAAATTTGGGAATAGTTTTTCAACCCAGAACAAAAAGTCTGCTTTTACGGTCACTACAAATAACTTGACCAGCTAAAACAGTACAGATTTGGTTGAATAGAAATGTGAGGCCTGTTTTTTTTTGCGCTGTGTGACAGGTATAGGTTTAATCACAGAATTAGACTTCTATCTGCACGGTAGCGTGTGTCTTAGGTTTTTCTGAATGACACTATCAGCACCTTCAATGTAAGATATCCTTTTTGGGATAGATTTCAAGTAGGCCTCATATACCAGAAACTAGTTATTTGGAGAATGGCAAATTTGGGAATAGTTTTTCAACCCAGAACAAAAAGTCTGCTTTTACGGTCACTACAAATAACTTGACCAGCTAAAACAGTACAGATTTGGTTGAATAGAAATGTCAGGTCTATTTTTGAGGCACTGGGTGACAGGCTCAACTTGCCCCTGATGTAGTATATGGCCAAAAAATAACCACACTATTGATGGTTAAATGCACTTGGGTGACACAGGCTCAGCCTGCACCAGATGTAGTATATGGCCAAAAAATAACCAGACTGTTGATGGTTAAATGCACTTCGGTGACACAGGCTCAGCCTGCAGCTGATGTAGTATATGGCCAAAAAATAACCAGACTGTTGATTGTTAAATGCACTTCGGTGACACAGGCTCAGCCTGCAGCTGATGTAGGATATAGCACAAAATAACCACACTATTGATTGTTAAATACACTTGGTGATAGCTTGTGCTGGCGCACCACAAGTCACAAAATGGCCGCCGATCACCCCAGAAAAAAAGTGATCTAAAAACGCTCTGGGCAGCCTCAAAAAAGTGAGCAAGTCGATATTAGCACTTCAATGATCCACAGCTGCAGATCGATCACAGAATGAAGTCTTTTGGAGGAGTTAATCTGCCTAATCTCGCCCTAACGTCGCAGCTGCAACCTCTCCCTAAGCTTGAATCAGCAGAGTGACGTGCAGCGCAACGTGACCCAAGCTTATATAGAGGCTGGGTCACATGCTGCACTGGCCAATCACAGCCATGCCAATAGTAGGCAAGGCTGTGATGGCCTCTTGGGGCAAGTAGTATGACGCTTGTTGATTGGCTGCTTTGCAGCCTTTCAAAAAGCGCCAAGAAAGCGCCGAACACCGAACCCGAACCCAGACTTTTACGAAAATGTTCGGGTCCGTGTCACGGACACCCCAAAATTCGGTACGAACCCGAACTATACAGTTCGGGTTCGCTCATCCCTAGTCATGATAAGTACTAGAGCAGAGGAAGGCCACGCCCTCTTCTTCCCGTTGCTCAGTGGACAAGACCAGCAGCTATTTTAGCTGATTGCTGATCCTATTACTGGTTCAAATCCACAGCTAGGTGATTTCTTTTATTTTTATTTTTTAGCTTGCTGCTTTTTATACAGAAGGTATTTATTTTCCTAACACTACCTTAAAGGGATTCTGTCACCAGGTTTCACCCCTGTCAGCTAAACATATGCTGATGTTCAGGGCCTCATCAGGATTCCTAATGTGGGCTTCTAAATGTGATCCGTAGCCTTATTTTGCTAAAAAACAGGTTTTACTAACCTGTCACGCAAAGAAATAAGGTGCCCAAGGGGATGTCAAGTGATGCAAGGTGCCCGCCGCACCCACCGCCGTTCGTGCCCAGTGCCACCTTTCCAGACTTCTGCGCCGCCTCCTAATCCTCTGTGCCGCCTCTCGCTCTCCCTCCCTCCCCCCTCCTCCTGCTGTAAGATCTCGCGCGTGCACACAGGGCTCTGAGAGGCTGGCGCCAGAGTGCAGGTCATACAGGGGGTTGAGCGAAGTGCCGGCGCATGCGCACTTCGCTGTAAGAAGCCAAATGGAGAAGTCCGCACGGGCGCATCAGGCAGAGCCCTGTGTGCACGTGCGAGATCTTACAGCAGGAGGAGGGGGAGGGAGAGCGAGAGGCGGCACAGAGGATTAGGAGGCGGCACAGAAGTCTGGAAAGGCGGCGCTGGGCACGAACGGCGGTGGGTGCGGCGGGCACCTTGCATCGCTTGACATCCCCTTGGGCACCTTATTTCTTTGAGTGACAGGTTAGTAAAACCTGTTTTTTAGCAAAATAAGGCTACGGATCACATTTAGAAGCCCACATTAGGAATCCTGATGAGGCCCTGAACATCAGCATATGTTTAGCTGACAGGGGTGAAACCTGGTGACAGAATCCCTTTAAGTAACCGACAGCCTCCCTAGAAGAAAGCTGATATATATTTGGAGACAGTCGAGTAACTGGGTCAGCCTACAGCTCAGAGATTACTTCATCAACAACTTGCCGAATTTATTCTGAAATCCGCTGGAGTTCTAAACCCACGAGCGCTACCTGGCCTTTTTTTTTTTTTTCACTTGGTATGCTACTACATTTGTATAGTTATTATATATGCATTAAAAATGCAAATAGGCAGCCCACTCAAATAAGTAAAAAAGAAAAAATCAGTTATAAATAATTTGAGGGGTATAGTTTCCTTTATGGGTGGTTTCTATTACGGTATGTTTCTATTAAATAAGCCCTTAACACCTTTCTGACTGCCTCAAGTAAATTTACATTGACAGTTGGGTATTTAAAAATGGCCCCGATAACGTTGATTGCACAAATTAAAGACTGGGAAAGCGCGCTCCAGGCTGTGCATCGGCGAAGATCAGGGGAGCTGGATGCAGAGTGTGGCAACCTCTGTCCTTCTGAGTGACAAGAGGCTGTCGTAAATTAGTTCCTATGGAGAGCTGTAGTTCCAATAGACGCCCATAGGATAACTGCAAATGGAGTTTCGACTGTAGTTCTTCTGAACTACAGTGCAGGTTAAATGCAATCTGAAGATCGCATATTCTAGCTTCTTAGGGGGGCTAAAAAAGTGTTTAAAAAGTAAAAAAAAAAAAAATATTAAAATTTTAATCACCCCCCCTTTCTCCAGAATTAAAATAAAAAGAAACAATAAAAAACATAAAGATCATGGGCATGAGTTATTCATATTTGGACTCTACTTCTCTTCCAGTTCTTACCGATACTCAGAGGAAGTTCCTGGACTCTCTATAGAGGAGTTAGAGGCTGCACTGAAGGCATGTTCCGGTAATTCTTCCCCTGGGTCAGATGGACTCCCATATGAATTCTATCGTAAATATGGGGAGATTACCCTCCCTAGTTTATTGAGGGTGTTTATAGAATCAATTGAGGAGGTTACCCTTCCAGAATCTATGACAGAGGCTGTAATAACATTAATATTGAAAAAAGGGAAGGACCCCATAGATATGGGGTCAAATAGACCTATTTCTTCATTAAAGGGGTTCTCCGGGCTTAACCTTTTTTTTTGCTATCACATGCTAACCTGTGGAGGAAAGATTATTGGCCCCATCCTTACCTTCCAGAGTGCAGCCGTTCTTGAGATCTGCTTCCCGGTCACGTTGCCCCTCCAGAGGGCTTTTCAGTGCTTCTGGCTGAAGTCTGTCTTCTTATCTTCCTGTCCTCTCTTCCCTTCTCCAGCAGGAGACACATCGCCTCCTGCTGGAGAAAGCTCCAGGCGGCCGTCTTCACAGTGCACTAGGCTGAATACGCATATGCAGGACCACCGGTCGCTCTCTGTATTGTACAGGCTTCTATGTGAAGCCTGTACTGACTCCTGCACAGCGCGATGTAAGCGCTGTGCAGGAGTGACAGCATAGCGATCAGCCACAGAGGCTGATCGCTATGCTGTGCATGTCACAGGGGCACAGTCATCGATACAGGGGGGCAATTGCCCTCCCGAGATTATCCCTCACCCCTGCCAATCAGACGATCCTAATGCCGGCTGACAGGTTCTGATCCCTGCAGTCCATGACTGTGGGAATCAGAACCTTCTAAAATGTAGAGCAGAGGAAGGCCACAACCTCTTCCTCCTGTAGCTCAGCTCGGTGGACAAGATCAGCAGCTATTTCTGTAGATTACAGATCTTGTTACTGGTTCAAATCCACAGCTAGGTAAAAAAAATATTTTTTTTTTTTAGCTTGCTGCTTTTTATACAGAAGGTATTGTTTTTTCCTAACTCTAGGTTAAGTGACAGCCTCCCTAGAAAAAAGCTGATATATATCTGGAGACAGTTGCATAGCTGGGTCAGCCTATAGCTCAGCGGTTACTTCATTAACAACTTGCAGAATTTATTCTGAAATCCTCTGGGGTTCTAAACCCACAGGGGCTATCTGGCCTTTTTCTTTTTCACTTGGTATGCTACTACATTTGTATAGTTATTATATATGTATTAAAAATGCAAACAGGCAGCCCACTCAAATAAGTCAAAAAGAAAAAAAAATCTGTTATAAATAATTTGAGGGGTATAGTTTCCTTTATGGGTGGTTTCTATTATATAAGCCCTTAACACCTTTCTGACCGCCTCACATAAATTTACATTGACAGTTGGGTATTTAAAAATGGCCCCGATAACGTTGATTGCACAAATTAAAGACTGGGAAAGCGCGCTCCAGGCTGTGCATCGGCGAAGATCAGGGGAGCTGGATGCAGAGTGTGGCAGCCTCTGTCCTCCTGAGTGACAAGAGGCTGTCGCACATTAGCTCCTATGGATGCCCATAGGATAACCGCAAATGGAGTTTCGACTGCATTTCTACTGAACTACAGTGTATGCTAAATGCAATCTGAAGATCGCATAGGAAAGATTATTGCTCACATACTTACCTTCCAGAGTGCAGCCGTTCTTGAGATCTGACTCCGGGTCACGTGATCCCTTCAGATGGATTTTTTGTGCTTCCAGCCGATGTCCGTCTTCTTATCTTCCTGTCTACTCTTCCTTTCTCCAGCAGGAGACAGATCGTCACAAGTGACGTCACTGCCTTCTGCTGGAGAAAGCTCCGGACGGCCATCTTCACAGCATACTAGGCTGAATGCGCATGTGCAGGACCGCCGGCCGCTCTTTGTATTGTACAGGCTTCTATGTGAAGCCTATACTGACGCCATGTAAGCGCTGTGCAGGAGTGACAGCATAGCGATCAGCCACAGAGGGTGATCGCTATGCTGTGCATTTCACAGGGGCATAGTCGTCGTGGATGGCCGGGCACGCGATTCCCCCCCCCCCCCAAACGAAACTTCCCCAATTTTCAGGATTGTCAAGCGGTTCCCAGAGTGTCAGCATACAGCTGACACTCTGCTTGAAACGGACGATGTCAGCGGTTTAAACCCTTCCATGCCGCGTTCCATAGTGACGCTGCTGTGCCGTTGCAGCCACCTGACACTTGACGGGATCACAGAGAAGGGGGCTCCCTCATCAGCCGCTGCTCTGTTGTGGCAGCGTCCGATGGCTACCATGGCTTCCGGCTTGCCATGGTATAGCTAAGCCGGATCAGGCTTCTGCTAAAGGCAGCAGGCTGATCATGTTGGTGTAAAGTCACAATACACTACAGTACACTATATAGTGTACGGTAGGGTATTATATAGGCATCAGACCCACTGGATCTTCAAGAACCTAGTTGGTCTTGGTAAAAAAAAAAAGTAAAAAAAAAGTGAAAATAAATAAATATATATATATTCACTGTATATACAGTACAGACCAAAAGTTTGGACACACCTTCTCATTCAAAGAGTTTTCTTTATTTTCATGACTATGAAGGCATCAAAACTATGAATTAACACATGTGGAATTATATACATAACAAACAAGTGTGAAACAACTGAAAATATGTCATATTCTAGGTTCTTCAAAGTAGCCACCTTTTGCTTTGATTACTGCTTTTCACACTCTTGGCATTCTCTTGATGAGCTTCAAGAGGTAGTCCCCTGAAATGGTCTTCCAACAGTCTTGAAGGAGTTCCCAGAGATGCTTAGCACTTGTTGGCCCTTTTGCCTTCACTCTGCGGTCCAGCTCACCCCAAACCATCTCGATTGGGTTCAGGTCCGGTGACTGTGGAGGCCAGGTCATCTGGCGCAGCACCCCATCACTCTCCTTCATGGTCAAATAGCCCTTACTTTCAAAGTTTTCCCAATTTTTCGGCTGACTGACTGACCTTCATTTCTTAAAGTAATGATGGCCACTCGTTTTTCTTTACTTAGCTGCTTTTTTCTTGCCATAATACAAATTCTAACAGTCTATTCAGTAGGACTATCAGCTGTGTATCCACCTGACTTCTCCTCAACGCAACTGATGGTCCCAACCCCATTTATAAGGCAAGAAATCCCACTTATTAAACCTGACAGGGCACACCTGTGAAGTGAAAACCATTTCAGGGGACTACCTCTTGAAGCTCATCAAGAGAATGCCAAGAGTGTGCAAAGCAGTAATCAAAGCAAAAGGTGGCTACTTTGAAGAACCTAGAATATGACATATTTTCAGTTGTTTCACACTTGTTTGTTATGTATATAATTCCACATGTGTTAATTCATAGTTTTGATGCCTTCAGTGTGAATCTACAATTTTCATAGTCATGAAAATAAAGAAAACTCTTTGAATGAGAAGGTGTGTCCAAACTTTTGGTCTGTACTGTTTATATACAAATGTTTGATATCACCGCGTCTGTAACGACCAGATCTCTGAAAGGGTCATGGTACTTTCCCCGCACGCTGAACGCCATAAAAAAATGAAAAAACTGTGATAAAATTAACATTTTGTCCACTTCCGAAAAAACATAATAAAAGTGATTTAAAAAAGTCGTATGTACGCCAAAATGGTACCAATCAAACCGACACCTCATCCCGCAAAAAATAAGCCCCTACATGAGACAATCGCTCAAAAAAAAAAAAAATATGGCTCTCAGATTATGGAGAAACTAAAACATGTTTTTTTTTCTTCTAAAATGCTTTTATTGTGTTAAAGTAAAATAAATAAAAAATGTTATACATATTAGGTATTGCCGCATCCGTAAGTACCTGCTCTATAAAAATATCACATGACCTAACCCATCAGGTGAACACCATAAAAAATAAAAACGATGTAAAAAAAAGCCAAGCGATCAAAAAGGCGTATGCCCCCAAAATAGTACCAAAGAAACCACCATCTCATCCTGCAAAAAACGAGACCCTACTTAAGACAATCGGTCAAAAAATAAAAAAGCTATCACTCTCAGACATCAGAGACACTAAAATATGATTTTTTTTTTGCTTCAAAACTGCTATTATTGTGCTAAAGTGAAATAAATAGACATATTAGGTATCCGTATGGCATCCGTTTTTTCTTTTTGCAGATCTGTTATTTTTGCGGATCCATTGTAATAATGCCTATCCTTGTCCGCAAACTAGAAAAAAATAGGACATGCACTATTTTTTTTGAGGGGTTACGGAACGGACATACTGATGTGGACAGCACATGGTATGCTGTCCGCATTTCAATGGGGCGACATCCTATCAGCAAAAAAAATGGAACGGACAAGGAAACAAAATACGGTCGTGTGCATGAGGCCTTAATGTGACCTATAAACTGTACCATTAAATTGAAAAACAAACTGAAATATTTTAGGTAGAGGGAAGAAAAAATATAAAAATAAAATAATATGGTTGCATAAGTGTGTACACCCTTAAACTAATACTTTGTTGAAGCACCTTTTGATTTTATTACAGCACTCAGTCTTTTTTGGGTATGAGTCTATCAGCATGACACATTTTGACTTGGCAAGATTTGCCCACTCTTCTTTGCAAAAATACTCCAAATCTGTCAGATTGCGAGGGCATCTCCTGTGCACAGCCCTCTTCAGATCACCCCACAGATGTTCAATCTGATTCAGATCTGGGCTCTGGCTGGGCCATTCCAAAACTTTAATCTTCTTCTGGTAAAGCCATTCCTTTGTTGATTTGGATGTATGCTTTGGGTCGTTGTCATGCTGAAAGATGAAGTTCCTCTTCACGTTCAGCTTTCTAGCAGAAGCCTGAAGGTTTTGTGCCAATATTGACTGGTATTTGGAAATGTTCATAATTCCCTGTAGCTCAAGGCCTCTTTCACACGACCGTATGGCTTTTTTATTGTTTTGCTGTCCGTTTTTAATGGATCCGTTGTTCCGGGGGTTTTTTTCCGTTGTATTTCCGTTCAATTTTTCCGTATGGCATATAATTACAGTATACAGTAATTAAAAATTGGGTTGGGCATAAAATTTTCAATAGATGGTTCCACAAAAACGGAACGGATACGGAATAAATACGGAGTACATTCCGTATGTGTTCCGTTTTTTTTGCTGACCCATTGACTTGGATGGAGCCACGGAACGTGATTTGCGGGCAATAATAGGACATGTTCTATCTTTCACGGAACAGAAATACGGAAACGGAATGCATACGGAGTACATTCCGTTTTTTTTGTGGAACCATTGAAATGAATGGTTCTGTATACGGACCGGAAAAAGAACGGTCTTGTGAAAGAGGCCTAACTAAGGCCCCAGTTCCAGCTGAAGAAAAACTGCCCAAAAGCATGATGCTGCTACCACCATGCTTCACTGTGGGTATGGTGTTCTTTTGATGATGTGCAGTGTTGTTTTTGCGCCAAACATATCTTTTGGAATTATGACCAAAAAGTTCAACCTTGGTCTCATCAGACCATAACACCTTTTGCAAAATGTAGCCTGGCTTGGATGTTTTTCTTCGTAAGAAAAGGCTTTCGTCTTGCCACTCTACCCCATAGCCCAGACATATGAAGAATACGGGAGATTGTTGGCACATGTACCACACAGCCAGTACTTGCCAGACATTCCTGCAGCTCCTTTAATGTTGCTGTAGGCCTCTTGGTAGCCTCCCAGACCAGTTTTCGTCTCGTCTTTTTATCAATTTTGGAGGGCTGTCCAGTTCTTGGTAATGTCACTGTTGTGCCATATTTTCTCCACTTGATGATGACTGTCTTCACTGTGTTCCATGGTATATCTAATGCCTCGGATATTTTTTTGTACCCTTCTCCTGACTGATACCTTTTTACAATGAGATCCCTCTGATGCTTTGGAAGCTCTCTGTGGACCATGACTTTTGTTGTGGGATGCGACTAAGAAAATTTCAGGAAAGACCAACTAGAGCAGAAGAACTTTATTCAGGGTTAATCAGAGGCACATTAAATGATGTCAGGTGTATGCTGACTCCTATTTAACATTATTTTGAATGTGATTGCTTAATTCTGAACACAGCTACATCCCCAGTTATAAGAGGGTGTGCACACTTATGCAACCACATTGCGTTAGTTTTTTTGTTTTCTTCCCTCCACCTAAAAGATTTCAGTTTGTTTGTCAATTGAGTGGTACAGTTTATAGGTCACATTAAAGGTGGAAAAAGTTCTGAAATGATTTATCTTTGTCTAATTTTTTTACAGCACAGAAACCTGACATTTCAAAAGGGGTGTGTAGACTTTTTATATCCACTGTATACTTATTTTTTTTTTTTCAGTAGAATGACTAAGTGGTGAAAATTATTAGTGTCCCGCATATTTGACTGTGGAATCTTATGTGCCCCCCCCCCCTATATATTGTTCCTAGAGTAACCACTGCACAGGGGGCACTGGATGGCACAAGGGGGGCACTTGATGGCACAATGGGGCAATGGTTGGCACAATAGGGGAACTGGATGGCACAAGGGGGTAATGAATAGAACAATGAGGCAATTGATGGCACATAGGGGCAATAGATGGCACAAGGGGGCAATGGATGGCACAAGGGGGTAAATTGATGGCACAAGTGGGGGACTGGATGGCGCAAGAGGGCAATGGATGGCACAAGGGGGCAATGGTTGGCACAATAGGGGAACTGGATGGCACAAGGGGGTCAATTGATGGCACAAGGGGGCACTGGATGGCACAAGGGGGTACTGGATGGCACAAGGGGGTTCTGGATGGCAAACAGGAGGCACTGGATGGCCCAAGGGGGTAATGAATGGCACAATGGGGGCAATGGATGGCACAAGGGGGCATTGGATGGCACTAGGGGCACTGTGGATGTCACTGTTATGGGGGCACTGTGGATGTCACTGTGTGGATGTCACTGTTATGGGCACTGAGTATAAGTGATAGGGCTCGTGCACAGAACCGTATCTGTTTTGCAGTCTGCAAGTCGCGGATCTACTAAATAAGGTTACTGTCCATGTGCGATTCACATTTTTTTGCAGTCCTATTGAGTTCTATGGGTTTTAGATCTGCATATTGAGCACCAGAATAGGACATGTTCTATCTTTCACAGAACTGACATACGGATGTGGAAAGCACATGTACGTTATCAGGGTGTTTTTTACATCTGTATGTCAGTTCCAGTAAAGACAGAACATTCAAAATGAGGACCTCGAATCCATAGAACTCAATGGGATTGCCAAAATTGTGGATCGCAAAATGGATATGGTCATGTGCATAAGGGTTTAGATACACAGCTCAGGCTACTTTCACACCTGCATTAGGTGCGGATCCATCTGGTATCTGCACAGACAGATCCGCACCTATAATGCAAACGCTTGTATCTGTTCAGAACGGATCCGTTTGCATTATTCTTTTTAAAAAAAGTCTAAGTCAAAACGGATCCGTCCTGACTTACATTGAAAGTCAATGGGGGACGGATCCGTTTTCAATTGCACCATATTGTGTCAGTGAAAACGGATCCGTCCCCATTGACTTACATTGTAAGTCAGGACGGATCGGTTTCGCTCCGCATCGCCAGGCGAACACCAAAATGCTGCAAGCAGCGTTTTGGTTTCCGCATCCAGAGCAGAATGGAGGCTGAACGGAGCCAAACTGATGCATTCTGAACGGATACTTATCCATTCAGAATGCATTGGGGCTGAACTGATCCGTTTTGAACCGTTTGTGAGATCCCTGAAACGGATCTCACAAATGGAATTCAAAACGCCAGAGTGAAAGTAGCCTCAGCAGGCAGGATCATACAAGATAGGCTTAGATACACCACTCAGCAGGATATGTCATACAAAATGGGATTAGATACACAGCTCAGCAGGCAGTATCATACAAAATGGGATTGGATACACATTTTAGCGCGCTGTATCATAGAAGATGGAATTAGATACACACTTCAGCAGGCAGTATTGGAATGCATTGTAAAGGGGATTAGACCCCCAAAAGTTGAAGTCCCAAAGTGGGACAAGAAATAAAGTGAAAAAAAGTAGAAAAAATAAAGTTTTCCCCCCCAAAAATTAAAAGTTTCAAGTAAAAATAAACCAAAATTTAATTTTCCCCAAATAAAGTTAAAAAAAACTGGTAAAAAATAGGGGGGGGGGGGGGAATATACATATTAGGTATCTCTGCGTCCGTATCGACCGGCTCTATAAACATATCACATGACCTAACCCCTCAGATGAACACCGTAAAAAATAAAAATTGTGCTAAATAAACCATTTTTTGGTCACCTTACATCACAAAAAGCACAACAGCAAGCGATCGAAAAGGCGTTTGCCCACCAAAATAGTACCAATCTAACCGTCACCTCATCCCGCAAAAAATGAGTCCCTACCTGAGACAATCGCCCAAAAAATAAAAAAAACTATGGCTCAGAATATGGAGACACTAAAACATTATTTTTTTTGTTTTAAAAAAGCTGTTATTGTGTAAAACTTACATATATATAAAAAAAGTATACATATTAGGTATCGCCGCGTCCGTATTGACCGGCTCTATAAAGTTATCACATGACCTAACCATTCAGATGAAGACGGTAAAAAATAAAAACTGTGCTAAATAAACAATTTTTTGTCACCCTACATCACAAAAATGGCTGCCAAATTGTTACCGGACAGAAAAAAATCGCAAAGAATTGCGGACCCACAAGGAGCCTTAACTATCACCAAAGAAATTTCACAAAAATCTTTGCATAGTAAATATAAATAAACTTTATTAACAATGTAAAATACATACATGAAGATAAAAAAAGGGCAGCACAAAGGTGGAACACAAGGGAGAGGTATAGGACTCAAGGACGGGCTGGGAGGTCAGCACACCAGAAGTCAGGGAAAAATATATTGTAATAATCAGATGCTAGTCACCAAGACACCTCAAGACAATAAGCCACAAGCAATGGCAAATGGAGACAAATGTGAGGATAAACAGACTTGGTGATTAAAAGAAAAGGATAAGCATACCCTGAGTGGTGTGTCGATCTCTCAGCCACCTCCTGACCCAACGCCGTTTCGCCAGTCAATCTGGCTTTTTCTGAGGAAAAAAGTGTAATAGCAAGCGATCAAAAAGTCACACGCACCTCAAAATAGTGCCAATAAAACCATCATCTCATCCCACAAAAATCATACCCGACCCAAGGTAATCGCAGAAAAACAGAAAAAATTATGGCTCTCAGACTATGGAAACACTAAAACATGATTTTTTTCGCTTCAAAAATGAAATCATTGTGTAAAACTTACATAAATAAAAAAAAGTATACATATTAGGTATCGCCGCGTCCGTATCGACCGGCTCTATAAAAACATCCCATGACCTAACCCCTCAGATAAACACTGTAAAAAAATCTAAAATAAAAACTGTGCTAAATAAACCATTTTTTGTCACTTTACATCACAAAAAGTGTAATAGCAAGCGATCAAAAAGTCACACGCACCCCAAAATAGTGCCAATAAAACCGACATCTCATCCCGCAAAAATCATTCCCTACCCAAGTTAATCGACGAAAAACTGAAAAAATTATGGCTCTCAGACTATCGAAACAATAAGGCCCCTTTCACACGGGCGAGTATTCCGCGCGGATGCGATGCGCGAGTTGAACGCATTGCACCTGCACTGAATCCCGACCCATTCATTTCTATGGGGGCTGTTCACATGAGCGGTGATTTTCACGCATCACTTGTGCGTTGCATGAAAATCGCAGTATGCTCTATTTTGTGCGTTTTTCACGTAACGCAGGCTCCATAGAAATGAATAGGGTTGCGTGAAAATCGCAAGCATCCGCAAGCAAGTGCGGATGCGGTGCGATTTTCACGCACAGTTGCTAGGAGACGATCGGGATGAAAACCCGATCATTATTATTTTCCCTTATAACATGATATAAGGGAAAATAATAGCATTCTGAATACAGAATGCATAGTAAAATAGCGCTGAAGGGGTTAAAAAAAATAATAATAATAATTTAACTCACCTTAATCCACTTGATCGCGCAGCACATGATCCATCACATGATCTTTTACCATGGTGATGGATCATGTGATGACCGGAGTGACGTCACCACAGGTCCTGTTCCTGCACACAGCAAAGAAAGAAGACAGAAGAGATGCCGGCTGCGCGATCAAGTGGATTAGGTGAGTTAAATTATTTTTTATTTCTTTTAACCCCTCCAGCGCTATTTTACTATGCATTCTCTATTCAGAATGCTATTATTTTCCCTTATAACCATGTTATAAGGGAAAATAATACAATCTACAGAACACCAATCCCAAGCCCGAACTTCTGTGAAGAAGTTCGGTTTTGGGTACCAAACATGCGCGATTTTTCTCACGCGCGTGCAAAACGCATTACAATGTTTTGCACTCGCGCGGAAAAATTGTTCATGTTCCCGCAACGTACCCGCACCTTTTCCTGCAACGCCCGTCTGAAAGAGGCCTAAAACATTATTTTTTTTGCTTCAAAAATGAAATCATTGTGTAAAACTTACATAAATAAAAAAAGTATACATATTAGGTATCGCCGCGTTCGTATCGACCGTCTCTATAAAAATATCACATGACCTAACCCCTCAGATAAACACCGTAAAAAATGTAAAATAAAAACTGTGCTAAATAAACCGTTTTTTGTCACCTTACATCACAAGAAGTGTAATAGCAAGCGATCAAAAAGTCACACGCACCCCAAAATTGTGCCAATAAAACCGTTATCTCATCCCTCAAAAATCATACTCTACCCAAGGTAATCGCCGAAAAACTGAAAAAATTATAGCTCTCAGACTATGGTAATGCTAAAACATTATTTTTTTTGCTTCAAAAATGAAATCATTGTGTAAAACTTACATAAATAAAATAAAAGTATACATATTAGGTATCGCCGCATCCGTGACAACCTGGTCTATAAAAATATCACATGATCTAACCTGTCAGATGAATGTTGTAAATAACAAAAAATAAAAACTGTGCCAAAACAGCTATTTCTTGTTACCTTGCCTCGCAAAAAGTGTAATATAGCACAACCAAAAATCATATGTACCCTAAACTAGTACCAACAATACTGCCACCCTATTCCGTAGTTTCTAAAATGGGGTCACTTTTTTGGAGTTTCTACTCTAGGGGTGCATCAGGGGGGCTTCAAATGGGACATGGTGTCAAAAAAAACTGTCCAGCAAAATCTGCCATCCAAAAACAGTATGGCATACCTTTCCTTCCGCGCCCTGCCGTATGCCCGTACAGCAGTTTACGACCACATATGGGGTGTTTCTGTAAACTACATAATCAGGGCCATAAATATTGAGTTTTGTTTGGCTGTTAACCTTTGCTTGGTTACTGGGAAAAATGGATTAAAATGGAAAATTTGCCCAAAAATTTAAATTCTGAAATTTCATCTCCATTTGCCAATAACTCTTGTGGAACACCTAAAGGGTTAACGACATTTGTAAAATCTGTTTTGAATACCTTGAGGGGTGAGTTTCTTAGATGGGGTCACTTTTATGGAGTTTCTACTCTAGGGTGCATCAAGGGGGCTTCAAATGGGACATGGTGTCAAAAAAAACAGTCCAGCAAAACCTGCCTTCCAAAAACCGTATGGCATTCCTTTCCTTCTGCGCCCTGCCGTGTGCCCGTACACTAGTTTACGACCACATATGGGGTGTTTCTGTAAACTACAGAATCAGGGCCATAAATATTGAGTTTAGTTTGGCTGTTAACCCTTGCTTTGTAACTGGAAAAAAATTATTAAAATGGAAAATCTGCCAAAAAAGTGAAATTTTGAAATTGTATCTCTATTTTCCATTAATTCTTGTGGAACACCTAAAGGGTTAACAAAGTTTATAAAATCAGTTTTGAATACCTTGATGGGTGTAGTTTATAGAATGGGGTAATTTTTGGGTGGTTTCTATTATGTAAGCCTCGCAAAGTGACTTCAGACCTGAACTGGTCCCTAAAAATTGGGTTTTTGAAAATTTCAGAAAAATTTCAAGATTTGCTTCTAAACTTCTAAGCCTTGTAACATCCCCAAAAAATAAAATATCATTCCCAAAATGATCCAAACATGAAGTAGACTTATGGAGTATGTAAATTAATAATTATTTTTGGAGTTATTACTATGTATTGTAGAAGTAGATAAATTGAAAGTTAGAAATTTGCTAATTTTTCTAAAATTTTGGTAAATTTGGTATTTTCTTTATAAATAAAAATGATTTTTTTTTAACTCAATTTTACCAGTGTCATGAAGTACAATATGTGACGAAAAAACAATCTCAGAATGGCCTGGCTAAGTAAAAGCGTTTTAAAGTTATCACCACATAAAGTGACACTGGTCAGATTTGCAAAAAATGGCCTGGTCTTTAAGGTGAAATAAGGCTGTGTCCTGAAGGGGTTAAATACGGATATGAAGCTTCTCTCAAGAATTCTGGCTACAAGGCTATCCAAGGTTATTACATCAATTATACACCCTGATCAAAATGGATTTATTCCTAATAAGGGTAGTTATTATAATCTCTAAGGCGTTTGACAGGGTGGAGTGGGGATTCCTTTGGAAGGTTTTGGGAAGGATGGGATTTGGTACCAGATTTATAAATTTTATTAAGCTTTTGTATAAGTCCCCTATTGCAAGATTGAATATTAATGGGAACTTGACGGAGAGCTTCTCTTTGAGTAGAGGTACCCGTCAGGGTTGTCCACTTTCCCCATAATTATTCCATATTTATATTGAGCCCCTCGCTGATAGAGTTAGGCAGGACTCTGGGATTGAGAGGTTTGGGATATTAGGAGCAGAGGACCGCATTTCTTTATATGCGGATGACGAGCTGTTTTTTTATAAATCATACTAATACCTCACTTCCCGAACTTATTCAAATAGTTAACACCTTTGCTGCAGTCTCGGGCTTTGACATTAATTGGTCAAAATAAATAAATAGTAGTAGGGCACTATCTATAGTATTGGGATTTTTATTGTGTAAGAAACAGTCATGTAATGTCTCTAAGTTTCATTATCCTGGTAAACTGTGTTAAAATTTTATGTAAAATGCCTGCAGTATTTGTTTGGTCAGTAGATGGCAGCATAGGACCAATTTGCATTGGAGTTTACCATAGATAAAGTGTATTATTGTGATACTGGTTCTTTAAGGCAGCAGCTAAGTGTTGAAGTGACACGCCCTTTGTGATGTCAGCTTGCCTCAGTGTGAGCAGGAAGAAGGAGGAAGAGAGACTGGAACTGCAACTGCCGCCATATTGGCAAGATAGAAAACAAGTTCTGTGTTGTGTAAGACGTGTGTGGAGATACTAAAGGACATTCCTGTACAGCCAAGCTGTGTGAACTTCGGTCTAGAGACGAATGGAGTACAAAGAAACCGTGCATTTAGTGAAGCCAAGTTAAAAAGGACTGTGTGCAGCAACTAACCTATGGAGCCGACATTGGGCTGAGTGGATTGCCCCAAACAGTAAAGAGACTCACAGTGCTGTCGAGGTACTGGACAGTAACTGTAAAATTCTGGATTATATTCAACTGGTTTTCCGGCCTGCTGAGGAGGACTTCTTTGTTGCGGATCCTGCGCTGGTTAAAGGAAAAGGACGACATCGGGCCCCACCGTGCACTTCCACAAACTGTAAGAGGTCCACTGGGATAAGGGGGGGTGCGCACCCGCTTGAAAGAAAGGGTCAGTTAGGGACAGTTTCTGGGACTATTATTTCTTAGTGTCCACACTGCGAATACGGACACAGCAAAGGTGAAAATTGTTGTAGTATTTAACTTGTATTGTTTATACTGTTTTGAATATTTTGCTTGTCTTTACCTCTGTAACTGCATCGTTAACCTGCTTTTATTAATTTATAGTAAATGCAATTTTCTTAATCTTGACTTCTGCGTACGCACTCTTTTCTGGTTGCGGAGTCAAACCACCTGCCTTGCTCTCGGTTCACAATTGGATGTAAGATAAAATTTGGTTATTAATAAGTACAATTTTGTAGATAAGTAAATAATATAAAATGGTTCAGAATGAATAGCAGCAATGGTAGAAAACGGATGTATATATAATGATTTAAAACCACATCTGTATATAAGCACAATAAAAATATAGGTCCCAGTTAACAATATTAATCTCTAAAACCCACAATCTGCCAGGCCTCTGATGATTTGAAATATTCACGGTAAAACAATCGACCAGATAAAATATTCAATGATGCACAATGTTCGATGGTATAAATATTCAATAGTAAAATTCAGTAGTGAAGTTCGATGATAAAAGTTTGCAATAGGATAAGGACACCAAGTTCTTCCCAGTGTCAAGACAATATACCAAATACTTATCGATTTTAAGCACAGGTAGAAGTTGATAGCATATGGAGCGGCGTCCCACTCACTCGATGCAAACAGCGGCGTCCCACTGTGTATTCAACAGAATGCGATCGCTTTTTAAAGAAAAAGGAACTAACACAGTCTTACCGGGAGGTCTTGAATGGACTTCGTTGCCCTCGACACGGTATACTGTCAAATTAATTGGTCAAAGACAACGCTTATGCCTGTGGATAAACCTGAATATTCTATTGAGGAGCCCTTGAATTTGCTTAAGATTTCTGATTCATTTGAATATTTGGGCATGGTTATATTCCCTAAAGTTGAAGATTTTGTACATTTAAATCTGATTCCATTTATAGGTAAATTGAGGTCAAAAGTGACGGTATGGCTTTGACTTCCTTTATCTAGAGCTGACAGAATGTCCCTGGTAAAGATGGTGATATTACCCTAACTCCTCTATATTCTTAGGAACTCCCCATTATGGATTGAGGAAACATTTTTCAAGATAATAGAGAGAATTATTAATGATCTGCTGTGGGGAAGAAAGTGGGTGAGGCTTAAATTAGAATACCTTTATAAGCTGATGGAACAGGGAGGGTTCAATCTTCCTTATTTTAAGGGCTATTTCAAGGCTCACAGCTATGGCTTTATAACCACTGGGAGGAAAGTCCATTATGTAAGATTTTGTTGAGTAGATCTACATATGATAATATGTTTACATTATTAGAGTCTGGGTCACTATCCAGAGTCCAACAGGATTATAGGGAATTTAGGAAGTTATTTAATAAGATGTGGAGCACTATTGGAGGTTGGTTGGAAATAAGGGGATCTCTTCACTGTAGGCCCCTTTGGCATAGTTATTATTTACAGGAGTTGGATGATCTAGCTCAGGGGTGCACAACCTTTTTTGGTCTGGGGGCCACATTGTCACAGCGCACTATTTCAAGGGGCGCAAAAAAAAGTTAATCAGCGCTTGTTTGCATCAGCCTATTACACAGGCTAATGCAAAGTGATTCCTCCCTCATTCACTTCTATCTATTCCTGATTACACGGTGAGATGTGCTGACGATAATTTTACATCTTTCATCCTGATAAAATATGCAAATCAGCCGACAAACGAGCGATTCCTTGTTTATCAGCTGATCAGCGGCCAGATATCAGGAATGAGCGCTCCTATGAACACTTGTTCCCAGTAACTGTCCTGAATACCGCGCTGTGTAACGGGGCTTAGAGATTTCCTGGTAAAACAGAATTTCTAGCACGTTACTGCAGCATGAGCCTGAAACAGAAGATTCATACTCTGCCGCTCCCACTGTCTTCATCTTCTGGTCCCGGCACTGTTTACATCCGGTTGGCTATAGGCATTGTCACTTGTACCTCTCCAGCCAATGACCGGCTTCAGGGGTGATGTGGCCACAAGCAGCGTGTCACCACTAAAGTCAGTCATTTGCTGGAGAGGTTCTCCGAGACCGGAAGATGGAGACAGCGAGAGCAGCACAGAGCAGGAAAGTAGGGATCTTCTGCAGGAACTTGTTAAAAATCATTTTAACCAGGAAACTCCTTTAAGTGGCGACGTTTCCTTCCTGCCTCCTATTCACAAATCAGTGCTTTCCTTCACTGCAGAGGACGGCGCTCACTGGTTATTACCGCCTCCTGCACCCCCAGATGTACTGTAGGTGCCCTGCAATAACCCTGCAGTAAGCACTTTCCCTGAAGGCTCACGGCCATTGTTTTAGTCCGCATCTGAGCCGCATTTTTTTATGTGGCTTGGATGTAGACCCATTCACTCCATGTGCTGTCCGCATCCGTTACTCCGTTCTGCAAAATGCAGAACACACATGGCTGGTGTCCTGAGGACCAAAGGTATGGACGTGTGTGAGAGGCCTTACTAGCCGGGAAAGCACTTATTGGTTAACCCTTTAATGACCAGGCCTGAAAAGGCCTTAATGACCAGTCACTTTTTTGTGATTTAGCGCATGTGGTTCAAACACTTGTAACTTTTTTATTTTTTGGACTACCCAAAGAACTTTTGCAGCTTTTTATTATATAACACAGGGCTTTTTAATATATATTTTTAGTTTTATTAGGGGGAAACTATACCATTTTTTTTTTAAAAGTAATTTTTATTCAAACTATAGCTTATTATTTAAATATGCTAATTATTATAATTAGTTCCCTATGTGTCTTGGATCGTTTTATTATACAATATGTATAGTTTCACATGAATTGGGTGATATTGTAATGGTTTTGGTTGGTGTGGACATTTTTTTCTTTTATGTATTTTACTATTTATTCTTTCTTTTAACTTATTTTTTTTATATATTTCTGCTACAAAAAGACCTTATTTTGCACATTTTCCTTCTTTTTCCTTTTATTTGTATTTTATTTATTTTGTATTTTTTATCATCACTTTTTTATTTATTTTAAAAATATATTTTTGCCACATAATATGACAGTGAACAATTTTTCCTTTTATAGTTTTCTTTTACTTGTATTCTTTTTATATATATATATATATATATATATATATATATATATATATATATACACTCACCTAAAGAATTATTAGGAACACCATACTAATACGGTGTTGGACCCCCTTTTGCCTTCAGAACTGCCTTAATTCTACGTGGCATTGATTCAACAAGGTGCTGATAGCATTCTTTAGAAATGTTGGCCCATATTGATAGAATAGCATCTTGCAGTTGATGGAGATTTGAGGGATGCACATCCAGGGCACGAAGCTCCCGTTCCACCACATCCCAAAGATGCTCTATTGGGTTGAGATCTGGTGACTGTGGGGGCCATTTTAGTACAGTGAACTCATTGTCATGTTCAAGAAACCAATTTGAAATGATTCGAGCTTTGTGACATGGTGCATTATCCTGCTGGAAGTAGCCATCAGAGGATGGATACATGTTCTCATTCTGTTTACGCCAAATTCGGACTCTACCATTTGAATGTCTCAACAGAAATCGAGACTCATCAGACCAGGCAACATTTTTCCAGTCTTCAACAGTCCAATTTTGGTGAGCTCGTGCAAATTGTAGCCTCTTTTTCCTATTTGTAGTGGAGATGAGTGGTACCCGGTGGGGTCTTCTGCTGTTGTAGCCCATCCACCTCAAGGTTGTGCGTGTTGTGGCTTCACAAATGCTTTGCTGCATACCTCGGTTGTAACGAGTGGTTATTTCAGTCAACGTTGCTCTTCTATCAGCTTGAATCAGTCGGCCCATTCTCATCTGACCTCTAGCATCCACAAGGCATTTTTGCCCACAGGACTGCCGCATACTGGATGTTTTTCCCTTTTCACACCATTCTTTTTAAACCCTAGAAATGGTTGTGCGTGAAAATCCTGCCTCCTATTCACAAATCAGCGCTTTCCTTCACTGCAGAGGACAGCGCTCACTGGTTATTACCGCCTCCTGCACCCCCAGATGTACTGTAGGTGCCCTGCAATAACCCTGCAGTAAGCACTTTCCCTGAAGGCTCACGGCCATTGTTTTAGTCCGCATCTGAGCCGCATTTTTTTATGTGGCTTGGATGTGGACCCATTCACTCCATGTGCTGTCCGCATCCGTTACTCCGTTCTGCAAAATGCAGAACACACATGGCTGGTGTCCTGAGGACCAAAGGTACGGACGTGTGTGAGAGGCCTTACTAGCCGGGAAAGCACTTATTGGTTAACCCTTTAATGACCAGGCCTGAAAAGGCCTTAATGACCAGTCACTTTTTTGTGATTTAGCGCATGTGGTTCAAACACTTGTAACTTTTTTATTTTTTGGACTACCCAAAGAACTTTTGCAGCTTTTTATTATATAACACAGGGCTTTTTAATATATATTTTTAGTTTTATTAGGGGGAAACTATACAATTTTTTTTTTAAAAGTCATTTTTATTCAAACTATAGCTTATTATTTAAATATGCTAATTATTATAATTAGTTCCCTATGTGTCTTGGATCGTTTTATTATACAATATGTATAGTTTCACATGAATGGGGTGATATTGTAATGGTTTTGGTTGGTGTGGACATTTTTTTCTTTTATGTATTTTACTATTTATTCTTTCTTTTAACTTATTTTTTTTATATATTTCTGCTACAAAAAGACCTTATTTTGCACATTTTCCTTCTTTTTCCTTTTATTTGTATTTTATTTATTTTGTATTTTTTATCATCACTTTTTTATTTATTTTAAAAATATATTTTTGCCACATAATATGACAGTGAACAATTTTTCCTTTTATAGTTTTCTTTTACTTGTATTCTTTTCTTTTTATATATATATATATATATATATATATATATATACACTCACCTAAAGAATTATTAGGAACACCATACTAATACGGTGTTGGACCCCCTTTTGCCTTCAGAACTGCCTTAATTCTACGTGGCATTGATTCAACAAGGTGCTGATAGCATTCTTTAGAAATGTTGGCCCATATTGATAGAATAGCATCTTGCAGTTGATGGAGATTTGAGGGATGCACATCCAGGGCACGAAGCTCCCGTTCCACCACATCCCAAAGATGCTCTATTGGGTTGAGATCTGGTGACTGTGGGGGCCATTTTAGTACAGTGAACTCATTGTCATGTTCAAGAAACCAATTTGAAATGATTCGAGCTTTGTGACATGGTGCATTATCCTGCTGGAAGTAGCCATCAGAGGATGGATACATGTTCTCATTCTGTTTACGCCAAATTCGGACTCTACCATTTGAATGTCTCAACAGAAATCGAGACTCATCAGACCAGGCAACATTTTTCCAGTCTTCAACAGTCCAATTTTGGTGAGCTCGTCCAAATTGTAGCCTCTTTTTCCTATTTGTAGTGGAGATGAGTGGTACCCGGTGGGGTCTTCTGCTGTTGTAGCCCATCCACCTCAAGGTTGTGCGTGTTGTGGCTTCACAAATGCTTTGCTGCATACCTCGGTTGTAACGAGTGGTTATTTCAGTCAATGTTGCTCTTCTATCAGCTTGAATCAGTCGGCCCATTCTCATCTGACCTCTAGCATCCACAAGGCATTTTTGCCCACAGGACTGCCGCATACTGGATGTTTTTCCCTTTTCACACCATTCTTTTTAAACCCTAGAAATGGTTGTGCGTGAAAATCCCAGTAACTGAGCAGATTGTGAAATACTCAGACCGGCCCGTCTGGCACCAACAACCATGCCACGCTCAAAATTGCTTAAATCCCCTTTCTTTCCCATTCTGACATTCAGTTTGGAGTTCAGGAGATTGTCTTGACCAGGACCCCACCCCTAAATGCATTGAAGCAACTGCCATGTGATTGGTTGACTAGATAATTGCATTAATGAGAAATAGAACAGGTGTTCCTAATAATTCTTTAGGTGAGTGTATATACGGTATATATATATATTTGCAGCACTGTATGTCCCCCAAGAGGTCTTTAAAAGACCTCTGTGGGACACTGACCTTTTTTTTTTTTTATTGTGTCTTCAAATTTTTTTTTTACTTTTAATATATATATTTGCCACATAATTTGTCCCCAAAAGGTACATAAATACCTCTGGGGGACACATACTTTTTTTTTGCACTATTTCCGCTGTAACTGGAGCATCCAAAGGAGCCCCAGTTACAGGAAAAACCAGGGAAGAGCTGGTGAGGCTCTGCAGTCCTCTGCCCCTGACACCTGGCGATCACGTGATCGCTGGGTCTAAACTGCACAGCGCGCTGCTCACCTGTGTGAGGAGAAGGCAGAAGCGCTGATACACTGCTTCTGCCTTCTCCTCGGGTCTCGTGCTGTCTCTGACAGCTGGGGACCCGTTCTGCTCCTGCTACAGAGCAGGAGCTGTAATCCTGCAATTGTACGGCTTTGGGCAGAAACACAGCTGATCGCACGAGACGGGGGCCGCAAACCATGGCTCTGGGGGCCGCAGGTTGTGCACTCCTGATCTAGCTGAAGATAAATACTGGCAAGTGGTGAGTAATGGAGATATACTTCCTTTTTTGGAGTTGACACAAAGATAGCATATAATTAATTTATCTTGGTTTAGATATTTACAGTTACGTTCGGCACTCTGTAGCGTAAAGGGGAAATTTTTGTTACAATTAGTTACTTGTACACCTCTGAATGATTTGATGGGAAATTTGGGGGGAAAGGTCTAAACTTTATAAATTGCTTCTTGCAGCACTATTTAATGGTATACGTTCCCCCGGACAAAATGCTTGGGGATCTGTTTTATAGATCCAACCAGATGATTGGGGGAAAAATAATGACTAACTTAAGACTAGTGTCACATAATTTTGTATTGGTTCAATTTAATATCATACATAGATTATATGTTACACCAGTTTGGCTTAAAGGGAACCTGTCATCAACTTTATGTTGCCCATACTAACGGCAGTATAAAGTAGAGACAGGTGAGTTGATTTCAGCGATCTGTCATTTATGAGTTAAAAGTAAGTGGTTGCCGAGAATCAACATCACAATCCTTGCAGACTGGGCCTGGAAAAGAGTCACGGCCACCTGAGAAGAGTCATGGTTATTCATGAATTCCTGCTCTCCTGCCCACCTGCTGATGACCGACAGTCTTATACCTAGTTTTAATAAATTTAAACAAGACAAAATGCCTGAGCTATTAAAATCTAAAAATATTTATCCCATACAGCCAATGGCGTAACGGGGAAAAAAATAAAAATGGATTCCAGAAAAACTATATAAATGTGATATCATGGTAATTGTACTGACCCAGACAATGAAGGGAACAGGTCAGTTTTACTGCATAGTGAACGCTACAGTGACAAAACCCATAAAACTGTGGCGGAATTGAATTTTCTTTCCAATTCTACACCATTTGGAATTTTTTTCCCACTACATTGTATGCAATATTAAAATGAAGCCATTGGAAAGTACAACTTGTTTTGCAAATTGAAAAAAAGGCGTCATAAGTCTATGTGAACGAATTTTTTTTAATGTTAAGGCTTCTTTGATGTATTCAGCAGGTCCTGGTAACAGTGGTTCATGAGGAAGAAAACTAAACTCCAAATGAAAGCACTTTAGCTGCAAAGATTATATGCTGATATACAGTATAGTTAATCTGTAAGAGACAGGGATAACAATGAATACAGAGGTCACTGTCCAGGATCCCAATCAACAAACTCTGAAAGTGGCTCAGGGTGGTACAGCTCAAAAATTTAGAGCAAAAAATCACATATGACAGCACTTTCAACATTTTAAATCCAGAAAATTGCCATAACGATTTCATAAGTACTATAGAAATCCATTTATTACATTGGAACTAAATTTTAACTGTTCTAAAAGTGGAATTGTTGGAAATTTCATAAGATTTCACCAACCAGTCATTTCAGAAGTTGATTCTTTAACAAGCAACCTTTCCCACTTTATAGACTTACATCTCTAAAAATGGATGATTATCTTACCCTTCTCCTACCTTTCCCTCAAGGACTCTACTCAACTGATTTGCAAACTCAATAATCTAAACACTCATGATACCATTCTGGCCAAAGAGGCCATGGTTTTCTCAACTTCTTCGAATGAGCCAAGTGCAATATTGGAGAATTCCTCCAGTCCAGAACCTTGTATCTCAGGGTACTCGGCTCTGCCCAGATCGAAGAAATTTAGTCTGACAACCTGATCGGCGGGGGTCCGACACCCAGAAAATCCAGTCGATCAGCTGTTTGCAAAGGTAGCGGCGCTGGCAGTAGCGCCACTGCCTTCTCGCTGTTTACCGCAGGCCCAATGACATCACAACTAGTATCACTGGCCTGGGTGCGGCTAAGCTCCATTCAAGTGAAAAGAGCTTAGCCCCGCCCAGGCCAGTGATACTAGTTATGACGTCACTGGGCCTGAGGGAAATCGAGAGAAGGCCGCTGCGCTCCTGGAGCGCCGCTGCCTTCTAGAACAGCTGATCGGCAGGGGTCCCGGGTGTCGGCCCCCCGCCGATCAGATGCTGATGAAGGTAACAGCATCATCATTTTAAAAGAACTGCAGCCAATGGCTCTGTGTACTGATTATTGGTGTTTTTCCCTGAATAAAAGTATATAAAAAAAAAGAACTGCAGAACCCCATTTAAGCCTTCCTTTTTTTTGTCCCAAGATTTGGATCCACCTATGTTCACTCTTTATGGGCATAGAAATCTGGTGCGGCCTTTTGGAGCTCACTTTTGTCTTTTTCCAACCAATATACAGAAGGTTGTCTTCCTAAATTTCAGACACTACAGCCTTTGAGCTTTCCCTTCTAAATTCTGTCTTCCAAGAAGACCCTCCCTGTGGGGATACTTCTTGCTAATTCCTCATTATTGACATGCACAGGCTTTGCTCCCTTGGCTTAGTTTTATTTCAGTGTTATAATAACACATAGGGGAGTGGGCTCGTCGGCCTTTATAGTTACTGTGGGGTGTTTTCTACTTAAATTTAATTAAAATTTCCATCTGTCCTACCAGTGCATGGGTCAAAACACCCAATTATCGTGCTGCTATTAGGACTAAGGGAAAATAGATCAATGTTACAAATCAGCACTAATAACTAGTGGAAATGTATAAGAGGGTCAGAAACATGAGCATATGACCATCACATAGTACCCCAATCGAGGCTGTTGCAGTGATTCACATAGACTCACTCTCACAGATGGAACAAACTTGATTATTACACACAGTATACTATGTAGCAGCACAGAGGTCGGCAGTCACATGCATACAGACGTGTGGCACAGAACTTGACAGTTATCAATAGCAAAGGAGCAGTCTATATATATATAGGTGGTTACCAACAGTTCAGTACAGTCTCTACAGTGCCTCCACATTTTTTCACATTACAGCCATAAGCTTAAATGTACTGTATTTTATTGGGATTTTATGTGATAGATCAACACAAAGTAGCAAGTATGTGTGAAGTGAAAAGAAAATGATACATGGTTTTCAAATAATTTCAAAAATAAAAATCTGGAAAGTGTGTATCAGCCCCCTGTACTATGATACCCCTAAATAAAATCCAGTGTGACCAATTGCCTTCAGAAGTCACCTAATTAGTAAATAGAGGCCACCTGTGTGTAATTTATTCTCAGTATAACTACAGCTGTTCTGTGAAGGCCTCAGAGGTTTGTTAGAAAACATTAGTGATCAAACACCATCATGAAAACCACGGAACATAACAGACAGGGCAGGGATAAAGTTGTGGAGTAATATAAAGCAGGGTTAGGTTATAAAAAATATTCCAATCTCTGAAAATCTCACAGAGCACTGTTCAATCCATCATGGCCCAACTGCAAATCTACCATGATATGGCCCTCCACCTAAACTGACAGCTCAGGCAAGGAGAGCACTAATTAGAAAAGCAGCCAAGAGGTCCATGATCACTCTGGAGGAGCTGCAGAGATCCACAGCTCAGGTGGAAGAATCTGTCCACAGGACAATTATTAGTTGTATAAACCATAAATCTGGCCTTTATTGAAGAGTTGCTTTTTGAAAGCAAGCTATAAAAAGTCCTGTTTGCAGTTTGCCACAAGCCATGTAGGGAAGGGGGGGCAGCAAACATGTGAAAGAAGGTGCTCTGATCAGATGAGACCAAAGTAGAATTTTTTGGCCTAAAAGCAAAGCGATATGTGTGGCGGAAAACTAACACTGCACATCACACTGAACACACCATCCCACCGTGAAACATGGTGGCAGCATCATGCTGTGAGGATGCTTTTCTTCAGCAGGGACAGGTAAGCTGGTCAGAGTTGATGGGAAGATGGTTGGAGATAGATGCAGGGCAATCCTGGAAGAAAACCTGGTAGAGGCTTCAAAAGACTTGAGACAGGGGCGGAGGTTCACCTTCCAGCAGGACAATGACCCTAAACATACAGCGAGAGCTACAATGGAATGGTTTAGATCACAGCATATTCATGTGGTAGAATGGACATCAAAGTCTAGACTTAAATCACATTGAGAATCTGTGGCAAGGCTTGAAAAATGTGGTTCACAGACACCCTCCATCCAATCTGACTGAGCTTGAGCTATTTTGCAAAGAAAAATGGGCAAAAATGTCAGCTTCTAGATATGCAAATGTAGTAGAGCCATACTCCAAAAGACTTAACAGGCCAGGAATCCATGTACAGGGGCGTCGGCCAATCCCTGTAAACACCAGCACTTCCTGCTTGATGACATCTGTAGGAGAGTACCTGGGGTGGTCGTAAACGGGAGGTACGTGCCAGCGGGGGTCCTGGCCCCGCTGGAGTAAGAGCCGGAAAAGTGCATTTTGCAGCGGTTACGCTGTTAACAACGGATCCGGGCCGGCTCTTATTGGGAGCAGGCAGATATGCGGGCGGGTGCCTGTCTCCCCACGGTCCAGGCCAGGTTTTGCAGGGAAGGGTTAAAACCTGACCAGCAACAAGGGTGTGGTGCACAGTGTGGAGCTTGTGGGTTCTCTGGCTGTGAGAGTGAGGAGTGGAGGTGAGCTGGGCTGCGTGCTGAGGCCTGTAAAGGAGTGTGCAGGGACCCGCAGCTGAATCCAGAAGGGATCCATGTCCTGTGGCTAGGAGCCGGACCGATGGACTTACTTCACCAAGGAGAAAAGGTGACATTACTCCTGGCTTTAAATAGACTTTGCTTTATGTGACTGAAACAGGCCTCAAGTAGCCTGCAGCAGGGACTTGCTGTGTTTGAACTGTTATTTTTGCTGTGTGTGACCACCCTCCCTATGAACTGCACCGTCTTTCACAAATATGCACCGTGTGAATAAACAAAGCATTGTGTTTTACACCAAGACCGGTCTGTGTTGCCTCTATACTGCACTCGCTACCACTGCCTACCAGAGCGGATCCCCACAATTGGTGGCTTCAGCGGGCAAACAGCAGTGAGGCCGGAAAATTGTGTTGTTTGGACTGTATGTCATATATTAAACCGGCAAGTTTTGTGGCTCCAGATAAGATGGAGGAAGCCATTAGACACTTGGTGCAAAGTAATGAGGAGGCTACTCGGATACATAAGGAAGCCCTGAGAAACCAGAGGCAGTTGAATAGTCTACTGGCCCAGCAACTGGCGACTATGCAGGAGTCCATGCGTGTGTTACAACAACAAGCCGTCCCAGGGGGAACCGCAGTCCTACCTGCTGCCCGGGATAAGGTGCGCTCAGCGTTAAGAAAGATGGGCCCCGAGGATGATATCGAGGCGTTCCTGATGGTCTTCGAACGCACTGCGGAACAGGAAAGGTTACCTGCAGAACAGTGGGCCGAAGTAGTAGCACCATTTTTAGTGGGAGACGCACAAAAGGCCTACTTCGACCTCAGTCAGGAGGAAGCCAAGAGCTATAAGAGGCTGAAGGGGGAGGTGTTGGCTCGTCTTGGGGTTAATACCTATGTGCGTGCACATCGAGTCTACCAGTGGGCCTTCTCTGAGTCCCGGCCTGCTCGGTCCCAGGCCTATGACCTGTTACACCTAGTAAAAAAATGGCTGCAGCCTGAGACATTGAGCCCCTTGCAGATGGTGGAACGGGTGGTGGTCGATCGTTTGGTGCGGACCCTGCCAAGGGCCATACAGCGCTGGGTTGGTCAGGGAGACCCCGGCAACCTGGATCAGTTAGTAAGCCTAGTCGAGAGGTATGTGGCGACCCAGGACTTGGTGCGGGACTCAACGCAGGTACGGGAATCCCGTCAGGCTCCCTCTCAGGCTAGGGATCCGGGAAAAGGGTCCCAACCACAAAGGGGGGGGAAGGCTAGTCCTACTCCAGGGAAGAGAGACCGGGGAGGGACCACGGGGATTCAATGTTGGCACTGCCACGGCCTGGGACATAGGGCAGCGAACTGTCCTCAAACACCTGAACCCATGGACTGCGGGTTTGCTCGCCGGTCCTCTTTCTTTGCCCGGCCTGTATGTACCGCAGATGCCTGGCCGGACGCAGATATGCCACCTCTGTGCCAAGTCTTGGTCGATGGGCATCCGATTAATGCTTTGCTGGACTCTGGGAGCCTGGTAACCCTAGTGCATGAGTCCTTAGTGTCTGAGACACTCCCAGAGAAGCAAACCCTGTCCATTGTCTGTATCCATGGGGATCGCCGGGAGTACCCCACTGCCAGGGTTACCATGTCCGTGTTGGGCAAAGAGGTGCAGCATGTCGTCGGAGTGGGACGCCAAATCCCTTATGCCGCCATACTGGGAAGGGATTTTCCTTTATTCTGGACTCTATGGAAGAGCGATATGCCTTCCCTTAGGGACAGACGACAATCTGGCCCAGTGCCCGAGGATCCCGATGCGGGGATACCAGCCGTAGGGGTCACCACATCATCTGTAGAGTGTCATCCCGATAGGTTTCCCCTAGAGGTGTTGGCAGGCGAATCCGTGGAAACCCCGTCCATCCCGGACCTGGAGGTATCCCGTGACACGTTCGGGACCGCCCAGCTCCAGGATCCGACATTATTGCGGGCAAGGGAAGGGGTGACAGTGGTAAATGGGGTGGCTCAGCACCCAGGGGCCGACTCGGTGTTTCCCCATTTGGCTTTCAACCAGGACCTGCTGTATAGGGTGGACAAAGTGCAGCACGAGGTAGTGGAGCAGCTGGTGGTACCCCAGCCATACCGCCATGTGGTACTGGACTTGGCCCACTCCCACGTGCTGGGAGGACATTTGGGCGTAAAAAAAAACCAAGAGCGGATTCTGCAAAGGTTCTATTGGCCCGGGGTTTATGAGGAGGTCAAAAGGTTTTGCCAATCCTGTCCAGTGTGTCAGATGACGAGCCCCCAGCCCCACTATCGCAGTCCCCTAGTACCCATGCCCATCATTGAGGTCCCCTTCGAAAGAATAGGGATGGATCTGGTAGGCCCCATAAACAAGTCGGCCAGAGGGCACCAGGATATCTTGGTGGTCTTAGACTATGCCACCAGATATCCTGAAGCGATCCCACTACGTCATACTTCAGCTAAGCTCATAGCTAAAGAACTCATGGGCATGTTCGCAAGAGTGGGGATTCCAAAAGAGATCCTGACCGACCAGGGGACACCCTTCATGTCTAAGGTGACGAGGGAGCTCTGCAAGCTTTTAGGGGTTAAACGGTTACACACGTCCGTATACCATCCTCAAACCGACGGACTAGTGGAGCGCTTTAACAAAACCCTAAAAACTATGCTTAAAAGAACCGTAGCCAAAGACGGAAAGGATTGGGACTTGTTGCTGCCGTACATATTGTTCGCAGTGCGAGAAGTGCCCCAGGCCTCTACGGGATTCTCGCCCTTCGAGCTATTGTACGGTCGACGGCCAAGAGGGTTGCTGGACATCGCTAAAGAGGCGTGGGAGCAACAGCCCACCCCACACAAGAGTATTATAGAGCATATAGAAAAGATGCAGGACCGTATCGAGACAGTCCTACCAATCGTCCGGGAACACATGGAGGCCGCCCAACTGGCACAGAGCCGGGTATACAACCGGAGTGCCCAGGTCCGGACATTTAACCCGGGTGACCGGGTACTGGTGCTAGTCCCCACCATTGACAGTAAGTTTTTGGCACGGTGGCAAGGTCCCTACGAGGTGAAAGAGAAGGTAGGGCCAGTGAATTACAAGATATCCCAGCCAGGCCGGCGGAAGCCAGAACAGGTATATCATGTAAATTTACTGAAATCGTGGAGAGATAGGGAGTGTCTCATTGGGGACGGCCCAAGCACTTATTTCAGAAGAAATAAGGTCGATGTTGAGGTTAGGGGTGATTGAGGAGTCAAGGAGCGAGTGGGCCAGCCCCATAGTCCTCATCCAAAAACCTGACGGTACTCTGCGCTTCTGCAATGACTTTAGAAAGCTCAACGAAGTGTCGAAATTCCATGCCTACCCCATGCCCCGGGTAGACGAGCTCATAGAACGGCTAGGGAAAGCTCGCTATTTCTCCGTCCTCGACCTCACAAAAGGATATTGGCAGGTGCCTCTCACGGAGGCGGCAAAGGAGAAGACTGCCTTTGTCACCCCCGAGGGGTTATTTCAGTACCAAGTTTTGCCCTTTGGCCTACATGGCGCTCCAGCCACCTTCCAGCGATTGATGGACGTCATCCTACGGCCCCATCGTCCATATGCTTCGGCATATCTGGACGACATCATCGTGTTTAGCCAGGACTGGGAGAGTCACCTGCCCAAGGTACAGGCCGTAGTCGATTCACTTAGAAAAGCCGGACTGACGGCCAACCCAAAAAAGTGTTCGATCGGGTTCGAGGAGGTCCGGTACCTGGGATACGTGATTGGGCGGGGAGTTGTCAAACCCCAGGTAGACAAGGTTGAGGCGATCAAGAGCTGGCCCAGACCTCTTACCACCAAGCAAGTACGTTCGTTCCTAGGGATGATAGGATATTACAGGCGCTTTATCCCCAACTTTGCCACAGTGGCGGCCCCATTGACAAGACTTTTAAAGGGGAGGAAGACTGTGATGGTCCGCTGGGATGAGCAGGCGGAAGAGGCGTTCTCCCGTTTGAAGTCGGCTCTGTGTGGGTCCCCGGTTTTGGTGACACCAGACTTCACACGGGAATTTGTCGTTCAGACGGACGCCTCTGGAGTGGGCCTAGGGGCAGTACTCTCTCAGGAAATCAGTGGGGAGGAACACCCTGTTGTTTTCCTGAGTCGCAAACTCACCCCAGCGGAAACCAGGTACAGCGTGGTAGAGAGAGAATGCCTGGCCATTAAGTGGGCCCTCGAGTCCCTTAGGTACTATCTGTTAGGGAGAAGGTTCCGTCTGGTGACCGACCATTCCCCTCTTCAGTGGATGAGCCGGGCCAAGGAGGGGAGTGCCCGGGTCACCAGATGGTTCTTATCCCTCCAGAATTTTAAGTTCAGTGTCGAACACAGGGCAGGGCGCTTACAGGGGAATGCCGATGCCCTGTCCCGGGTACACTGTTGTACGTGTGTCCAACCTCTCAGGATTGAACAGGGTGTGCAACCCTTCAGGGTTGAACAAAGGGGGGGGATATGTAGGAGAGTACCTGGGGTGGTCGTAAACGGGAGGTACGTGCCAGCGGGGGTCCTGGCCCCGCTGGAGTAAGAGCTGGAAAAGTGCATTTTGCAGCGGTTACGCTGTTAACAACGGATCCGGGCCGGCTCTTATTGGGAGCAGGCAGATATGCGGGCGGGTGCCTGTCTCCCCACGGTCCAGGCCAGGTTTTGCAGGGAAGGGTTAAAACCTGACCAGCAACAAGGGTGTGGTGCACAGTGTGGAGCTTGTGGGTTCTCTGGCTGTGAGAGTGAGGAGTGGAGGTGAGCTGGGCTGCGTGCTGAGGCCTGTAAAGGAGTGTGCAGGGACCCGCAGCTGAATCCAGAAGGGATCCATGTCCTGTGGCTAGGAGCCGGACCGATGGACTTACTTCACCAAGGAGAAAAGGTGACATTACTCCTGGCTTTAAATAGACTTTGCTTTATGTGACTGAAACAGGCCTCAAGTAGCCTGCAGCAGGGACTTGCTGTGTTTGAACTGTTATTTTTGCTGTGTGTGACCACCCTCCCTATGAACTGCACCGTCTTTCACAAATATGCACCGTGTGAATAAACAAAGCATTGTGTTTCACACCAAGACCGGTCTGTGTTGCCTCTATACTGCACTCGCTACCACTGCCTACCAGAGCGGATCCCCACACATCATACAGCTCCCGTGATCCCGGGTGTCTCACATGACCACTGGGTGCCCCTATTTAACCGCCTCAGGACCACCGTACGCAGGATTGCGTCCTGGTGGCGGCCCTGTTATTCCTCCTGGAAGCGCCGGCGCGTCCTCTCGCGAGAGGCGAGATTTCCTGTGAACGCGGGCACACAGGAGCGCGCGTTCACAGGAACCGATGGTAAACGATTGGATCTGAAGCCTGCCAGCGGCGATCGTTCGCTGGCAGGCTGTAGATGCGATTTTTTTAACCCCTGAAGGGTATATTAGACGCTGTTTTGATAACAGCGTCTAATATACCTGCTACCTCGTCCTCTGGTGGTCCCTTTTGCTTGAATCGACCACCAGAGGACACAGGCAGCTCTGTAAAGTAGCACCAAACACCACTACACTACACCCCCCCCTGTCACTTATTAACCGCTTATTAACCCCTGATCACCCCATATAGACTCCCTGATCACCCCCTGTCACTGATCACCCCCCTGTAAGGCTCCATTCAGACGTCCGTATGTGTTTTGCGGATCTGCAAAACACATACGGACGTCTGAATGGAGCCTTACAGGGGGGTGATCAATGACAGGGGGGTGATAACCCCATATAGACTCCCTGATCACCCCCCTGTCATTGATCACTCCCCTGTAAGGCTCCATTCAGACGTCCGTATGTGTTTTGCGGATCCGCGGATCCACGGATCCGCAAAACACATACGGATGTCTGAATGGAGCCTTACAGGGGGGTGATCACCCCATATAGACTCCCTGGTCACCCCCCTGTCATTGATCACCCCCCTGTAAGGCTACATTCAGACGTCCGTATGTGTTTTGCGGATCCGCGGATCCATGGATCCGCAAAGCACATACGGACGTCTGAATGGAGCTTTACAGGGGGGTGATCAATGACAGGGGGGTGATCACCCCATATAGACTCCCTGATCACCCCCCTGTCATTGATCACCCCCCTGTCAGGCTCCATTCAGACGTCCGTATGTGTTTCGTGGATCCGCGGATCCACAAAACATGGACACCGCGGATCTGCAAAACACGGACACCGGCAATGTGCATTCCGCATTTTGCGGATCCGCACATTGCCAGAACTATATAGAAAATGCCTTTTCTTGTCTGCAATTGCGGACAAGAAAAGGACATGTTCTATAGGCTCTACAAAAAACGCAGTGTTCGCCCAATCAGGCCTGATCTTGTGCGCACACTTGCGTTCAGTCCGCCCCACTGCAGTGACAGAATCATTTTTTTTCTGATCACTGCAAAAACACCGTAAAATCGCTGCGGCGCTATAAAAAGATCACTTTTGAAGAGCATGGCGAGTTTTTTTTGGCACAGGTTAGCGGAAATTGATTTTTTTGTTTTTTGTTTTTTCTTACAAAGTCTCATATTCCACTAACTTGTGACAAAAAATAAAATCTCACATGAACTCAACATACCCCTCACGGAATCCAAATGCGTAAATTTTTTTAGACATTTATATTCCAGACTTCTTCTCACGCTTTAGGGCCCCTAAAATGTCAGGGCAGTATAAATACCCCACATGTGACCCCATTTCGGAAAGAAGACACCCCAAAGTATTCGCTGAGGGGCATATTGAGTCCATGAAAGATTGAACTTTTTGTCACAAGTTAGCGGAAAGGGAGACTTTGTGAGAAAAAACAAAAAGAATCAATTTCCGCTAACTTGTGCCAAAAAAAAAAAACTTCTATGAACTCGCCATGCCCCTCACGGAATACCTTGGGGTGTCTTCTTTCCAGACTGGGGTCACATGTGGGGTATTTATACTGCCCTGGTATTTTAGGGGCCTTAAAGCGTGAGAAGAAGTCTGGAATCCAAATGTCTAAAAATGCCCTCCTAAAAGGAATTTGGGCCCCTTTGCGCACCTAGGCTGCAAAAAAGTGTCACACATGTGGTATCGCCGTACTCAGGAGAAGTTGGGCAATGTGTTTTGAGGTGTATTTTTACATATACCCATGCTGGGTGAGAGAAATATCTCTCTCAAATGACAACTTTGTATAAAAAAAAAAGGGAAAAGTTGACTTTTAGAGAGATATTTTTCTCACCCAGCATGGGTATATGTAAAAATACACCCCAAAACACATTGCCCTACTTCTTCTGAGTACGGCGATACCACATGTGTGACACTTTTTTGCAGCCTAGGGGCCCAAATTCTAAAGAGCACCTTTAGGATTTCACAGGGCATTTTTTACGCATTTGGATTCCAAATTACTTCTCACGCTTTAGGTCCCCTAAAATGCCAGGGCAATATAACTACCCCACAAGTGACCCCATTTTGGAAAGAAGACACCCCAAGTTATTTCGTGATGGGCATAGTGAGTTCATGGAAGTTTTTATTTTTTGTCACAAGTTATGAGACTTTGTAAGAAAAAAAAATCATCATTTTCCGCTAACTTGTGACAAAAAATAAAAACTTCTATGAACTCACTATGCCCATCAGCGAATACCTTAGGGTGTCTACTTTCCGAAATGGGGTCATTTGTGGGGTGTTTTTACTGTCTGGGCATTGTAGAACCTCAAGAAACATGACAGGTGCTCAGAAAGTCAGAGCTGCTTCAAAATGCGGAAATTCACATTTTTGTACCATAGTTTGTAAACGCTATAACTTTTACCCAAACCAATAAATATACACTTATTGCATTTTTTTTTTTTATCAAAGACATGTAGAACAATAAATTTAGAGAAAAATTTATATAGAAATGTAGTTTTATTTGAAAAATTTTACAACCGAAAGTGAAAAATTTCTTTTTTTTGCAAAAATTTCGGTAAATTTTGACTAGCAGTAATGCCCTCTGTGCCCCCTCCATAGCAGTAATGCCCTCTGTGCCCCCAGCTGTTTGAAGAGAGGGCAGAGCACATATGAGAGCTGCGTTCTCTGTTCTGTTCACCTGCTTGCATTTGCAGTGATGAGCAGGTAAACAGAGCAGAGAAGGCGGTGCTCATACAAAAAAAAAGCGGACAACCCCATTAAAGACATACTTGGAAAACATTACATACAGCGCTACAAAACATACAGGGTCATACAGCGCCACATATGTACCTCTTACATCCAGTGACTTCTCTTCTCTGATGTAGATATTCTCTTTCCTCTTCTTCTCCTGTTAGACCAGACAGCCATGGTGACTTCTTTCAGTCGCGCCTCGTTTCTGCAGAGTTTAACAAACAGACATCTTATTTTACTTCTTTTCCATCATCCTCCCACCTTCTCAACACCCCATCCTGCCACCCCCAATACTGCGCCCACTGTGCTCCCTAATACTTTCCTGCAGAAACAGTCCCCCTGTAAAAACTGGTACCACACAGATGCACTATACAGTACAAAAACATCCCTTTATATTGCGTGCCAGTACAAAAAAATACCCCCTTCCTTTCAGATCAGACCCCCATATAAAACCCTAAATGAGATACCCCATCTCAGACCAAACCCCTTTTAGACCTCTATATCAGACCCCATATGAGACCCCAGTTTTAAACCTCAGATCAGACCCCCATTAGACCTCCATGTAAGACCCCGACCCAATATCAGACCTCAGATAAGACCCCCATATAAGACCCCCATTAGCCCTCCAGACCTCCATATCGGACCTCCAGACCCCCAGACTCCCACTAGACCTCCAGACCCCCAAATATGACCCACATTAGACCTCCAGACCCCCAGTCAGAACTCCAGATCCCCAATTAGACCACTCCAGACCCCAATTAGACCTCTCCAGACCCCCCCCCCAATAGACCTCCATATCAGACCTCAGATCAGACTGTAAAATAATAAAGTAACTTACCTCTCCTGTGGCCACTCTCCCTGTCCTGGCTGTCTTCTCTTCTCAGGGCTGGCGCTGCAGTCACCTGACCTCCTGCAGTGTCAGGTCGCGCTCTGTACGTCCTGACGCTGCAGGCAGCCAGTACACAGCAGTACCGGCCCTGAGAAGAGCAAGCAGGAGGAGGGTAAGTACTGTACAGCGCTCACGGCGCTTCTCTCCCCCTCCTCCTGCAGACTAGTGAGCGCTCAGTAGTATTCCCTTTATAAGATGCACTGCATCTTATAAAGGGAAAAGCCATGAGCGCTTCCATCTGTATTGAAGGAAGCCCTCATTGCTTCTGTTCTCCCCCTGAGAGCCGGCACCCGGGGCTGGTTTGAAAAATGCATAATATCTTTTGTAACACAACCCCTTTGATGACCAGTTCACCATGTACTGTAATTATATTATGCTATGACTATGTGTGTACTTGACTACAGCTAGTAAAGACCCCTCTGCGGAATGTTCTGTGCAATGTGTTAAGTCAGCCAGCAAAGCAACATTCATAGGAATCGCTCACGTAATCGGAGGAACATGACTGAGGTTGGCACCAGTATTAGAGATACAGACAGTCAGTTAATGCCTAGGCTTACTGGGATGAGTCATGAACGACAACCTTCTTGTACAGCCTAATTTAGCATGGTTATAATGTGATGTTAGAAGTTAACTATAGCATCTAAAATCCAATAATAACCTAGATATGTCATTTGTCAAGAAAGCAGCATTGAAGGCTTGAAGCGTGCATACAGATATTACATGCATAATGTAATATGAGAATTATATTTTATACTGTACAATTACAGTATATACGTGGCTGTTCTAAGCACGTTTAGTGCTCACACCCCATATTCGTTCGGCTAAATTTGCCTATTGACTTGAAAGTATAAAGTAGCTACATCAAATGATTTTGACCATGCAGTTATTGTTACCGTGAGTGCTGTGGTTTTGTCATGTGGTTATTGCCATGCATTTTAGTGAAATACATTTATGTTACATTTTTAACCTAGAAAAAATGTACTTCCAATGCCACTTTGTGGCTAAAAACATCTCATCTAAATGTGCCCTTACAATGCTGCCAGTAAAATCTAAACCTAATGCACAAGTCCGAAGGCATCTCCATCAATGGATGGTGCATGCTATGACTGGAAAAATGATAGCATGCACCATGCATTCACTCAAGAGAGAGGGTCTGCAAGAAAACCGGACAGGACGTGGACCTCATCTGTGAGTGCTGCGTATAAAATGCGTCCATGTTCACAGACCGGAACACGAATGAGTTTAACATCAGTTATCTGAATGAGCCCTAACTCTTGTTAGGTGTTTTTTTTTTTGTTATACTGAGGAGCTTTTCTACATTGTTCTGGATTACACAGGCAGAGACATCTTCTCTGCTAGTTGGCATTGTACATACATGTCATATACTAGTGTCACCTTTCTCATCTGACTGCTCAGATGTCTTCTGAGGCTTCATGCACACGACTGTATGTATTTTGCCACCTGCATATTGCGGATACGCAAAATACAGATACCGTCCATGTTGTAGCTGCATTTTTTGCCCAGTGCTGGCATTGACTCCACTGATCTGATATTGAGTCGTGTCTAAACTTCCTGTCAAGCCATGCCCAGTGCCCCTTCCTATTAACCCCAGTGGCACACAGTGTGAAGCCGCAAGTTCTTGCTAGTTATCACAAGAACACTGTATATAATATATTTATAGCAGTTTCTGAGATATACAGTACAGACCAAAAGTTTGGACACACCTTCTCATTCAAAGAGTTTTCTTTATTTTCATGACTATGAAAATTGTAGATTCACACTGAAGGCATCAAAACTATGAATTAACACATGTGGAATTATATACATAACAAACAAGTGTGAAACAACTGAAAATATGTCATATTCTAGGTTCTTCAAAGTAGCCACCTTTTGCTTTGATTACTGCTTTGCACACTCTTGGCATTCTCTTGATGAGCTTCAAGAGGTAGTCCCCTGAAATGGTTTTCACTTCACAGGTGTGCCCTGTCAGGTTTAATAAGTGGGATTTCTTGCCTTATAAATGGGGTTGGGACCATCAGTGGCGTTGAGAAGTCAGGTGGATACACAGCTGATAGTCCTACTTTTTTTGTTCACTCCTTCTCCCAAAAATGGAATAAAAAGTGATCAGAAAATCTTATGTACCCAAAATGATAGCCTTTTTTGTTTGTCTCACACAAGAAAAAAAAACACAGTTCAGTTGACAGAAAAATGAAGAAAAAAAAAAGTTATAACTGTTATGATATGGCAACAGACAAAAATGTTTTGTTTTTTGAGTGATTTCTGCTCAAAGTTGAAAAACAAATCAAGACTTGCATGATTTGGCTATAGTCATAATGGTATTGCAGTGTTCCCGCGACCCGCTGCATAAGGGGTTAATGTGATATCATTTTGCACTGTGTACCTCAAAGATTGTGTGTGGGAAGTAGCTCACCAGTCAGCCCCTTAGTAACAACTGCCAGGTATAGACTGGTTCCACCTCTTACTCTAGTAGTGAGGAGTATTGGTGTGTGTAGGCTGAGAGAGAGTGAGCAGCAAGAAGCTGAGTGAGTTTCAGATCTAAATTGAATGTAAGAAACAGAGTTACAGTGTATGTGTCAGCCCTTGAGAAAAAGAACTTCTGATATACCAGAAGGTTTAGAGGTCATACAAGGAGAGTGCTGAAAAAAATGTAAGCCAGTGAAGATAACACATCTATGCCTGTTTTGGACTTCACTGCATTGTCTTTGTGACAATAAGCTCCAGGTCCGCTACTATCTTAAAGTACAGAGTGGCCATCTGTTTGGAGAGAAAGCACACTACTGAGGGTACTGTGGATGTATAGATCTAAAAATAGAGATACCTTAGGCCAGGTTGGATAAAGTTCGACTTAGAGGGGTCTAGTATATGGCCTGCCCTTCCTTACACACAGCCTTGAGAAAGCTGCCTATACACGTGTATGATAATAAATGTGAGACTATTACCGTGCAACTGTGTATTAGCAAATTGCCACTATTGCCTATAGTAAAAAATTGTTGTTGGTCATGAAAACTGCCTCATTATTGTGAGTGCCAACATCTACACTGCTAGAGTATTGCATGGTATCCCACTGCGAGAGCTCTGCCTTGCATCTATGAGGCCCTATCTCCACCAAGGGCACCGCAACCACCATCAGGCAGGAGCCCCAAAAGCCAAGAAGTGCTCCAAATGGAAGAAAATGCGTGCCCTGCCCATCACTGCACAGCCCAGGGAGTACCAGAGTGAGAACTGCCATCGTGAGTACTACAGCGACCATCATTGATACTACTCCCTTCCCAGGCTCACTGCAATATGAACACGCAGAATACATGTAAATTTTACTGCACAGAGAGTGCCATTAAAAAATAGTTCCAGAATATACGGTATATTCTGTTCATTCCTACTATAAAAAATGGAATAATAAATAAAGTATATAAATATATATATATAATACAGTCCCCTATATGGTACCAGTGAAAACTACAGCTTGTCCCATAAAAACAAGCCCTAATACAGCTACATACAAAGATAAAAAGTTATGTCTTTCAGAATACACTGGACAAAAAGTATAACATGAAAGGAGTTTTATTGCAGAAAATTAGCAAAACAAAAAAAACTATATAAATTTGGTAATCCTGCACACCCACAGAATACAGGTAACGCTATTTATGCTGCATGGTGAACAGGGGTGCACCTAGCCTTTCTGTTGCCTGAAGCGAGAACTAAACCCCCCCCCCCCCCCCCCCCCACATGCCAATTTCTTAACCTAATCCCTTTGCCACAATGAAAGCGCTCATTGCCCATGGCCCCCTCATGCCCCTACCTGGTGCTGCCTGAGGCGATTGCCTCACCTGGTCTCATTGGTGGTGCACCCCTGATGGTGAACAGCGCAAAACTTACAACATAAAAAAATGGCAGAAATTGTGTATTTTTCATTCTTTCTATAGAGTTAATAAAATGTATTCAAGTCTGGGGCGGATTGGCCATAGACCTTACTTTTCCGGTAGACCGATGCCCAGGGGAACACCCAAGCTCTCATCTCTGCAGCTGGCCGGGTACATAATAAGCTATCAGTGGTAATTAACTCTGTGAGAATCAGGTACTCATGTACCCGGCCAGTGACATGCCCTTCTGAATTCAACTATGTCCCTCATCTCACCTCCTAAGGCCCCTGCTCCATATCTTAATCAGAGACAACTGGAAGAGGAGGAGAGAAAATGGCTGATATTGATGGCCACCACAGCTTTTGGGGCAATATATTGTACGGCACTGTGGTATTTTGCACTATGGTATTCCTGACCCCGCTACTTTTGTTGCCCTGCCTCCTGTCAATTTAGACCTTCCTACAATATGGGAGCACTTTTAGGTATTTTTCCCAGGGCCACTTTAGGTTCCCAATCCGCCTCCGTGTCAAGTATATCCACCCCAAAATATTGCCACTGAAAAATACAACTCATCATGCAAAGTACAAGAACTACGGTTTCCTCCGGGTACTCCAGTTTTTTCCCACACTCTTTCCCACTGACAGAGAACATAGATTGTGAGCTCCAGTGGGGACAGCAAGTGATGATAATGTCTGTAAAGTGGTATGAAATATGTCAGCGCTATATAAGTGAGTAAAATAATTTTTTTAAAAATACATCGACAAAGAAATGAAAAACTTATGGCTTTTTGAATCTGAAGAAATACAAATGGAAAAAAAAAATCGGTGGCAGATGGCCTGCAGAAACTAGTTCTGGAATGTGAATAGGATGAGTTGTGTCCACTTGCAGAACTGCCTGGGGGATGGGGGGCGGGGGGGGGGGGGGGGGGGGGGCTTGCTACACACTGCACTCTGGCGCTGCCGCCTGGTTTCACTTTACACTGCTGAGCTTTGCTGTTAGGCTCCTCTGACAGCATATCTCATGCATGATATATCCATTACTACCTATTGTACAGCAGGAACTTTGCTGTACAACATAATGTAATGATGCAACCCTGTGTGCGATATGCCATAATGGTTAAGCAGCCTGACAGGAACGCATGATTACTGTAATGATCCTATCCTCCTTCCTGTTCCTGTCAGGCTGCTTAGCTATGGTCGCATATCTGACACAGTAGTGTATAATTACAACTATAACAGAGTTCCTTCTCTACAATAGGTAATAATGTATCAATCATGCGTGAGATACAGTATGCTGTCAGGCTGAGCAGCCTGACAGGAAAGCTCAGAAATGTAAAATGGAGACAGACACTGGAGTACCATGTGTAGCAAAAAGCAACAGTCACTGTGACATTGTAGCTTTAGGCCTCTTTCACACGGGCGTCGCGGGTGAGGGCCGGATGCGTTAAGGGTGCATTGCGGGAAACCCGTGCGAGTAGGCACGCAATTGCAGTCAGTTTTGTCTGCGATTGTGTTCCGATGTTCATTTTTTGCACGCGCGTGAGAAAAAACTGCATGTGGCACCCAGACCCGAACCTGGACTTCTTCACTGAAGTTCGTGTTTGGGCTTGGTGTTCTGTATATTTTATTATTTTCCATTATAACATGGTCTGGGGTTGCTCATCCCTATCATCTCCTATCAACCATGCATGAAAACTGCACCGCATCTGCACTTGCTTGCGGATGCTTGCAATTTTCACGCAGCCCCATTCATTTCTATGGGGCCTGCGTTGCATGAAAAACACTGAATATAGAACATGCAGCGATTTTCACGCAACGCACAAGTGATGCGTGAAAATCATCGCTCATCTGCACAGCCCTATTGAAGTTAATGGGTCCGGATTCAGTGCGGATGCAATGCATTCACCTCACGCATTGCACCTGAGCGGAATTCTCGCCCGTGTGAAAGGGGCCTTAGGGTCCATTCACACGTCCGTTGTTTCTTTCCTGATCTGTTCTGTTTTTTGCTGAACAGATCTGGACCAGATCTGGACCCATTCATTTTCAATGGGTCCTGAAAAAAAACGGACAGCTCAATGTCTGATTTTTTTTCAGGACCCATTGAAAATGAATGGGTCCAGATCTGGTCCAGATCTGTTCAGCAAAAAACGGAACAGATCAGGAAAGGAACAACGGACGTGTGAATGGACCCTTAGTGTCCAATAAGCAGTCCAGGAGCCATTTATCAAAAGATTTCAGCTCGTGAGAAAGGTGATCTATGACTAGCACACTCTTCTTGCATAGGATAGCAATCTTACATACACATAGAGGGACATTTACCAAAATCGGCGTGGCGTAAACTGCCAAAAAGTCACATATTTTGCATAAATGGGGGCTTGTATCAGAATTTGCATCTTTTGTACACTAGAAACTTTGAGGCATAGAGGCCTTAAAGGGATTCTGTCATGACATTTTACCCCTATAACCTAAACATATGCTCATGTCCGGAGTAATAAGAATAATCCTAAGCTGACCTTATTAAACTTCACTGTGGCCGCCTCCACAATCCTACCTGTCCCTCTGCCAGATCCCGCGCCTGCGCACTAGGCTCAGCCTGATGCGCCGCGGACTCCTGGCAGTGGCTGAGCCTAGTGCGCAGGGGCGGGATCTGGCAGAGGAACAGGTAGGATTGCGGAGGCAGCGCTGAGCTGTAGAAGGCGGTGCAGAAGACAGCGAAGGCGGCGCTGGGCACCGGACGGCGAGGGGTGCGGCCGGGCACCCTGTATTAATGGACCTCCCTTTGGGCACCTTAAGTGAGTGATTGACAGGTTATAAAAACCAGTTTTTTGGGCAAATAGAGCCACAGTGAAGTTTAATAAGGCCAGCTTAGGATTATTCTTATTACTCCGGACATGAGCATATGTTTAGGTTATAGGGGTAAAATCTCATGACAGAATCCCTTTAATATATTTATCTCATAAAATTGACATGCTTTTTTGACATGGGTACATTTGTTACATTAGAAGTAACTGATGTTTGAAGCTTATTTCAATCATACAAAATCCAGAAAACTATGCCTATCAATACTTAAAAAACATGTTTATCACATTTTCTCTGGGTCTAGTTAACCTATATTGTATGAATACAGTTACCACAGATGTACACATAATGCATATTACAACAATTATCACAGCCCAAACATCCAAAACAAGCAATGCTATGGGAAATGAAGGCATAATGAAATAGAACAGGTCTTCACTTAGCTTCCATGACATGTTCACTGTGTTTTTAAAACCCTCATCACTGCAAAATAAAAGCTAGACCTCCCATTGCAGGTATCCCATAGAACTAGAGATACTGAGGTCTGTAAATATAGACTGTAATTTCAAGTCACGTACCCCGTATTGAGTAGCCACTAGGGATGCCAGTTAGTAAGAGCAAAAAGGAGTGTAGGTTTAGGGGGTGTCTTCACACAGAATTTGTGACGTGAAATAATAGAACACTTCTATATCTGTTTAGAAGCAATTTTCAGACACATTACTGGGGAGGTTTGGACTCACAGGTGATGTAATCTCTTATTAGAGTTAACCTTCTTTTTTCCTATCTATCCCAGGCATAGGTCATCAATATCTACAGTAGAAACAATACAATCCTCTCTTTAAAAGAGACCCCCCTCATACAGAAATAGTGGCTTCAAGTGATGCCCCATTATTGCTCCCACACTGTGTGATGCCCCTTAGTGCCATCCATACAGTTTAATGATGCTTTGTGCCCGGACAACCAAGTATGATGTGCTCTTTCATGCCCCTATACAGTATACTGCTCTATGTGCCAAATAAAATCATATGATGCCACTCTTGATGTGCCCATACAGCATAATGCCCCTTATTTGTTGTCACACAGTATGATGCCCCCTTATGTGCCTCCCACAGAGTACAAGGACCCATTTAGTGCCCCCACACACAGTATAATACCTATTTATGTGCTCCAATGCAGAATAATTCTCCTTTATTTTCTTCCAACACAGTATGATGCCCCGTTACATGCTCTCATGCAGTATAGTGCTCTCTTATGTGCACCTCACATACGTATGGTATAATACCACTTATGTGCCCCCCAACACAGTATGATGACCCTTATGTGCCTTCATTCAGTATAAGGCCTTTCTATGTGCTCTTCAAACAGTATAATGCCCCCTTATGTGCCTCCAACATAGTATAGTGCCCCCTTATGTGTCTCCAACACAGTATGATGCCCCCATGTAGCCTGTAGGGGAATGACAGCAATAACAGGGGTGGTGCAAACAGTTCTTTACAAAAGATAATGGTATGATAATGTTATGATTCAACAAATAATGTGACAGATGAGACCACAATGTGTCCATTGTGAACAGTCTCTAAAAACACTATTCATTGTCAAGGCCAACCACAGCAATGCAAATCAGTAAAAATTATTTTTAGTGGACAGATCAACAGTTCTTATATCAGGTGCCCTTTATACTTGATGAGTTAAGATAGTTTCACCCTAGTGTTAAAGAGATCTCTGGATCTGGCATTACGGGATGGTGCCTGAATGCCCGCCAGCCCATATAAAGTGGAATGGCAGAGATCTGGCTGCAACTCTTGGTATATTTCTCGGGTTGTTAATGGGGCCGGCAGGCATTTAGCAGCGTCTGGCAATGCCGGATCCAGAGAGTTCCGGCAAGCTATTCCTTTCCGGAACAGCCTGCTGGATCTCTTTAACGCTAGTGTGAAATTAGCCTTACACTCAGAGTTGAAATCCAGTGCATGCGCTGAGATAACGCTATCCCAGGTTCTGGGGCTGGAGCTTATGCTCTGCTCAGCAGTGTGTCTTTATCTTGCAGCCTGTAACACAGCTCTTTCTGTCTGAATTCAACAGTTCATGCTTGGGGACAGCTTTTCACAATTAGGTCTGCAGACATCTATGTTTCTGCCATCTCTCGGCCCAGACCACACTACATCCTGCTGCAAACCAGGAACTCTCCTGCACACTCCACCAAATGTCTCCTGAACTTTGGTTCCACCTCCCTCTTGATACACAGCATCTATTCATTCTGCCAGCAGGTGGGCTGCAGCTTCTCTAGGTGTTGTACCCCTAATATAAATGCTCACCTAGCCCATACTCCCACAACAAATAGAGCAGTGTAAGTCTGTCTTTGGCTCAGTGCAGCAGGCGCAAAGATTTCACTCTGCAACGACTGGACACCCTAGGGGTGATGTGCGTGAACTTACTAGTGATAAGGTGCCAAGGATAGTAGTACTCATGCTTAATTTGTCCCTTGGGGCCGGCGTTCAGTGGATGGGAAGACAACACAAAATCCTCTGGGCACTCTCTGTTGCAGGGAACACCAGCCAGATGTTGGTTGAGGTGCCCTTGATGGTAATTGGTGTTTAAGGTGCTTTGGTGGCTGGGCCCCTGGTTCGTGACGCCAGCACCGCTAGGTGGAAATGTTGAGAATAGTAGTAATGATGATATAGAGCTTTTAACAAACGTCCAGTACTTTACTGAAGTAGATCCACAGGTCATCTATGAATGCAAAAGTCATTTACATAAAGGCAGCTTTTACAGGGATTCACATTAGTTCCCAGAAGTTGCATAAGGAATAGTCCTCTATGACAATCAGTCATTCTCTCTCTTGTTTCTCCAGGTTGGAGAGATGAACTATCTCTGCTGTACTGTATAATCCTATACTTCTGTATCCTCTTCTAGTAATACTATATTCTGACAAATGGCCTTTTTGTCTTTAATTATGGTGGGCAGCTTGTAGCTTAGAATCTCTCCACCTGATGCAAAGGAGGCTGGAGGCTGATAAATAACAATTACCTTCCTTCCTTTGTCAATATTCTCATTCCCTCTCAGAGTTGCCTGGTTCTTCTGTAATACTTTCCCTTCTATGGGCTGGTACATGAAACTAAGTATGGAGTTTGGATAACTCTCCACAATGGCTGCTGACGCTGAGGTTCAGCTTGTCCTCAGACATCACACACTGACCTTCTTCTTCCTGCATTGTGCACCTGTGGGGCAGAGTTAACCCTGGAAAGCTTGTTAGAACCTCCCCCTCCCTATGCAACTTTATGAGAACACATTTCTAAGCACAGTTTACATGAAACACAATCACAACATTAAGCAGTGTGTTTCAGGACACTGCAACTCCATCGTGACTGTCTATGCCAAACCACCGGTCTATAGGTGAATGGTGGAGCAGAGAGTTGACAGCTCTCTGCTTCACCACTATATTGTATATATTCAGCTGTATTTAAGTGGATTTGCGTCCTGAGGATGTGGACACAGTAAAAATTATGTTCCGCTGCACAATACCGGAAATCAATACTGTGAAAACCTTTTACCAGCATCGGCTTTCTGATATAAATACCATCTGGGTGGCAACCCCAGTAACCACAAGTGGAGTCCCTTTAGGAGACTGTATCCTCTACGTGACTGTACGTTCACCTTGAGAGTAGTGTAAATAGGTGATATTCAAGTGTGGGCACCCTCCTTTGCAGTGAAGACATGTAAAGGTTATACAGTAAGGATTACTGTACCTGCAAGTACCCTCCCCTAATTTTTACACTTTGCACATTACACTCATTACAGATACAGTACAGTTGTCGGAGCGTGTTATAAGCATGTTGGGAAATTCTATCATTTTTCATCTTCATTTGCTGAAACATAATACCACATTTAGATATATGTTACTGCATCCCAGATTTTGGATGAGCTTTATTAACCCCTTCAGCCACTGTGACATTCCAGTATATCACGGCAGCTGAGGTAATGTACGGAGCGGGCTGCTGCGGTGAGCCCTCTCCACACGCGGTGGATCCCAGCTGTATAATACAGCAGGTACCCAGCTGCAAATGATGGGGAACGGTGTTCACACTAAACCCAGTCATTTAAAGAGTAACTAAACTTTTATACTAACTTTTAATATGTTGTCCCTAACCACCTAAAAAATCTTTTCCTAGTATACTTTATTTATTCATTTTCTATTTTTACCGTACTTTTTCATCCCTAAAGCGCACCATTCACTGGTGCACTAAAACTCAGTTCTCCCTACAAGGCTGAGCTGTCAGGGGTGTACGGAATACTCACTTTATGAATGGGGCTGCAGCAGCGCAGAAGTAACGGGCAGGAGCGCATATTGCTGCTCCTGCCCGTGCTCCCTGGACTATTACTAACTGCTGGCATAGCACATGGGTACCCTGTACCTATCTACTATGCCAGGATTAGTTGTGCGGAGAGGGCTCCTGCTTCTGCCTGCTCCACTCAGCTAAGAGAACTGCATGTCAGGGAGTGTGTCAAAATCCCATTCACCCTAATAGAATATTTATTAACCTTCCCAACTGCCCACTGGGTATGTACGTCCTATCTGTACATACCCTGTGCAGATAGCACATATATACACGTTCAGGCAGCGCTTTAATCCCAGCGCTGATCAGCGCTGGGATTAAAGCTCCTGCTCCTGCAATCTAGCAGGAGCAGGTCGGGTCCCAGGTGACAGACACAGCAGGGACCCTGAGGAGAAGACAGGAACGGCTTCTGCCCAGGGCCGGTGCAAGGATTTTTGCCAACACAAGCGAAGCTACATTTTGGTGCCCCCCACCCCCCACACACACACACACCAGAATTCGTGGGGGTGATATCACATGGAGGGGGAGAAAAGTTACATGGGGTGGGATGAGAAATGTGACACAGAGGGGGTGATGTGACATGGGGGGGATAATGTGCCATGGGGGGGATGATGTGCCATGGGTGGAAAGAAATGTGAGACAAAGGGGGTGATGTAAAAAGGAGGGGGTGATATGACATGGAGGGGGAGAAATGTGACATTGAGGGGGAGAAATGTGACATGGAGGGGGAGAAATGTCACATTTCACCCCCTCCATGTCACATTTCACCCCCTCCATGTCACATTTCACCCCCTCCATGTCACATTTCACCCCCTCCATGTCACATTTCACCCCTCAATGTCACATTTCTCCCCCTCAATATCACATTTCTCACCTGGCCCTGGTCCCGTCTGAAGCAGCTCCTTCTCCTCTGTGTGGTCCTGGTATCTTCTCTCTGGGCTCCCGACAAGTTTGAGGACCTTTCCCACTCAGCCAATCAGTGGTCGCAGCTGTGTGGCGTGTCAGGCCACTGATTGGCTCAGCGGGAAAGTGATTTATTTTAAAAAAAAGTTTAATTTTTATGCCCCCCTTGGGTCTATGCGCCCTAAGGCAGCCGCTTGGTCTGCTTCTGCCTTCTCCTGTGCCGGCAGGACGCTGTACGAGCGCATGATGGAGGAGAACGGGAAGCGGCTCTTTTAGTCCCGGCGGTCACTGTCTGGAGCAGGGGCAGGAGCAAAGCTGCAGGGTCTAAGGAGACCCTGATCAGCTCTGCCTGTGTGTAATACCCCACAGGGGGCTGTTTTCCCCTGTAACTGGGGCTCCTGTGCATGCAGTCACTAACAGAAACCGTCACCAAAGTCGCCCCGTTCTCTCAAACATGTTATATATGAAACGATCATCACAAAATAGGGGACTCATTGCAATAATAAATTTTTGTCTCATTTTTTATATTTAAAAAATAAAAAGCTATATTTAATAATTTTTTATAACAATTTGCGGTTTTCCTCCAAATTAAACCTAAAAAAAGGAAAAAAATATAAAAAAAAAAACCCATTCTAATAAAAAGTCCTAAGTGTTAAGTAAAAATAAAAATCACAAAAATTATTTTGGTAGTCAAACAAATAAGGCTACTTTCACACTGGCGTTTCTGGGTCCGCTTGTGAGGTCCGTTTCAGGGCTCTCACAAGCGGCCAAAAACGGATAAGTTCAGCCCCAATGCATTCTAAATGGATAAGAATCCATTTAGAATGCATCACTTTGGCTGCGTTTGGTCTCCGTTACGTTTTTTAGACGGTCACTAAAACGCAGCTTGCAGCCCCATCTAGACTTACAATGTAAGTCAATAAGGACGGATCCATTTTTCACTGACGCAATATGGTGCAATTGAAAACGGATCCGTCCCCCATTGACTTTCAATGTAAGTCAAGACGGATCCGTTTTGACTTAGACTTTTTTTTATGAATAATGCTATATTAATGGATACAAGCGTTTGCATTATTCGTGCGGATCCGTCTGTGCAGATACAAGACGGATCCGCACAAAACGCAAGTGTGAAAGTAGCCTAAAAAAGCTACAATCACTAAACCACCACGTGCACAAAATCACAAAAAGTTGCCTGGACATTCAGGCCTTTTTTGGACCCGGTAATGAAAGGGTTAAGGTGAATGGGACAAGGGATCTAAAGATCCCAGGTTCTAGCCCCCTAAAGTGGGTTAAAAAAAAGTAAAAAAATTTCTAAGCATTAAAATATTAGAAGTTTAAATCACCCTCTTTTCACAATTTTACATATAAAAATGAAAAACGAACAATTTGGCCGTTTTTTTTTTGTCAACTTTCCCCCCAAAAAAATTAAACAAAAATTATCTAAAAGTATACGTACCAACAAAAAATGTTACCAATAAAAACTACAGTTTGTCCTACAAAAAACAAGCCCTCATACAGCTCTGAGGACGGAAATCTAAAAGTTATGGCTGTCAGAAAATGGTGATGCAAGTAAAAAAAAAATTTTTTTTAAAGGTTTTTATTTTTATTAAAGTAGTAAAAAAAACTATACAAGTTTGCTATCGCCAAATTCTTATTGAGCCGCAGAAGTCAAGATGTCAAGTGAACGCCGTGATGTCAAAACCCCAAAAACCTTTGCGGAAGGCCTCATGCACACGGCCGTTTTGGTCCGCGTCCGGGCCGCCGTTTTGACGGCTTGGATGCGGACCCATTCACTTCAATGGGGACGCAAAAGATGCGGACAGCACTCCGTGTGCTGTCCGCATCCGTTGCTCCGTTCCGTGGCCCCGCTAAAAAAATATAACATGTTCTATTCTTGTCCGCGCTAAGCATTTATATTGAAAGCTGTCCGTGCCGTTCCGCAAATTGCGGAACGCGCACAGACGCCATCCATGTTTTGCGGATCCGCGATTTGCGGACCGCAAAACACACCACGGTCGTGTGCATGCAGCCGAATTGTGGGTTTTTAAAATTTTACTCCACAAAGAATTTTTTTTCAAAATTTTCCAATAGCAGACATGGTAAATTAAATGGTGCCCTTAAAAAAATACAACTTATCTAGCAAAAAATAAGCCCTGATATGACTATATGAACGGAAAACTTAAAAAGTTATGGCTGTTCTAAAGTGGAAAAAAAGAAAATGCAAAAACAAAAATGGGCCCAGTACTAAAGGGGCTAAATTAAAGTGTTTATTATCTCATGATAATAATATCCAAGAACAAAAAAGTTAAGGTGTCAATTCACATATGCATAAAGCAATGTTTCATCTTTCTTCTAAAACTATAAAAAGCAGTGCCACCTACTGGCAGTTTATGAAAATGATAACTATTATGACACCAGGCCTCAGAAAAGTTGCTCGACCAAAATATTTGTGCAACTTGACTGCAATTTGAAATATGAACCTACTGTATTTCAGAGCTGTGAGTTGGCTGTAAAAACACAGCCAAATCCAGAAAAGTCACAGTCACTTGGATTTGCAACCTGTAACTGGAAATCCAGCACTGTTGGCTTATTTGCAGCTGTCGCTAAAAAATGTAGTCCATTTAAGTGTAACCAGTATGCAGGAATTGATGAAATGAGGTTAATAAAAATACATATGGACACACTTGTAATTCTAGTTTCTTATAAAAAAAAACCTCATACAGTAACATAGTACATAAGGCCGAAAAAAGACATTTGTCCATCCAGTTCGGCCTGTTATCCTGCAAGTTGATCCAGAGGAAGGCAAAAAAAAAAACCCTGTGAGTCAGAAGCCAATTTTCCTCACTTTAGAGGAATAAAAAAATTCCTTCCCGACTCCAATCAGGCAATCAGAATAACTCCCTGGATCAACGACCCCTCTCTAGTAGCTATAGCCTCTAATATTATTACACTCCAGAAATACATCCAGGCCCTTCTTGAATTCCTTTATTGTACTCACCATCACCACCTCCTCAGGCAGAGAGCTCCATAGTCTCACTGCTCTTACTGTAAAGAATCCTCTTCTATATTTGTGTACAAACCTTCTTTCCTCCAGACGCAGAGGATGTCCCCTCGTCACAGTCACAGTCCTGGGGATAAATAGATGATGGGATAGATCTCTGTACTGACCCCTGATATATTTATACATAGTAATTAGATCTTCCCTCAGTCGTCTTTTTTCTAAAGTGAATAACCCTAATTTTGATAATCTTTCAGGGTACTGTAGTTGCCCCATTCCAGTTATTACTTTAGTTGCCCTCCTCTGAACCCTCTCCAGCTCTGCTATGTCTGCCTTGTTCACAGGAGCCCAGAACTGTACACAGTACTCCATGTGTGGTCTGACTAGCGATTTGTAAAGTGGTAGGATTATGTTCTCATCACGGGCATCTATGCCCCTTCTGATGCAACCCATTATCTTGTTGGCCTTGGCAGCAGCTGCCTGACACTGGTTTTTGCTGCTTAGTTTGCTGTTTATTAAAATTCCTAGATCCTTTTCCATGTCAGTGTTACCGAGTGTTTTACCATTTAGTGTGTACGGGTGACTTGCATTATTCCTTCCCATGTGCATAACTTTACATTTGTCAGTGTTAAACCTCATCTGCCACTTTTCTGCCCAAGCCTCTAATCTATCCAGATCCCTCTGTAGTAGTATACTGTCCTCTTCAGTGTTAATTACTTTACACAGTTTAGTGTCATCTGCGAAAATTTATATTTGACTGTGCAAGCCTTCTACAAGATCATTAATAAATATATTGAAGAGAATAGGGCCCAATACTGACCCCTGTAGTACTCCACTAGTGACCGTGACCCAATCTGAGTGTGTACCCTTAATAACCATCCTCTGTTTTCTATCATTGAGCCAGTTACTTAACCACATACAGACGTTTTCTCCAAGTCCAAGCATTCTCATTTTATATACTAACCTTTTATGTGGTACAGTGTCAAATGCTTTGGAGAAGTCCAGATGTACGACATCCATTGATTCGCCACTGTCAAGTCTAGAACTTACCTCCTCATAGAAACTGATAAACTTAGTTTGGCATGACCGATTTTTACTCTCTTTGGCAATTAATCTCTCGGTCTCTAGTTTGACTGCTTTTATTTGTTTTTTTACATGTTCTATTTTTTTCCTTATAGTTTTTCAGTGCTTCCGTACCACCCTCCTGTTTTAGTGATTTATATTCTTTCTTTTTGTCATTTAATGCTTTCTTCACAGTTCTATTTATCCACAGTGGTTTCTTTTTGTTCCTTAACCTTTTATTCCCATACGGTATGTACCTCTCACATTGAGATTTTAGGATGCTTTTAAAGATATCCCATTTTGTGGCTGTATTTTTATTTTTAAAGGACTTTGTCCCAGTTAGTTAGGCCTATGGCCTCTCTTAGTTGGCTAAATTTTGCTTTTTTAAAGTTTGGTATTTTTGTTCCTCCCTGTAGAAACGCTCTTTTGAATGATAATTGGAAGGTTATTACTTTATGGTCACTATTTCCCAGGTGTCCCCCAACCTGCACGTCTGTTGTTCTGTCAGGCCTATTAGTTAATACTAAGTCCAGTATGGCCGTTCCTTTAGTCGGGTCCTGAACCAGTTGGGAGAGGTTATTGTCTTTGGTTATTGCCAAGAACCTGTTACCTTTATGGGATGTACAGCTTTCAGTTTCCCAGTCTATATTTGGGTAGTTGAAGTCCCCCATAATAACCACCTCATTATGATTTGCCGCCTCGTCTATCTCGTTTAGCAGTAGATTTTCTGTGGACTGTGGTATATTAGGTGGTTTATAGTAAACTCCTATTAGTAATGTATTATTGTTTTTAGCTCCATGTATTTCTACCCACAGTGACTCCACATGTTCATGTCCTTCACTTATATATTCCCGGAGTGTGGGCTTTAGACAGGACTTTACATAAAGGCAAACCCCTCCCCCTCTCCAGTTTTGACGATCCTTTCTAAACAGACTGTAACCTTGTACATTAACTGCCCAGTCATAGCTATCATCCAGTCATGTCTCAGTTATTCCCACTATGTCATAGTCCTCACACATCACTAATTCCAGTTCCCCAGTTTTATTTGTCAGGCTTCTGGCATTAGTATACCTACATTTAAGAGGTTTATGTATATTTTTTTACCCTACACCTTGCCTTCTGAACTGTTCTAGTAAAAGTGTTAGCCACAGTACCTCACTTGCCCCATAATATTAGCAGGCCAGGGTATTTTTAAAGGAGTATTCTACATTTATGGCAATCCCACATGAATCTGCATCTCTCTTCAGAATGGGAGTCCACTGTCTATATCCTGTCTCACCCCCATCCAGACGGTGAGAGGTGGCTAACTTTATGGAAACAGCCAAGCTCCCTGTAGTACGCTATCTATGTTACTGTACTTGTTAGATATTATTTCCATAACATTCCCTGCTATGGAAGTTATGGAAATACAGTGCCTTGAAAAAGTATTCATACCCCTTGAACTTTTCCATATTTTTTCATGTTACACCCACAAACTTAAATGTATTTTATTGGTATTTTATGTGATAGACCAGTGGTGCCCAACCATTTTTCGTCTGAGGGCCGCACTAGACTTGGTTTAAATTTCGCGGGCCGGAACCAGGTAGCTTTGCCAGAAAGAAATGCAAACGCTGTGAGGGAACACGTGTGAGCATTACTACTGTGAAGAGGGCACATATCTGGCATAACTACTGTGAGGGGGCACATATCTGGGCATAACTACTGTGAGGGGGCACATATCAGGGTATAACTACTGTGAGGAGGGCACATATCTGTGTGAAGCCTGTACTGACACATACACAGCGCAATGTAAGTTCTGTGAATGAGTCATATTAAAGCAATCAGACACAAAGGCTGATCTCTATGCTGTTGATGGCACTGGGGGATACTGTGGATGGTATAGGGGGCAATGGATGGCATTTAGCACACCGTGGATAGCACTGGGAACACTGTAGATGGCACTGGGGGCACTGTGGATGGCACTAGGGGCATTGTGGATGACATCTGGGGGCACTGTGGATGGCACTTGGGAGGGCACTGTGGATGGCACTTGGGAGGGCACTGTGGATGGCACTGTGGATGTCACTGTTATGAGGACGTTGTGGATGTCACTGTTATGGCTGCACTATACTGTACACGTCACTGTTATAGGGGCACTGTGAACATCACTGTTATGGGGGGTGCTGTGGATGTCACTGTTATGGGGGGTGCTGTGGATGTCACTGTTATGGGGGGTGCTGTGGATGTCACTGTTATGGGGGATGCTGTGGATGTCACTGTTATGGGGGGTGCTGTGGATGTCACTGTTATGGGGGGTGCTGTGGATGTCACTGTTATGGGGGTGCTGTGGATGTCACTGTTATGGGGGGTGCTGTGGATGTCACTGTTATGGGGGCTCAGTATGAATTATAGAGGTCATGCAAATGACTGTAATCAGCCCAGGAACCCATGTCATGGTCCATGTGTCAGACACATTTTTCAGGCCGACTGCAGCTTCCCTGACCCAATATGACTGTATGATAGTAATATATGATACAACCAGTCTTTATCTGACCACGTGGCGATTGTCGTGTACTCACCTCATCAAGTGTACAGACCGCACGATCAGATAGAGACTGACTGTATCATAAATTACAGTGATGCAGTCAGCTTGGGTTGGGAGAGTGCGGTCGGCCTGGGAGATTTGGCCTGCACACAGACCATGTTTCCCGGGCTGATCATGATTGTATCACACGGCGTATCACACATGATAGGCCAAGATAAACATGTCAGCAGGCAGGAATGAAAAAAAATTGGATTAGGCCTCATGCACACAACCGTATCCATTTTGCAGTCCTCCAGTTGTGGATCCACTAAATAAGGATACCGTCCGTGTAAGATCCACATTTTTTGCAGACCCATTGACTTCTATGGGTTCAATGTCTGCAGTATGAGGATCAGAATAGGACATGTTCTTTATTTTATTTATTTATTTATTTATTTATTTTGCAGAACTGACATACGGATGTGGAAAGCACATGGATGATGTCATCAGTGTGCTTTCCACATCCATGTGTCAGTTCTGCAATATATAGAACATGGCCTATTCTGGACCTCAAAATGCAGACCTCAAACACATAGAAGTCAATGAGTCTGCAAAAAATGTGGATCTCACACGGACGGTATCCTTATTTAGCAGATCCACGACTTTCAGACCGCAAAATGGTTATGGTCATGTGCATGAGGCCTTAGATCAGGGGCGGATTAAGTGCATGATAGGCCCGGGGCTGTCTACCCAATTTGGGCCCCCCCCCCTCCATTTTAGTTTAGTTTTTTTTTTTTGTATGAAGAGGCTGCGGTGCTTCATGGGCGCCACAGTCTCTTCTTAGGCCATATGACATCTTCAGACTAAAAAAGAATACCCCAAATTGGGTCCTAAACTGAAAAATTTGGTCACCAAATTTAAAATACATATAATTGTAATAAAAAAGACATGGAGGAGAATACAGCACCACATACCTCTTACATCCAGTGACATCTCCTGTCATGTAGACCTTCTCTTTCCTCTTCTCCTCCATTTGACCCAGACCACCATGGCAAATTCTTTCAGCCACATCTCGTCTCTACAGTTTGTAACACAGACACGTTAGATTTCTAAATTTTTCCATCAACCTCCCCATCCTGGTGTCCCCACAGCGTCATCCTGCCACCCCCAATACTGTGCCCGTTGTGCTCCCCAATGCCCCAGGAACTATACTGCTGAAAAAATAGTGACCCTAATAGACATAATTGGGGTAATTTATCAAACTGGTGTAAAGTAGAACTGGATTTCCAAAAGAGCTGTCAAATATGAAAGGTGGAATCTGATTGGCTGCTATGGGCAACTAAGCCAGTTCTGCGTTACACCAGTTTGATAAATTTCCCCAAATGTTCCTATAGTGTTCACAGCAGCTATAATGTCCCCTAGAGTGCCCCGAGTAATAATAACACCCTCTATTGTGCTCCAGGCAATAATCCCTGTATAGTGTCCCCAGAAATAATAGAATTTCCCCTACAGTGCCTCCCCAATAGCAACACCCCCATATAGTAATTTCCACCACACTGCCCCCACATAGTAATTTGCCCCCACACAGTAATTTCCCCCACACTGCCCCCACATAGCAATTTCCCCACACTGTTCCCCCACACAATAGTTTTCCCCACACTGCCCTCACATAGCAATTTTCCCACATAGCAATTTCCCCACACTGTCCCCACATACCGTAGTAATTTCCCCACACAGAAATTACCCCACACTGTCCCCACATGGCAATTTCCCCCACACAATAGTTTCCCCCACACTGCCTCCACATAGTAATTTGCCCCCACATAGCAATTTCCCCACACTGTCCTCACATAGAAATAACCCCACACTGTCCCCACATAGCAATTACCCCCACACAATAGTTTCCCCCACACTGCCCCCATATAGAAATTTGCCCCCACATAGTAGTCCCTCCCATAATAATTTGCCCCCACACTGCCCCACATAGCAATTTGCCCCCACACTGCCCCCACATAGCAATTTTCCCCCACACTGCCCCCACATAGCAATTTTCCCCCACATAGCAATTTGCCCCCACACTGCCCCCACATAGCAATTTGCCCCCACATAGTAGTCCCTCTCATAATAATTTGCCCCCACACAGCAATTTGCCCCCACATAGTGTAGTCCCTCTCATAATAATTTGCCCCCACACTGCCCCCACATAGCAATTTGCCCCCACAAAGTGTAGTCCCTCTCATAATAATTTGCCCCCACACTGCCCCCACATAGCAATTTGCCCCCACATAGTGTAGTACCTCTCATAATAATTTGCCCCCACACTGCCCCCACATAGCAATTTGCCCCCACATAGTGTAGTCCCTCTCATAATAATTTGCCCCCACACAGCAATTTGCCCCCACATAGTGTAGTCCCTCTCATAATAATTTGCCCCCACATAGTGTAGTCCCTCTCATAATAATTTGCCCCCACATAGTGTAGTCCCTCTCATAATAATTTGCCCCCACATAGTGTAACCCCTCTCATAATAATTTGCCCCCACATAGTGTAGTCCCTCTCATAATAATTTGCCCCCACACAGCATTTTGCCCCCACATAGTGTAGTCCCTCTCATAATAATTTGCCCCCACACAGCAATTTGCCCCCACATAGTGTAGTCCCTCTCATAATAATTTGCCCCCACATAGTGTAGTCCCTCTCATAATAATTTGCCCCCACATAGTGTAGTCCCTCTCATAATAATTTGCCCCCACACAGCAATTTGCCCCCACATAGTGTAGTCCCTCTCATAATAATTTGCCCCCACATAGTGTAGTCCCTCTCATAATAATTTGCCCCCACACAGCAATTTGCCCCCACATAGTGTAGTCCCACTCATAATAATTTGCCCCCACATAGTGTAGTCCCTCTCATAATAATTTGCCCCCACACAGCAATTTGCCCCCACATAGTGTAGTCCCTCTCATAATAATTTGCCCCCACATAGTGTAGTCCCTCTCATAATAATTTGCCCCCACCACTGCCCCCATTTGCTCCCCACCCCCCAAATGTAGGCACATGAAATAAAAAAATAAAAAATGAACAAAAAATGAACAAAAAATGAAAAGATAAATACTCACCTATGTCCAGGGCCAGGCGCTTGCTCGCAGAGGCGGGATGAGTCAGGCGCGTCACAGTGCTGCGTCCCGGCACAGGCGCGCGATGATGACGTCATCACGCACGCCTGCGCCGGGATTTCACTACCGCATAGGCCTCAGGCCTACAAGGCCTGAAGCCTATGGCGGTGATCGGCGAGGGGACAGGGAGCTATGCGCTCCCGTGCCCCGCCGCAGTATGTGGGCGTTCGGGTCAGCGTTGGGCCCCCCAGCGGCGCTGGGCCCGGGGCTGCCGACCCGAACATCCCTATTGTAATCCGCCACTGCCTTAGATACACATTTTTGCAGGCAGTACCATACAAGTTAGGATTAGCGACATAGCTCAGCAGTCAGTATCACACATGAGAATCTTTGATACATGAACAGTAGACTGTATTGCAGATGACAGATTTAGATACAGAGGCACAGTACACCAGACAGTATCATACAAGATGGGATTAGATACACAGCTCAGCAGCCGGTTGCCAACTGTCAAGAAATTTCTAAACAGTCTGTAAAATAGGTGACTTTTTTCCTGTGTCCGTGAAAAATAATAGATGCATCTGTGATTTTTTTGAGGCTGCTGGTATTAGATTATTTTGGTGGTAATTCTCATCATTTTACAGCTCACGGTAAAAGTGTTGAAATTGCACATTAAAGGCATGCTTAAAGGGGTGTTCTGGTTTACGCAAATGAAGTGCAGTACTGCAGACTGCAGTCATTATATAAAACAACATTCAGTAACTTTCCAATATCTGTTTTGTTTCATATCCTCACCACTGCAGAAATCTTTGCTTGGTCCCTTTAATATTAATGGGAGTGGACCCTGGGCAACCTCACAGATCATCCCCCCACCCGCCTTGTACTTGTTCCGCTGATCTGCTACTTGTGGGCTGCGCGGGCATGAGTTCAGTCACTTTGGTGCGCAATCCCGTCCTGTGGCACGTAAACCCGCGATACCCGGGATCACGCGCCGCAGGACGGGATTGCGCACCAAAGTGACTGAACTCATGCCCGCGCAGCCCGCAAGTAGCGGATCAGCGGAACAAGTAGAAGGGGGGGGTGGGGGATGGTGTGTGGTGTGTTACCCAGGTCCAATCAATATTAAAGGGCCCTGGAATAGCCAAATAAATTAAAAAAAATGTTACCAGCATAACATTCTGGGCACTGGACAAAACATCCGGGGCTCAAGCCCCGAATGTTTTGACCTAACGACGCCCCTGGCCACAAGAGGTGTAGTGGGCATAGTTCCTGGAGACTGACGAGTGAGGGGCGCCGCCAGCCTTTGACTCATTGCTCTGCAGCACAGCCAGGACTGTGTACAAAGTTAGGTATTCAACAAAACAGGAAACTAGGAATGTAAACAAAGCTACCAGAATAGTCTGAAGCCCAGATAGGGGGAAAGAAAGCACAGACATGAAAAACAGGGGCATATGTATGCATGGTGAGGGGTGTTAGAAATACAAAAATATAATTTTTCGAGACCAGACAACCTCTTCAAATTCCATTGAGAATCTGTAGCAAGACTTGAAAATTGCTGTTCACAGACGCTCTCCGTCCACCTGACTGAGCTTCAGCTATTTTGCAAAGATGAATGGACAAAAGTTTGAGCCTCTAGATGTGCAAAGCTGGTAGAGACATACCCAAAAAGATTTGCAGCTGTAATTGTAGCGAAAGGTGGGCCTACAAAGTATTGACTCAGCAGGGCTGAATGCAAATGTATACTTTCCAGATTTTTATTTATTAGAAATTTTGAAAACCATGTATCGTTTTATTTTCACTTAAAGGGAACCTGTCACCAGTTTTATGGTGTCCTAACTAAGGGCAACATAAATAAGTGATTGATTCTCTTAGCACAATGCTGGCTCACTTTCTTTAATTGACCCAGTCAGTCTGCCAACATCTTGTATTGAAAAGCTCCAGCTCATAATGATGAGTCCTAAATATTCATAAGCTCCTGACTCTTCCCGCCCACCTGCTGCTGAGTGACAGTTATTTTCCATATGAATCAGCAGCAGGTGGGCAGGGGAGTGGCTATAGCTCTGAATTAAAAATACAATGGACTCACTGACATCACGCTGGACTCAAATCAGCTCATTAGCATGTGGACTCAAATCAGCTCATTAGCATGTGGCATCTTTGTGTGTATATTATGAGGTAACCATCTGTCACATCTAAGGTACTTTTTAGTAGTTAATGATTGTATATAATTAGTTCGATTATAATCCAATATCCACATGACAGGTTCCCTTTAAAGGGGTATTCTCGTCTTTACAATCAGTGTCAATTTAAATCCTTACCCCCACTGAAGAATTCTTGCCATACATTTCATAAAAAATATCCTACCATTATAATGAAAATACTTCTTTCTCTCCGTTGTGTTTATTTGCGCTTCCCATGGATACGGCCACATCTCGCCTGCCGCATCCATGGGCCATGCCTGCGCACTGCCGCGTCTGCGATCCTGCAGCCGGCCTGTATTAGAACTTATGAACGCGCACGTCGGCATTTCTTTTGGGCGGCCACGCATGCGCAGAATCTATCTATCGTCTGAGATAGAGGTGCACATGCGCGGCCGCCCGAACAGTTCGTGGGAGGAAGAGAAGAGTCCGGACATCGTTGGAGAGCCAGCGGAGGACCTGGACTTCAGAAGGGGTGAGTATTTTTTTTACATGCACCACCAATTCCACCAACGATTGGGGGCTGATGGAGGCACTTAGGGGGGCTGATGGAGGCACTTGGAGGGCTGATGGAGGCACTTGGGGGGCGGATGGAGGCACTTGGGGGGCGGATGGAGGCATATGGGGTCTGAATGAGGCTGATGGTGGCATATTTGAGGCATATGGGGGCTATTTGAGGCATATGGAGGCTGATGGGGGTTGATGGAGGCTGATGGGGCTGATTGAGGCATATGGGGGCTATTTGAGGCACATGGGGCTGATTGAGGCATATGGGGGGCTATTTGAAGCATGTGGGGGCTGATTGGGGCTGTTTGAGGCATATGGGGGGCTATTTGAGGCATATGGAGGCTGATGGGGCTGATTGAGGCTGATGGGGTCTGAATGAGGCTGATGGGGGCATATTTGAGGCATATGGGGGCTATTTGAGGCATATGGAGGCTGATGGGGGCTGATGGAGGCTAATGGGGGCTGATGGAGGCTGATGGGGGCTGATTGAGGCATATGGGGGGCTATTTGAGGCATATGGGGGCTGATGGAGGCATATGGGGGGCTATTTGAGGCATATGGGGGCTGATGGAGGCATATGGGGGGCTATTTGAGGCATATGGGGGCTGATTGGGGCTGTTTGAGGCATATGGGGGACTATTTGAGGCATATGGAGGCTGATGGGGGCTGATTGAGGCTGATGGGGGCTGTTTGAGGCATATGGAGGCTGTTTGAGGCATATGGGGGGCTATTTGAGGCATATGGGGGCTGATTGAGGCTGTTTGAGGCATATGGGGGGCTATTTGAGGCATATGGAGGCTGATGGAAGCTGATTGAGGCATATGGGGGCTTATGGAGACTAATGGGGACTGATGGAGGCTGATGGGGACTGATTGAGGCATATGGGGGCTATTTGAGGCATATGGGGGCTGATGGGGGCTGTTTGAGGCATATGGGGGCTGTTTGAGGCTGATGGAGGCTGATGGGGGCTGTTTGAGGCTGATGGGGGGGCTATTTGAGGCATATAGGGGGCTATTTGAGGCATATGGGGGCTGATTGGGGCTGTTTGAGGCATATGGGGGGATATTTGAGGCATATGAGGCTGATGGAGGCACCTGGGGGCTGATGGATGTAGCAGAGCTGAATATGCTGCTGTTCAGCCATAGTTCTAGTGGGGAAGGGAATAGACAGATGTAGCAGAGCTGTAAATGTGTCGGGTCAGCATCAATGCTGGTGGAAGAGAGAAACTGATGTAGCAGAGCTGTATATGTGGCGGGTCACCATCAATGCTGGTGGAAGAGAGAAACTGATGTAGCAGAGCTGTATATGTTGCGGGTCAGCATCAATGCAGGTGGAAGAGAGAAACTGATGTAGCAGAGCTGTATATGTTGCGGGTCAGCATCAATGCTGGTGGAAGAGAGAAACTGATGTAGCAGAGCTGTATATGTGGCGGGTCAGCATCAATGCTGGTGGAAGAGAGAAACTGATGTAGCAAAGCTGTATATGTTGCTGGTCAGCATCAATGCTGGTGGAAGAGAGAAACTGATGTAGCAGAGCTGTATATGTTGCGGGTCAGCATCAATGCTGGTGGAAGAGAGAAACTGATGTAGTAGAGCTGTATATGTTACGGGTCAGCATCAATGCTGGTGGAAGAGAGAAACTGATGTAGCAGAGCTGTATATGTTGCGGGTCAGCATCAATGCTGGTGGAAGAGAGAAACTGATGTAGCAGAGCTGTATATGTTGCGGGTCAGCATCAATGCTGGTGGAAGAGAGAAACTGATGTAGCAGAGCTGTATATGTGGCGGATCATTGATCTGCAAAAATGGTTCCGTTACCATAATATAACCGCATGCATCCGTCATAAATGGATCCATTTGTATTATGTCTTCTATAACCATAACGGATCCATCTTGAACACCATTGAAAGTGAATGGGGGACGGATCCATTTTCTATTGTGCCGTTTGGCAGGCAGCGTTTTGGTGTCCGCCTCCAAAGCGGAATTGTGACTGATCGGAGGCAAACTGATGCATTCTGAGTGGATACTTTTCAATTCAGAATGCATTAGGGCAAAACTGATCCATTTTCGACATACTTCCCCCGTACCAGGACCGTCACTGAAATCCGGGACTGTCCTGCCGGATACTGGAAGGAGGTATGGCTTTAGGCCTCATGCACATGACCATAGCCTGCCTGTGCCTGTATTGTGGCCCGCGAACAGGGGGTCTGCAATATACAGGCACCAGCCGTGTGCGCACCGTATCAAGTGATGGGTCTGAAATCCGAAAGATACGGTGTGGTGCGAAATGGAAGCACAGATCGGAAACCTATGGAGTGCATCCATGGGTTTTCTGTCCATGCCTCCACACTGCGAAAAAGTACTGTCGGATGCAGATTGCAGACCCCATTTAAATGAACGTGTTCACGTCTGCAGACAGTGGACACACTGTTGGCGCCCATGCATTGCAATGTATATACACACACACACATATACATATATATATATATATATATATATTTATATAAACACACACACACATATGTGTAAATATATAGTACAGACCAAAAGTTTGGACACACCTTCTCATTCGAAGAGTTTTCTTTATTTTCATGACTATAAAGGCATTAAAACTATGAATTAACACATGTGGAATTATATACATTACAAACAAACATGAGAAACAACAGAAAATATGTCATATTCTAGGTTCTTCAAAGTAGCCACCTTTTGCTTTGATTACTGCTTTGCACACTCTTGGCATTCTCTTGATGAGCTTCAAGAGGTAGTCCTCTGAAATGGTCTTCCAACAGTCTTGAAGGAGTTCTCAGAGATGCTTAGCACTTGTTGGCCCTTTTGCCTTCACTCTGCGGTCCAGCTCACCCCAAACCATCTCGATTGGGTTCAGGTCCGGTGACTGTGGAGGCCAGGTCATCTGGCGCAGCACCCCATCACTCTCCTTTATGGTCAACTAGCCCTTACTTTCAAAGTTTTCCCAATTTTTTGGCTGACTGACTGACCTTCATTTCGTAAAGTAATGATGGCCACTCGTTTTTCTTTACTTAGCTGCTTTTTTCTTGCCATAATACAAATTCTAACAGTCTATTCAGTAGGACTATCAGCTGTGTATCCACCTGACTTCTCGTCAACACAACTGATGGTCCCAACCCCATTTATAAGGCAAGAAATCCCACTTATTAAACCTGACAGGGCACACCTATGAAGTGAAAACCATTTCAGGGGACTACCTCTTGAAGCTCATCAAGAGAATGCCAAGAGTGTGCAAAGCAGTAATCAAAGCAAAAGGTGGCTACTTTGAAGAACCTAGAATATGACATATTTTCAGTTGTTTCACACTTGTTTGTTATGTATATAATTCCACATGTGTTAATTCATACTTTTGATGCCTTCAGTGTGAATCTACAATTTTCATAGTCATGAAAATAAAGAAAACTCTTTGAATGAGAAGGTGTGTCCAAACTTTTGGTCTGTACTGTATGTATATAAATATGTATATATACTGTACATATGTGTATGTATATTCATATATATATATATATATATATATATATATATATACACTCACCTAAAGAATTATTAGGAACACCTGTTCTATTAATCATTAATGCAATTATCTAGTCAACCAATCACATGGCAGTTGCTTCAATGCATTTAGGGGGGTGCTCCTGGTCAAGACAATCTCCTGAACTCCAAACTGAATGTCAGAATGGGAAAGGAAGGTGATTTAAGCAATTTTGAGCGTGGCATGGTTGTTGGTGCCAGATGGGCCGGTCTGAGTATTTCACAATCTGCTCAGTTACTGGGATTTTCACGCGCAACCATTTCTAGGGTTTACAAAGAATGGTGTGAAAAGGGAAAATTATCCAGTATGCGGCAGTCCTGTGGGCGAAAATGCCTTGTGGATGCTAGAGGTCAGAGGAGAATGGGCGGACTGATTCAAGCTGACAGAAGAGCAACGTTGACTGAAATAACCACTCGTTACAACCGAGGTATGCAGCAAAGCATTTGTGAAGCCACAACACGCACAACCTTGAGGCGGATGGGCTACAACAGCAGAAGACCCCACGGGTACCACTCATCACTACAAATAGGAAAAAGAGGCTACAATTTGCACGAGCTTACCAAAATTGGACTGTTGAAGACTGAAAAAATGTTGCCTGGTCTGATGAGTCTCGATTTCTGTTGAGACATTCAAATGGTAGAGTCCGAATTTGGCGTAAACAGAATGAGAACATGTATCCATCCTCTGATGGCTACTTCCAGCAGGATAATGCACCATGTCACAAAGCTCGAATCATTTCAAATTGGTTTCTTGAACATGACAATGAGTTCACTGTACTAAAATGGCCCCCACAGTCACCAGATCTCAACCCAATAGAGCATCTTTGGGATGTGGTGGAACGGGAGCTTCGTGCCCTGGATGTGCATCCCTCAAATCTCCATCAACTGCAAGATGCTATCTTATCAATATAGGCCAACATTTCTAAAGAATGCTATCAGCACCTTGTTGAATCAATGCCACGTAGAATTAAGGCAGTTCTGAAGGCAAAAGGGGGTCCAACACCGTATTAGTATGGTGTTCCTAATAATTCTTTAGGTGAGTGTATATATATATATATATATATATATATATATATATATATATGTACACATACTTAGACATAAATACATACACACACATACATATAGATACATACACACATATATACATATATATACACATACGGTCAGTGCCCATGCATTGCAGACCGCAATGTATAGACACATATAAATATATTAAACACGTGTGTTATATTTTGTATATAAATAAATAAATATGTATGTGTGTATATGTGTGTGTATATGTATATATATATATATATATATATATATATATATATATACACTGCTCAAAAAAATAAAGGGAACACAAAAAATAACACATCCTAGATCTGAGTTAATTAAATTTTCTTCTGAAATACTTTGTTCTTTACATAGTTGAATGTGCTGACAACAAAATCACACAAAAATAAAAAAATGGAAATCAAATTTTTCAACCCATGGAGGTCTGGATTTGGAGTCACACTCAAAATTAAAGTGGAAAAACACACTACAGGCTTATCAACTTTGATGTAATGTCCTTAAAACAAGTCAAAATGAGGCACAGTGGTGTGTGTGGCCTCCACGTGCCTGTATGACCTCCCTACAACGCCTGTGCATGCTCCTGATGAGGTGGCGGATGGTCTCCTGAGGGATCTCCTCCCAGACCTGGACTAAAGCATCTGCCAACTCCTGGAAGGTCTGTGGTGCAACGTGACGTTGGTGGATAGAGCGAGACATGATGTCCCAGGTGTGCTCAATTGGATTCAGGTCTGGGGAACGGGCGGGCCAGTCCATAGCATCAATGCCTTCGTCTTGCAGGAACTGCTGACACACTCCAGCCACATGAGGTCTAGCATTGTCTTGCATTAGGAGGAACCCAGGGCCAACCGCACCAGCATATGGTCTCACAAGGGGTCTGAGGATCTCATCTCGGTACCTAATGGCAGTCAGGCTACCTCTGGCGAGCACATGGAGGGCTGTGCGGCCCTCCAAAGAAATGCCACCCCACACCATTACTTACCCAATGCCAAACCGGTCATGCTGGAGGATGTTGCAGGCAGCAGAACGTTCTCCACGGCATCTCCAGACTCTGTCACGTCTGTCACATGTGCTCAGTGTGAACCTGCTTTCATCTGTGAAGAGCACAGGGCGCCAGTGGCCAATTTGCCAATCTTGGTGTTCTCTGGCAAATGCCAAATGTCCTGCACGGTGTTGGGCTGTAAGCACAACCCCCACCTGTGGACGTCGGGCCCTCATATCACCCTCATGGAGTCTGTTTCTGACCGTTTGAGCAGACACATGCACATTTGTGGCCTGCTGGAGGTCATTTTGCAGGGCTCTGGCAGTGCTCCTCCTGTTCCTCCTTGCACAAAGGCGGAGGTAGCGGTCCTGCTGCTGGGTTGTTGCCCTCCTACGGCCTCCTCCACGTCTCCTGATGTACTGGCCTGTCTCCTGGTAGCGCCTCCATGCTCTGGACACTACGCTGACAGACACAGCAAACCTTCTTGCCACAGCTCGCATTGATGTGCCATCCTGGATAAGCTGCACTACCTGAGCTACTTCTGTGGGTTGTAGACTCCGTCTCATGCTACCACTAGAGTGAAAGCACCGCCAGCATTCAAAAGTGACCAAAACATCAGCCAGGAAGCATAGGAACTGAGAAGTGGTCTGTGGTTACCACCTGCAGAACCACTCCTTTATTGGGGGTGTCTTGCTAATTGCCTATAATTTCCACTTGTTGTCTATCCCATTTGCACAACAGCATGTGAAATTGATTGTCACTCAGTGTTGCTTCCTAAGTGGACAGTTTGATTTCACAGAAGTGTGATTGACTTGGAGTTACATTGTGTTGTTTAAGTGTTCCCTTTATTTTTTGAGCAGTGTATATAAGGCAAAACAACGCACTCTCATTAGATGAAAATAGAAAAAAGTTCATTCACCCATGTGGACGCCATGTTTGTGTGTATATATATATATATATATATATATATATATACAGTACAGACCAAAAGTTTGGACACACCTTCTCATTCAAAGAGTTTTCTTTATTTTCATGACTATGAAAATTGCAGATTCACACTGAAGGCATCAAAACTATGAATTAACACATGTGGAATTATATACATAACAAACAAGTGTGAAACAACTGAAAATATGTCATATTCTAGGTTCTTCAAAGTAGCCACCTTTTGCTTTGATTACTGCTTTGCACACTCTTGGCATTCTCTTGATGAGCTTCAAGAGGTAGTCCCCTGAAATGGTTTTCACTTCACAGGTGTGCCCTATCAGGTTTAATAAGTGGGATTTCTTGCCTTATAAATGGGGTTGGGACCATCAGTTGCGTTGAGGAGAAGTCAGATGGATACACAGCTGATAGTCCTACTGAATAGACTGTTAGAATTTGTATTATGGCAAGACAAAAGCAGCTAAGTAAAGAAAAATGAGTGGCCATCATTACTTTAAGAAATGAAGGTCAGTGAGTCAGCCGAAAAATTGGGAAAACTTTGAAAGTAAGGGCTAGTTGACCATAAAGGAGAGTGATGGGGTGCTGCGCCAGATGACCTGGCCTCCACAGTCACCGGACCTGAACCCAATCGAGATGGTTTGGGGTCAACTGGACCGCAGAGGGAAGGCAAAAGGGCCAACAAGTGCTAAGCATCTCTGGGAACTCCTTCAAGACTGTTGGAAGATCATTTCAGGGGACTACCTCTTGAAGCTCATCAAGAGAATGCCAAGAGTGTGCAAAGCAGTAATCAAAGCAAAAGGTGGCTACTTTGAAGAACCTAGAATATGACATATTTTCAGTTGTTTCACACTTGTTTGTTATGTATATATTTCCACATGTGTTAAATCATAGTTTTGATGCCTTCATAGTCATTAAAATAAAGAAAACTCTTTGAATGAGAAGGTGTGTCCAAACTTTTGGTCTGTATTGTATATATACACACACACACACACACAAAATCATAGTTCATGGCTAGATGTCCTGCTTTCCCTGTTGGTGTGGCTTAGCGGGTCAGCTGTGTGGTGGTAGATGGGGATTGACTAAGTAGCTACTGCAGTAGGGACTCTGAAGGTTTTTATTACAGCCAGCTTCTGACAGGAATCAGCTGTTTGTAGAGAGGGAACAAGCAGCTGATTCCTGTCACAGTTGCAGCGGGAAGCAGGGAGCCCACCACTGACAGGAGCAGACTGCACTTGCTCTCAAGCTCCTCCATGTAGCGTGCAGCCATGGACGAACTCAGCTGCAAGGTAGAGCACGACTAAGGGGGCGTGGCTTATAACTGAAAGAAAAGCAGGCAGGTGTGTATATTAGGGACTTCATTTTTTCCCTGCCTGCCACACAGTAGTGGGAAGTATTTAAAGAGTGGCCAACCCCTTTAACGCATACAGTACTTCCTACTTTGTGTTGGTCTATCACATAAAATACCAATAAAGCACATTTAAGTTTGTGGGTGTAGCATGAAAGATGTGGAAAAGTTCAAGGGGCATGACTACTTGCCCTGTAGCATCCTGTGAATATTTCATAAATGTCTAAGAAGAAAATTCCTGTTTTACAGGACCTTTAGAAGTGGATTGGAGATGGAAACAGTCTCATGTAAGGTGGCCTGGCTGTCAGTGCAACCCAGTGGCACCAATGTTGACCGGTGAGAAGCTACTGCCAGAAGGGTCTGGTAGCTAGTTACTTCCCTCTAAGTGGCTGTTCAAACTGACTTTTCTGAAGGCTCAATTTGGCATGGATTCCATGCTAAAAAGCTGCGGGGCAGCCTCACAAACACCGCCTTCATTGTTTATGTAGTCACAGTTTAATGATGCAACTGCTAAAAGAAAAAGACATGTCCTTTTTTGGTGCAGTTGCGCCCCCATAAAATGTGACACCTCCCTCCCTCTTTGAAGACAATGGGAGGCGGTGTCCGTGTGACTGTCTGGCAGCTTTTTGGAGGGAATCCATGCCAAATTCAACCTACAGAAGTAGCAGGGTTAGCACTCAAGCTCTTAACTCAAATTTCTTAACTCATCGCGTTATCTTGAGACAAAAGCCATTGAAAAGCAATTGAAGCCAGAAGATACCACGTCTCATAAATCATGAGTGTTGACTCTACTACATCCGTGCAAAAAAAGCAGTGTGAATGGCCCCTTAAAAAGGGTTATCTAGGAATATATCATATCATTATTATGACATCAGCTGGGGTCCAAGTCCTGTTTTAGGGAGACGCCGCGCTCAATGGAGCTCTGGTGAGCGATGCAGGCTCCTAGCAGCTTACCAAGCACAGTGCCATACATTGTACAGCAGCTGTACTTGCTATTGCAACTCAGCCCCATTGACTTAAATCGGGATAGCTGCAACTAGGTCATGTGACTGATGTACAGTGACGTTACATGGCGTAGGAAGAGGCAGTGCTACCTCCGGAGCGCCCAGCCTCTTCTAACAGCTGATTTGCAGGGGATTCCCAGGAGTTGGACCCCCACTGATCTGATATTGATGACTTATCCAAAGGATAGGTCATCAGTATAAATTCTTGGATAACCCCTTTAAGTAAACATATGTGCTGAATGCCAGTTGGAGAGTGCAAACTTGAAAGACTATCAGGGTGCTGCCACACTGCCATCAGGGTGCCGCTTTTTTATGTGGTCAGAATCAGGGTTGGATCATAAAAGGAGAGTATAGAAAACAGATAGTACAGCCCTGAAACTTGTCAGGGTAGAAGTTGTCTGTACTGCAGTGCTCTTGGTGTAATAGGGAGTAAAGGGACATATGTAACTCCATTTTGTCTGCTTTAACAATGTGTATTGTGAAATCATCTAGTTCATGCACTGTTTTAAGTTCCCCTCTGTGGAATTTGAGAGATTTCCTCTGTCCTTGGACAGTTTCAAGAGACCCTTAAATTCCTTAGTTTAAACAGGCATACCTTATAAGGTCATCCTGGCTTAATGCATACTAAGCATATATGTGTTCACCTATGATTGGATGTCAAGGAAGCTCAACCTCCTCTATATCTATCACTTGCATGTTTCTAAATAAACCAGAATTAATTTGTACAGACCCGTGTTTTGTTGTATCTGATAAGTTCATTCTCCTGGTGCCAGATAGATTTAATCCAAGCTGATCACCGAGGTCAGGTATCAGGGATGCCTAGTGAAGAGACGAATTGCCTAACAGCTTTGGGATCGAGAGGGTCATCCTCGGGTCCGGTGAGAAAGACATAGATTTTTTCCTCCGTCTGATCCGAGGGCACTGGCCACGTCTCGACCCAAGTAAGTTGAACCATCTACTTAAGACTTCTTTAGATCGCTGTGTCAGGGACACAGACAAAGGCTCAGGGAGCCTAAGGTGATTATAAAGGGACTCCGGGAGTCCACATCACCGTAGATAGATATAAAGTGCACTAAAGAAATACTGTTCAGGGAACAGAAGGTTATAAGCTTGGATTAACTCTTATATACTGTATATATAGTATAAGTATTTTAGAAGTGATAAGATTATCTGTTTGTGTGAGATACTGACCGGGTGGTAAGTGTACGGTCACATCCCACTGTTATTGTCAAATTGATGTATTTTGGGTTAACCACTGTTAATGTGTAAAATTGTTTGTGTTGTGGAGGACCGCAAGACGCCCCTCTCCTTCGGCTAGGATTAAAATCCGCTGACCCGGAGACAGTGAACGCAAGTGGCGGTCCAAAACAGCAATAGTCGATAGGGGTCCAAAGAGTATAGAGAGACATTAAGATACGAATCAGCTGATCAGTTGACAGGATTTTTGTCGGAGCCTTCACGGTTCAGTACAGCCAGTCCTGACAGCGATTGTCTCACTTATTCTTTGAGCTGAGAAAACAGAGCAGTGTCAGGAAGTTAATTGATGGCACTAGCAAGAAATCATGCAGAGTAAGTGATGTTATATGTGTAATAATCCAGCTTTTAACAAAAATTATTATATATGTGCAAACACTAACTAAGACCACCTGGCATATAAGATGATTTGGGTTTAACAAAATGACTGTATGATTATAACATGTATATTGTCTTCTTATAAGAGTTGATTAATCACAGAGTGAAGACCAGAAGACATTGGAAAACACAGCACAACAGTGACATAGACCAGTAGCAATTCTGGGTGTGGTGTGGCTATCTGTTTCCAGGAAAGTTGTATTTGTCTGTGCTGCAAGTTTTGGAATGCAACAAAGAAAGCTGTGTGACTGGGTTGGAAGACAAATGATTCAGTGGAATGTGAATGGGTGTGGCTTTGAGTTGTAGTGGAGTTGAAAATGTGTGAAGACTGAGGGATGTTTTTAGCAGAACTGTGTATGCAATTCAGTTTTTATGTATGAGGGTGTGGTTATGAGCCGTTTTTAAAAATGAGTACATGAAAATGTGAATGCATATGGAGTACGATATTTGTTTTCATATAATATGCACATTGAGAATTTTATTTTATTTTTTATTTTTGTTGGAAGTTTTTGGTTTTTATTGGTGCCAACAGCATTGATCGAGCTGTACATTTTTTTTTATGGAAGTCAATGAAATGTTTTTATGGGCCCTTTGTGTGTTCATGTCTGTATTGTCAGATCTGTTTGTTTCAATGTTTGAAGTTACGTGTTACATGTTAAGTGTTGTGCTTAACATCAGAGCTCTGTTCTTATGGGCAGCTGGGACACTAATGACGGACAGAAGGAGGACCACAGCGTCCAACTAAAAGGGGTGGACTTAGATGACTTAGAGTGGGAGGTAGGAGAGTCTGAGCCTTCTATGTGAATTAATGGGGTTTTGACAAAACCTTTCAAAACTGACTCACTACCACTCGAGACCATGGACAGGGAATACATCACAGATCATGTATTTAGCATTATACTAGATTGCCCAGTCAGCCTGTTAGGGAGAGATTTGTTCATTAAGCTTGATTTGCAGGTATCAGCAAAGAATCAGGGCATAAGAGTACACTCAGATCTAATTCCAATCTCTACACCAGTGTCACTGATTCTTGCAAACATACAGAACCACCCAGAACTTAACAACATTAATCCTGCATTATGGTCTTCAAATGAATATGACACAGGATTCATAGATTGCACACCTTACAAAGCTACTGTGAAACCAGGTGTCATCTCAGTGTTCCAGAAACAATACCCGTTGTCAAAAGAGAAACTTGATGTACTTAGGCCAATGATAAAATTCCTACAAAGGGGAATCCTGGAAGAGGTGATTTCACCCTACAGCACGCCCGTGAATCCAGTGACAAAGGCAGATGGTACTACCCGCTTTGAACAGGATTTAAGGGCCATCAACAACATCATTGTGCCTATAGCCCCTGTTGTACCTGATGTCACTCAATTATTATCTGCCATTCCAGCAGACACTGTTTGGTTCAGTGTGATAGATCTGAAAAATGCATTCTTTTCTATCCCAGTTGATAAGATAACCAGACTACTTTTTGCTTTTTCCTTTGAGGGACGTCAACTGACCCGGTGCAGAATGCCCCAGGGATATGCTGATTCACCTGTAGTGTACAGCATAGACCTCCAAGCCACGTTAGAACCATTGTACCCCCCCCCCCCCAAGGTTCTGTGCTGTTGCAATATGTCGATGTTTTGTTACTGTGTAGCATGTCAGCGGAGGCCAGCATTCAGGATGGTTTATCACTTTTATAATGGTTGTCAGGATGTGGTCACAAAGTGGCACTTAAGAAAATGCAATGGTGTAAAATGCAGGTTGAATACTTGGGCTTTGACCTCACAAAAGGTGAAAGTTGAATCAGCACAGAAAGAGTCCAGTCTATTGCGGGTTTGGTCACCCCGCACACCAAGAAAGAAATGTTATCTTTTCTTGGTATAATAAACTACTGTAGACAATGGATTCCTGATTGCTCCTATTATGACAATGTTTTGAGGCAAGCCACTCTGGACGAAAATCCAGATTTGATTAAATGGTCTTCTGAAATGTACAATGCATTTGATTATCTGAAATGTTCACTCATGTCGAGTCCAGGGATGGGCCTCCCTGACTATAATATGCCCTTCCACATGTTTGCACGCCAAAATTGTAAAACCATGGCGGGTGTACTGACACAAGAACACGGAGGCAAGTTGCGTCCTTGTGCATTTTTCTCAAAGGTAATGCCCACCTCTGTTCAGGGGATGCCGGCATGTCTGTGTTCTCTTGCAGCCTGTGCTATGATGGTAGAGTTGGCAACTCCTTTCACAATGTGACATTACACCATTTTGCACACCACTCATGATGTTGTAGGCCTACTCAAGGGCATCCACACTCAACACAGCAGGCAGCTGAGCTCATTGCACTCACTAGAGCATGTATTCTACATGCTGACAGACCTGTCACCATCTATACTGAGAGTAGGTACGCACATGGGGTAGTGTGGGACCATGGTATGATTTGGTAGAGGAGAGGATTGACGGCAGCAGATGGTAAGGATCATGTCTCACAGGGCAATGCGCTGGCCGATAAGGTGGCGAAACGAGTGGCCAAATGCAACCCCACAGGCCTGTGTAACCATTGGGAGAGGCCATATCTGGCACCTCCAACCTCTGAGATGTCGCAAATGCTTACTGATTTTCAATGGTATGCCACTGATCAGGAACAGCAAGCCTGGTGCTATCCAGTATTGCAGTAAAAAAAAATCCTAAGTCAGGATTAGTCTGCAAAGAGGGGTAGCCATGCATTCCCCAACACCACAGTGCTTCCATCTTAATAGCACATTTCCACGGAGTAGGACATAACAGCATTGAGATACTCATGGAAAGGCCTTTCCCTATCCCCTGGGCCCAATGATAGTGCAGGGAGGAGACCTTGATTTAATAAGGGAAGACTATGTCACCAAATTGATACAGGTATTTAGCAAAACTGAGGAAAAAGTTGCTTGTAAGTCTCCCTCTCTTCCACAGGAACCCACCTACCCATACAGGGTGGGGGATGAGGTGGTGGTCGAAACACTTAAGAAAGGAAGAGCTCAAGGTGATTTCGTATATGGCCCACCTACTACCGTGGTTGCAGTAACCAGAACAGCTGGGCTGACTGAACAATCTCCAATTTGGATCCACGCCACCCGAGTGAAGCTTGTGAGAGAAAGAGAGGAGGCAGGAACGGAGGCAGACAGCCTTGGCCTTGAAGAAGGACAAGAGGTACTAACGGGGGCAGACAGTCCTGACCTCCAACGAGGCCCAGAGGTACTAACGGAGGCAGACAGCCTTGACCCCCAACGAGATGACGCAGTCTGGAAATTTCTCGAGATGGCTGAGATGCAGTGCCTTGATAATTGCAATTTTGTGTCTCCTACTCACTGTCCCACGGCTGTGGAACAGATAGACATACCTGAAAACGGAATGCAGGGGGGAAGATAATCTGTGGAAGACGAAGGAGAACTTATGGCGGTACCTGGCCAAAACTCTGAACTTAACTGATTTCTGTCTCCGAACCACTTTATCTGCATCTAACATTTTGGAGACATGTCTGGTAGCAGTCCCTACCCCAGTAGATGTATGGACGGGGCTCCTACGTTCCCAATGGAATGACACTTATTTGCAGGATCATGATGTTAAATATGGATATGTAAATCCTTATCATGCTTGTTATAACTGTTCTACATATGAGACTCTGCAAAATAACATGATAGAAATAATTACAGGTCTTGTTACAGCAGCAGAAATATGTTATAAGTTAACCTGTGAGGAGAAACTATTGCCTCCCCTGCATACAAGCAAAAATGCAGAACAAGACTAAGCCAAATATTTGCAACAGAAATATAAGTAGCTGTAAAAAGATAGTATCAGGAAAAAATATGCAATGTAACATTACAAAAACAGTACCATCCCTAGACAAACATGTACCTCTAACAACAGGATGGGTATTGGCCTGTGGAAATACTAGTTACACATACATACCAGCCAATATTACAGAGGGACCCTGTACAATAGCTAGGTTGACATTAGCAATGATACCACTAGTCCCAGCAATGCAGACGCGACACACGAGAGACACTTCCCTACAGCTACCAGAAAATTGTGACTATACTGTAATGTGAATCTCCTCTCTAGAGCAGAATACATGAGTTAAGGGGTATCTTTGATAGGAGTACCAGGGATGGCCATATATAACCACAGGACAATATCAAAACTTGCCTGTTTTATGGTAAAACAGATAAATATCACTAGTGCAATTCTGCAAGATATACTGCTGGATATACAATCATATAAAAAGGCTATCTTGCAGAATAGGGCAACTATTGACTATTTATTGCTTCAACATGGTGTAGGATGCTCAGCGTTCGCAGGGATGTGTTGTTTCAATTTATCAGATCACTCCCGTGGAATAAAAGATAACATAGGCCAACTAGAAGAGATGATTAAACATATAAAACAAGATGTTGACCAAGGATGGTGGGACTGGCTTTTTGGCTGAATACCTGACTTTGGTCAAATAAGGTATGTTTTAGGAGTGGCACTCGCCGTGGTCGCTGCAATAGTGTGTCTCTGTTGTTGTCTACAGTGTGTGCCCTCCCTTCTTACCATATGTAAAAATGTGGCCGAAAGAGGGGTACACTCAACATTCCTCTATATACAACCTCAACAAAGCCTGAGGATTATACTCCTGAAGGGTATATGGAATACCTAAAGGCTTACAAGCAAACTAAGGGAGAAAAGAGAAAGAACCATATAGTATAAGATATATAAGGTTCTAAGAGGGGATTGAAGGGACATATGTGACTCCATTTTGTCTGCTTTAACAATGTGTATTGTGAAATCATCTAGTTCATGCACTGTTTTAAGTTCCCCTCTGTGGAATTTGAGAGATTTCCTCTGTCCTTGGACAGTTTCAAGAGACCCTTAAATTCCTTAGTTTAAACAGCCACACCTTATAAGGTCATCCTGGCTTAATGCATACTAAGCATATATGTGTTCACCCATGATTGGATGTCAAGGAAGCTCAACCTCCTCTATATCTATCACTTGCATGTTGCTAAATAAACCAGAGTGAATTTGTACAGACCCGTGTTTTGTTGTATCTGATAAGTTCATTCTCCTGGTGCCAGATAGATTTAATCCAAGCTGATCACCGAGGTCAGGTATCAGGGATGCCTAGTGAAGAGACGAATTGCCTAACAGGGAGGAAGGCAATTATCTTTTCATGATATGGTATGAGGGCAGGTGGGGTTTGTTTGCCAGGGCCGCTATTTAGTTCCAGTCCGGCTTCACAGGATAGGAATACCCTTCTAACTCACTGAACAATATGTATGAACTACTCCTTTTTTTTTACCCTAGAGCACCAGGGACCCTGCTAATAATCCTTTCATTGCCCTAAGGTTTGAAACCTTAACCTATTAACTCTGTACCAGAGATTTTTTTTTTTTTAAGTCTGTAAATAACAAATGCAAGGTGCCCATGTATTTCACATTGCGACTACCTTGAATCAGTATCTTGCTGAGTATGGCCTTTGTGCGGATCCCATTCACTGCTATGTAGTTTTTGTAACTCTGGTCTCCCCAGTCGGGCACTTACTGTGGTTTATTTGAGTCATGATAGTGGTAAACATAATACCAATTCCACAATACCTCATTTTACCACAAGAGGTCGCCCTTATATCTACAAATGACAGCAAACTCAGAAACAACTAGAAAACACAAGGGATTGGCCAGGGTTTTTTGTCCACTCTAAACGTCCATTTTACTAGAAATGAAACAAGAATATAAAACATTATTGTTCAAATGGTGTCTTATTCACATCCTCCTACCTGTGTATGGTTGCATAAGTGAACATTGATGAATAGGGTCCCATGATCGTAAACACTTGCCAAGTAATTTTTTATTTTTTTCTGGGCAACTTATTAAAAATTGGAAAACCACGCATACAGATTATAGGTGGTATCTGCTTAATGCTCAAAATACTGATATGAATACATCGGCAGCGATCACTGTGGAATGTAAAATGATGATAATGATGACTTAATATCCCGCAGAGCATACCTTTTTTTGTGGTGGCTCTCTGTACAGGAGAGCACAGTACCAGCTAGACACAGGCCAAAAAGACGTTCTCCTTTACCTCTGTCGGTGACTGCCTAAGAATTTATGTTGGCAACCCGCTGATGGTGGTGTGGTCCCATTTCAAGTTTTTCTATGCGACACCTTTACTTAAAGGGGTTATACCATGGTCGATGGGTCCAGAGAGATCTCCACAATCACTGCATCAATTGATCTGCTAGATTCTTTTCAGCCTGGTAGCTTGGGGGGGGGGGGGTGTCCTTTCTGCTGCAGCTCTCTCCCTGTAACTACCACAGCTTCTAACAGAACATATGGCTGATGACAGTTGAAGATTCAAACTGAGCATGTTAGATCAGCTCAGTCAGATGGACATTAAATAAGGAGAAGAACAACCAGGAGGTGGCGCTATACAGATAGATTTCAGTGAATAACTCACTGGCTATATAAGATTTTTAATTACATGCCATTACAAAGGTATTCAGATCCAGGTGCTGGTGTAGAATATGTAGAATATGTTTTGTGACACATCCCCTTTAAATTCCATACACTTGAATGAACAGACCAGCCATACTTATGAATAGTATGTTCTTTGTTCAATGCGTTTTAAATTGTCAGTGATGTGTAAAAGGTGTTGTGAAGATCTGTGATTATTTTTTGTCTAAGGCATTCTGTAGAGAAGATGCAACAAACTATGCATTATGATGGCATAAGTGACAAATGTGCAACATAAGGCTACTTTCACACCTGCGTTTAGGTGCGGATCCGTCTGGTATCTGCACAGACGGATCCGCACCTATATGCAAACGCTTAGATCCGTTCAGAACGGATCCGTTTGCATTACCATGAGCAAAAAAAAAAAAAAACATTATTTTTTTTTTTTTTGTTCATGATAATGCAAACGGATCAGTTTTGACTTTACATTGAAAGTCAATAGGGGACGGATCCGTTTGAAAATTGAGCCATATTGTGTCAACTTCAAACGGATCCGTCCCCATTGACTTACATTGTAAGTCTGGATGTATCTGTTTGCCTCCGCACGGCTAGGCGGACACCCGAACGCTGCAAGCAGCGTTCAGGTGTCCGCCTGCTGAGCGGAGCGGAGGACAAACGGTGCCAGACTGATGCATTCTTAGCGGATCCGCATCCACTCAGAATGCATTAGGGCTGGACGGATCCGTTCGGGGCCGCTTGTGAGAGCCTTCAAACGGAACTCACAAGCGGAGCCCCGAACGCTAGTGTGAAAGTAGCCTTAGGCGCCACATGTCTTGCTATTAACTAGATCTTTACAGCATTTTTTAAACCACCTTGGAGCTGGTATACGTTTAAACAACCAGATGTGACTCAACATTGTTTAGACTAGGCACAAATTACAGTATGACAAAAAGTCACAAAAAATTACAGAAAAAAGGACGGGAATGGTGCACTTTGTAACACTTTCAGGAGTAGCACATTAATATATGCCATCCAAGAATGTGCGCCTGAAAACTGGCAGATTCTAGGAGCAAGAAGTATAATATATCTGCTCCAATATATGAAGGTGCCATTTCTTTCATCCGTTAACATTGTAGCCTTAAAAGTACAGAATATCAACACTGAAAATGTATGTATATATATATATATATATATATATACAGTACAGACCAAAAGTTTGGACACACCTTCTCATTCAAAGAGTTTTCTTTATTTTCATGACTATGAAAATTGTAGATTCATACTGAAGGCATCAAAACTATGAATTAACACATATGGAATTATATACATAACAAACAAGTGTGAAACAACTGAAAATTTGTCATATTCTAGGTTCTTCAAAGTAGCCACCTTTTGCTTTGATTACTGCTTTGCACACTCTTGGCATTCTCTTGATGAGCTTCAAGAGGTAGTCCCCTGAAATGGTTTTCACTTCACAGGTGTGCCCTGTCAGGTTTAATAAGTGGGAATTCTTGCCTTATAAATGGGTTTGGGACCATCAGTTGCGTTGAGGAGAAGTCAGGTGGATACACAGCTGATAGTCCTACTGAATAGACTGTTAGAATTTGTATTATGGCAAGAAAAAAGCAGCTAAGTAATGAAAAACGAGTAGCCATCATTACTTTAAGAAATGAAGGTCAGTGAGTAAGCCGAAAAATTGGGAAAACTTTGAAAGTAAGGGCTATTTGACCATGAAGGAGAGTGATGGGGTGCTGCGCCAGATGACCTGGCCTCCACAGTCACCGGACCTGAACCCAATCAAGATGGTTTGGGGTGAGTTGGTCTGCAGAGTGAAGGCAAAAGGGCCAACAAGTGCTAAGCATCTCTGGGAACTCCTTCAAGACTGTTGGAAGACCATTTCAGGTGACTACCTCTTGAAGCTCATCAAGAGAATTCCAAGAGTGTGCAAAGCAGTAATCAAAGCAAAAGGTGGCTACTTTGAAGAACCTAGAATATGACATATTTTCAGTTGTTTCACACTTGTTTGTTATGTATATAATTCCACATGTGTTAATTCATAGTTTTGATGCCTTCATAGTCATGAAAATGAAGAAAACTCTTTGAATGAGAAGGTGTGTCCAAACTTTTGGTCTGTACTGTATATATATGTGTCTGTTCTATTTCTCATTAATGCAATTATCTAGTCAACCAATCACATGGCAGTTGCTTCAATGCATTTAGGGGGGTGCTCCTGGTCAAGACAATCTCCTGAACTCCAAACTGAATGTCAGAATGGGAAAGAAAGGTAATTTAAGCAATTTTGAGCGTGGAATGGTTGTTGGTGCCAGACGGGCCGGTCTGAGTATTTCACAATCTGCTCAGTTACTGGGATTTTCACGCACAACCATTTCTAGGGTTTACAAAGAATGGTGTGAAAAGGGAAAAACATCCAGTATGCGGCAGTTCTGTAGGCAAAAATGCCTTGTGGATGCTAGAGGTCAGAGGAGAATGGGCCGACTGATTCAAGCTGATAGAAGAGCAACGTTGACTGAAATAACCACTCGTTACAACCGAGGTATGCAGCAAAGCATTTGTGAAGCCACAACACGCACAACCTTGAGGCGGATGGGCTACAACAGCAGAAGACCCCACCGGGTACCACTCATCTCCACTACAAATAGGAAAAAGAGGCTACAATTTGCACGAGCTCACCAAAATTGGACTATTGAAGACTGGAAAAATGTTGCCTGGTCTGATGAATCTCGATTTCTGTTGAGACATTGAAATGGTCCGAATTTGGCGTAAACAGAATGAGAACATGTATCCATCCTCTGATGGCTACTTCCAGCAGGATAATGCACCATGTCACAAAGCTCGAATCATTTCAAATTGGTTTCTTGAACATGACAATGAGTTCACTGTACTAAAATGGCCCCCACAGTCACCAGATCTCAACCCAATAGAGCATCTTTGGGATGTGGTGGAACGGGAGCTTCGTGCCCTGGATGTGCATCTCTCAAATCTCCATCAACTGCAAGATGCTATCCTATCAATATGGGCCAACATTTCTAAAGAATGCTATAAATGCCACGTAGAATTAAGGCAGTTCTGAAGGCAAAAGGGGGTCCAACACCGTATTAGTATGGTGTTCCTAATAATTCTTTAGGTGAGTGTATATATATATATAGCAAAACTATAATATAGTATGAACGCACCGCACGTCCAAAAAAGCAAAAGGGTGCCAGCGGATGTTGAAGTGATCCAATCTCCAAAAAATGCAGAAAATAATAATATTCCTCGGCACTAGTAGTAAAATAAGTGTGACTTTTAATTCACCAACGCAACATTTCGGTCCGCACACTGGAACCTTCCTCAAGCAGTTATATACAACGTGGGTATTACAACATATATATAGCGTCATCAATTTCCAACATGATTAGTGTAATTTAGTAAAAACATTAAAAATAAATCATATGAATATAGTATAGTGTCCATAAGTGTATCAAAAATACATTCATTTATCATAATCGATCAAATTTTATCAAAAATGTGAATAAATACATAAAATACATATAAATATTTAATTTATGCTCAGGTGAAAATATCAAATACATAATTAGTGTACAGGTGAATCATATAGTGATAATTAAAAACACATTATTTATCCAGATGAGTAGATTACCTTAGTCCACATGAGGATCTTGGCGTGAGCTCTGTGTAAGTGCGCTTGCACAATGTGAGTATTCAACTTCCGCTCCACTTGGAGCGCACCGTTGGAACGCACACATCTCTTCCTCACCAGGACGTCATCAAATGGTCGCCTCCCACGATAACAAATCGCGCATGACATACTAGGAGTCACATGCGTCATTTGACTATACCCCATGTGATCCAGCTCCTGGTGATCACCTGACAAGTAGCCGGCGTTGTAACCCGGTAACCGAGACAGTGTCCAGTCACATGATTGGGACCACATATTCACATAAACAAAATAAAAAATCCCAACGAACCTCTTTCTCCAGTGTGCCTCCTCATCTCACTGGACTATAATACTAATAAAAGCAGTCTCTAAATTATATATATAGTAATCATGTAGGAAGTGAAATGTTGACTGTTGATAATAAACAGAATATACATAGAGTATTAGTAATTTGTTATATATGACCGTGGAGTCACCAGCATCCAATCCCATGGTAAATGTGAGAGGACAGCCAGTGCACACAGATCTAGTTGTTCCACATCTAGAGTAGACACAGCACCCACCAACATTCGTCAATTCCCTGTCACATATAGATAGGGACGAATATATACATACATAGAGGAATCCACTGTGTCAACAGCTTCATTGATATCGGGTCCCACTGCCAATGAGACCCAGGTACCTCTAGAGGTGGCTATGGTTGTCCCAAATCTACAAATAGACACCAGACCCACCAAATGCCACCACACTCCGCATCTACATGGATATGTACAATGGAAGTAAATCGCCCTTATATAGATATCCCAAATGGGGTCCAAAAAGTTTAATTCCTCTCAATCCCTCATGATTACTAAAAAAAGGCACAATAGTGCATACTGTATAACAACTAGATGTAGTTCCTGTTGGAAATTGATCACGTTATATATATGTTGTAATACCCACCTTGTATATGACTGCTTGAGGAAGGTTCCAGTGTGCGGACTGAAACGTTGCGTTGGTGAATTAAAAGTCACATTTATTTTACTACTCTGGAGTTCCGTGGAATATTTTTATTTTCTGCATTTTTTTGGAGAATGGATCACTTCAACATCCGCTGGCACCCTTTTGCTTTTTTGGACGTGCGGTGCCGTTCATACTATATTATAGTTTTGCTGTTTATTGTATCCTAATGAACAGGCACGCAATTAACATGAATGTTTCAGATAATACTATACCGATTGGGGACTTTTCGCCAATTTTTTTTTCATATACCCAAGATGATGCTGACAGGATTTTAAATGCCCACAAAGGAGATGCCAGTTTTCTTTCTATTCCAACTGTATTGGAGGCAAAAAGGAACTATGAAAGAGCCAGAAAGAGAATGATTACATTGGATCTACATCTGACTACATTGAGTGAGTACTACAAAGCTTCATGTATTCCTAAAGGTATGCGAACTCATTGTCAGCCTACAATGTATATGCAAGATAACGAGCTCAGAAATAAATGAGATGATTGCCAACAAATTCTTATCTGATTTGATATTGCTCAACATGGAATTCTTACAGACGGACCTGATGGACACTACCAAGCAAAGGGATGTAGCTGAAGCACTAATATCCACAAAGGAGTTTGACTCCTATTTGTCCAAATTCACTCCTTTTTTGGAAAAGCTACATAAAGAGACCCAAGACACAAAACATAACAAATGGCAAAGAGACACTATTGATTACAATACAGGTTTTGTGTACAACTGGACTGGTTCACAACAAATATTTCAACAATATAATAATAGTAATAAAAAAATGGACAATAAGAATCAAAAGAAGGTTCAAAATCGTAAGAATAATGATGGATTCACAATTGGCCGTTTTTTTAGCAGCTCCGATGAACATGTCTACAAAAAACCCACCAGAAGGGGTGGCAGGAGAAGATCCAGAGGGCGCAAAGACCAGAAGCAAGAGAATACCAGAGAAAAAAGAGAAGAAAGAAGAGACAGAGGGGATATGATAGAAACTTTTAAATACATAAAGGGAATCAACTCGGTAAAGGAGGAGAGCATATTTAAAAGAAGAAAAACTACCACAAGAGGACACAGTTTTAAATTAGAGGGGCAAAGGTTTAAAAGTAATATAAGGAAGAATTACTTTACTGAGAGAGTAGTGGATGCATGGAATAGCCTTCCTGCAGAAGTGGTAGCTGCAAATACAGTGAAGGAGTTTAAGCATGCATGGGATAGGCATAAGGCCATCCTTCATATAAGATAGGGCCGGGGGCTATTAATAGGATTCAGATATATTGGGCAGACTAGATGGGCCAAATGGTTCTTATCTGCCGACACATTCTATGTTTCTATGTAAAAAAGACATGGACAGCAAACAGTGGTAAATATTTCCTCACACGTTTTAACTGGTGATCAATTGAATGTTTTGAACAAAGGCTTAAGCTATTGCCCCAGTCAAAACACTGATTGGTTGCAGCTTGAAATAGATTTACATCACTTTTTCAGACGGTTGAAACTCAAAACATGGTTTGCATCAAAGTCTAAAGATGGAGACCATGTTAAGAGGACTAAATTTGAATTAGCTGATTTTGATTTGTTTATTAGAAGTGGCTTTTCTCCTCCTGTCTCTTTTGATGCTATTGAGGTTTTTCATTTTCAGGAAGCAGTACTAAGGGATATTAATAATTAAAAAATGAATGACACTGGGAGATTACAACATTCCAATATCACACATAGTGAAGGGGTAGCTTTGGATCAATTGGTGCGTGACCACGCCCTCACCATCAAACCGGCTGATAAGGGTGGTGCGGTCGTGGTCATGGACACCAATAAATATATTGATGAGGCAATGAGACAACTTAATGACACACAAGTATATAAGAAATTGACATATGACCCAAAATGGGAGATAGAGAGATGCATTAAGCACTTGTTGAATGAGGCCATACAAGGAGGTCTGATTGATGAAAAACTCAGAGATTTTTTGACCATTGCACATCCAAGGACACCAATGCTATACCTTCTGCCGAAGATTCAAAAAATTTAATAGATCCTCCTGGGAGGCCGATTGTTTCGGCTAGTGAGTCATTGTTCAGTAACATTTCGGTGTTTCTGGACAAGGTACTAAGCAAATTTGCAATCACAGCAAAATCGTACATAAAGGATACCTCTGACTTACTGCTGAAGGTTAGGGATATTAAAATACCTGAGGGTGCGGCATTAGTGTCCTTGGGTATAACTAGTTTGTACACCTCAATTAGACATGAACTGGGTCTTAAATTAGTCAGACATTTCCTTCAGAAATCAGAATACAATCCAGAATGTCAAGATTTTTTACTTAGTTTACTACATGCCATTCTCACAAACAATAATTTTTTGTTTGGCGACCATTTTTTTATGCAGATGAGAGGAACGGCGATGGGGTTGAATGTGGCATTGACATATGCCAATTTGACCGTTGCCTTCCTGGAGGAGATGTGCATCTATGTGTCCCACCACTTTTGTCATGTGCTGAAGTGATGGAGATACATAGATGACATCTTCTTCATATGGACTGGAACTGACATTAAATTGGAGTTGTTTTTCTGTTTTCTGAACAATATAGATGAAAATATTAAGTTCACCATACAATCCTCCAAACAGGAAATCCAATTTCTGGATACAAAAGTTATAGTGAGTGAGAGAAAGGTGGAAACAAATATTTACGTTAAGCCAACGGATAGAAATACATTATTGCACTTTGTGAGTGAGTGCTCACCCTGGACCAATGATTAAATCCCTGCCTTTCAGTCAATTCTTGAGAGTAAAATGAATTGTTAGCTGCCCTGAACAACTAGAACATGCTTTGAATAGGATGCAGGACTCTTTTGAAGAGGGAGGATATCCAAAATCTATTTTGACAACACATAGGAAGAAGATAGATGAATGTAATAGGGAAGACTTATTGATACAGAACAACACCTAAAATAAAAAACAACAAACAGGATCCCACTTATTACTACTTATACACAAAATAGCTATAAAGTGAGGAACATTATACATAAATATTGGCCTATTTTAAAATCAGGTTTAGATAAAGTGGAAGGATTTAAAAACTTACCTCTTATGTCCTATAGACGTCCTACAAATGTAAAAGACAAATTGATACGTGCAGATATAGGGCCCCAAAAGAAGATAGGACAAACTTTTTTGAGAACCCTGAAAATGGGTTGTTACCCATGTTTAAATTGTATAAATTGCAAATATGTATGTAAGGGAACTACTTTCACACATCCGATGACCAGAAGGGAATGCAAAATCAACTCGTTTTTGACCTGTGACACCACATATGTCATTTATGTGTTATGGTGCACATGTCAACTACTATATGTAGGGGAAACGACATTAGATCTAAAAACACGTTTTAATCAACATAGATACACGTTTCGTAAAAAACTAATGGATCTACCTGTTTCTCAACATTTTACAGAAGTTGGTCATTGTGAGAAAGACATTAAATGTATGATTATTGATCACATTCCAACCTCTCGTAGAGGAGGAAATAGGACTTTGACGCTTAAAAAACGAGAAATAGAGTGGATTTTAAGACTTGATACATTAAAACCAAATGGGTTGAACGTGGATTTCAAACCATGAATCAGTACTTGAATATAGATACAGTAGTTATGACATGGATTTCCTCTCAAAACATTTATAACTGTCAGATATTATCATCTTGTGGATTTATGTGGGTGCAACTTTTGTAACATCTTTTTTTGTTATTCTCTGCAGATTTTATAATGCTGTAACATAAGAATACTGAAGACCAGTGGTGACCTTTGATACACATGAGGACATACATCAAATACTGAATTATCTGGAATTAAAGAGATATATCAAGTCCCATACGTCCTTTTTGTCTCTATTTGGCCCCTTCTCCCATAGGGACTACATCTAGTTGTTATATGCACTATTGTGCCTTTTTTAGTAATTATGAGGGATTGAGAGGAATTTTACTTTTTGACCCCATTTGGGATATCTATATAAGGGTGATTTACTTCCATGGTACATATCCATGTAGATGTGGAGTGTGGTGGCATTTGGTGGGTCTGGTGTCTGTAGATATGGGACAACCATAGCCACCCCTAGAGGTATCTGGGTCTCATTGGCAGTGGGACCCGATATCAATGACTCCGTTGACACAGTGGATTCCTCTATGTATGTATATATTCGTCCCTATCTATATGTGACGGATGTTGGTGGGTCCTGTGTCTACTCTAGATGTGGAACAACCATATCTGTCTGCACTGGCTGTCCTCTCACATTTACCATGGGATTGGACGCTGGTGACTCCACGGTCATATATAACAAATAATTAATACTCTATGTATATTCTGTTTATTATCAACAGTCAACATTCCACTTCCTACATGATTACATGATTACTATATATATAATTTAGAGACTGCTTTTATTAGTATTATAGTCCAGTGAGATGAGGAGGCACACTGGAGAAAGAGGTTCGTTGGGATTTATTATTTTGTTTATGTGAATATGTGGTCCCGATCATGTGACTGGACGCTGTCTCAGTTACCTGGTTACAACGCCTGCTACTTGTCAGGTGATCACCAGGAGCAGGATCACATGGGGTATAGTCATATGACGCATGTCTTCCATGTGACTCCTAGTATGTCATGCGCGATTTGTTTTCGTGGAAGACAACCATTTGATGATGTCCTGGTGAGGAAGCGATGTGTGCGTTCCAACGGTGCGCTCCAAGTGGAGCTGAAGTTGGATACTCACATCGCGCAAGCGCACTTACACAGAGCTCACGCCTCATGTGGACTAAGGTAATCCCTACTGGTCTGGATAAAAAATGTGTTTTAATTATCACTATATGATTCACCTGTAGACTAATTATGTATTTGATATTTTTACCTGAGCATGAATTGAATATTTATATGTATTTTATGTATTTATTCAAATTTTTGATAAAATTTAATTGATTGATTACCAGACACAGGCATCATCGTCTTGCACTGGCTAGGTAGCATCTACACTGGACGAGTGCCAATGGGTCTCAGTGCTTATCACTGATGAAAGTTGATTCATACTGAGCAGAAATTATTGCTGCCAATGATGTTGGAGACTTCAAGGAGAGCGCTATGTATCATCCACAGACGAGCCTTTGGTGGTGGTGGTGTTACAGTGTGGGCAGGTGTGTCTAGTGAGTACAGAACTGTCCTACACTTTATGAATGGTACAGTGACAAGCCCTAATACTTAAATAACATCAGTAATCCAGTCATTGTGCCTCTGCATGAACAACACAGGCCTAATTTCATCTTCATGGACAACAATGCGCCATCTCATCAAGGTTGCATCATTAAGGAACGGCTGCTGGAGACTGGGGTACCTCAAATGGAGTGGCCTGCACTTTCTCCAGACCTGAATTCCATTAAAAACCGTCTGAGTCGCCGTGTAGAGTCTCGTACCCCAGAGCTTCAATGACCTGAGGGCTGCCCTTCAAGAAGAGTGGGATGGGATGCCTCAGCAGACAATAAGTCGACTTGAGAACAGCATGAGGCTTCGTTGACAAGCTATAATTGATGCTCAAGGCCACATGACAAGTTTTTGAGACATTGGCATTTTTGTGGGGGTATACCCAACCCACCACTGCTGTTGGCTTTTGTTTTAATAAATTGTTTGAGATGAGGAAATCACCATTCCATGCTTCTACTTAAATGCCCTACTTTCATGATATACTGTAATATCACTGTAGCGTGAACTTTTTAAGTTTTCCATAAATTTCACCTAAAAGCCAAATATCCCAAACTTTTTGTGACTTGTGTATATATGACTATTGGTGCAGATTTACTAATACTGTCTAATTTGTAAGCAGTGGAAACTTAGACAGTCTAAAAATTTGCAAAGATTTATCACAGTGACTGGTGCTGGATGATAAATTTGGTGCTTTCTTAGACGGTTTAAGTATACATCACCTTACTCGATTGCTTACTTTGCTCCAGAATTGTGCACCACTTTGTCAGATACCTGTTTGTTGGCAAAAAGATGTCTAAAACACCTAACAAATGTGGTGCAAAGCATGTACTTCACAATTCTGGCACATTTTGATTAGTAAATCTCCCCGATTATTTGCTTCCTCAAAAATACCCAATACGTGACTGACGACAACAATGGAATGTAAAGTAATTGTGCAATTGCAAGCTGACATCCAGCAGGCTCTGCGGTCTCTATATAACACCCAATTACTGTAATTGACTTTTTCGGTGTGAGAGGCTAGAAGTACAAACTGTGAGGGGGCCTTCACATGCCGCAGATTTTGTGGCAGAAAATTCTGCAACTGAAAATCAGTTGCATTCACCTTAACGGGGCTTGCAGAAATCCATGTGCTTGCTGCACAATTCAAATGAATAGAACTGATTTTCAGTCAGGTAATTTTCTGCCACAAAATCTGCCGCGTGTGAGGGCAGCCTGACTTTTCCTAGAGTTGACAATCATTTAGTAAAACTTTTTGAGGTAGTGACTAAAAAGAATATCATGAATCATGTAATTTTTAGGAATTGCTGCAAGAAGTGGCTGCAGCAAGCTTAAAGGGGCTCTTTGTGAAAAAAAAATGGTGCCCACTGAACTAAGACTGGGTGCACATACTGTATATCAGTTGTGGGGGGAGGAACTGAGAGGGGAACTGAGTCGGATCTCTGGACATATGTGAAGTGGCCCTAGTTCCACTCCATGTAATTATTGCAATGATGTCCACGCTTGTACATGTGTCCCTCAACAGATACCTGGACATTGCACAGAGAGGCTTTCCCTGCTGTAGTCATGTCACATATATGTTCCATGGACTGTGGCATTAACCATCATTTTGTAATGACAAAATTAAACAATAGCAACATAAGAAGATTTGTTAAAAAGGCCTTCCTACATTTATGGTGGCAATGTCCAAATGTGCAGCCATTTTCATCAGGTTACCTCTTGTTACCTCATTTTCATGACGATACACTCTTTCAATACAACTCCCATGCCAAAAAAGCTTCTGGCAGCTAAGAATCGGTAAAATATTTTCATGGCACAACCCTTTTAAACATCTGCTGTGAACACATATGTGTTTTCTCCACTAATTTCTATAGGATTTCCAAAAACAGCCGCAGATTCAAAGGGGCCCCCAGTCTGGCATGGGTTCCAAAGGTTAGACATTTACCAGATACTATGCTATGGATATGTCATAAATACCTAAGATGGGAAAACCCTAATCCAGACCCTAAATCTTTTTCACCCGCTCTGTTCCTTCCTCTATACATCTCATTCGTGTTGTTATTCCCCATCATTGTGCTCAGTTATAGCAGCCGAACAACTAAAGTAATCGAAGCACTGGATCTGTTGCATTACGGACACAAAATGTGTCTGAAGGACCACATGCAGTAAGTTTTAATTGTAATTTTTTTTTCACCTCAAGCTGAACTGAAGTCAAGGAGATGAAAAGAATATATGGAACTGATATAATTAGCAGAAATGAAAAGCGTTCATGTTTACATGGTGTGTTCAATAAAAACATGGTAACATTTAATTCTTTCTGTGTTATTAGTTTAAGCAGACTGTGATTGTCTATTGTTGTGACTTAGATGCAGATCAGATCACATTTTATGACCAATTTGTGCAGAAATCCATATCGGTCCAAAGGGTTCACATATTTTTTCTTGCAACTGTAGATAGATAGATAATAGATGTAAGATAAATAGGAGATAGATAGATAGATAGATAGATAGGAGATAGATAGATAGGAGATAGATAGATAGATAGATAGATAGATAGATAGATAGATAGATAGATAGATAGATAGAAGATAAATAGGAGATAGATAGATAATAGATTGGAGATAGATAGATAGATAGATAGATAGATAGATAGATAGATAGATAGATAGATAGATAGGAGATAGATAGATAGATAGATAGATAGATAGATAGATAGATAGATAGGAGATAGATAGATAGATAGATAGATAGATAGATAGGAGATAGATAGATAGATAGATAGATAGATAGATAGATAGATAGATAGATAGATAGATATGAGATAGATAGATCATAGACTGATAAATAATTACATAGACCATAGAAAGATCAATACCAGGTAGGTATCTATTCATGAATGATGTCAGTACACACAGTGCTTCACTCCTTGGTGCTAATAGGAAGCTATGTTTGTTTAGTGGAAGAAACACAATGGGTTTCAGTAGAATATTATCCCCTCAGATCCTCCTCCCTGCACAATATGTGGGAATTTCTCACCTCCCACATCACATTCGCTCAATAAAATATACAATTCATTCACAGTGACTCTCTACAACTGACTTCTGGTATTCTCTTTATACTTTCTGAGACATAAGTGGGAAACAAAAAAACAAGAGAAGACAGGTAACAATTCCAAGCCCTCATCTTCTGATCACTTCATCCCCTGTAGCCTGTACTTATTGTATAGTTCTATGCAGGCATAGACTCAATAAAGATTACTTCTAGGTATGGTGATGACAGTGATGGTGGAGAATCAATAAAAGGCGGATGATAGCCCACAATATCCTGACACCTTTTTGGCGCAATATCACAACCACAGTAACATGTATTAAAGGTCTTTTATTTCAAGAAGAATGACAACACGTTTCAGAGTAACAAGACTCCTTTTTCATGTCTGTAAAACTGAAGCGTCCGATCTGACAGAAGAAGGAGCTGGAACTCCTGATTCAGACTGCACGAGAAGCCGATCTGGCATCTGTACTCTGATAGTGCTGCACAGAAGAACTGAGCATGCAGCGTTTCTCTGTCTGACGCTATTTGACATCCGGCATCACAACTCATGCGGCAGATGTATGAGAACGATCCAATAGAAAACTATGGGATCAGATCTGTCTCAGTTCCTCTCAGGCGTTTTCTGCTTCATGCTGGAGGGGAACTGACCCGGACAGCCGGACATACAGATGCAGCCAAGATAAACTTGATGGTTAACGTGTTAAAGGGGTTGTCCCACGAAAAATATTCTACAGTTTTCAAACCAGCACCTGGATCTAAATTCTTTTGTAATTGCATGTAATTAAAAATGTATCATAGCCTCTGAGTTATTCAATAAAATGTATCTGTAGAGAAAAGACCAAAAGTGGCCTACATGCCAAGACTATAATAATAGTATATCAATGCATATTGTGGCAAAATAAGGGGGCCAACTATAAAGAAATGTAAGTACCAGCTCCTGAATCCAGAACAAAACCGACAAAAAATGGAGCTTTAATATTTTATTAAATCACGTAAATGTAAAAAGACAATGTCACTTTAAAAGGAAAGGTAGCAGAAAGAAACACACCATCCTGGTCGTTACACAGACTAGATATTAATGATCTGCTGTAAATTCTTATATAGAAAATTTAGTAAGGGTATGTCCCATATCTTAAATTATATAAGCAATGATAACTATCAGGAACCCAAAATCCTTTACACATAAATTCATCAAAGAATGACAATAAAGTAGTACCCGGGATCAAATAAATAAATCTTCCCTTTATATAAAGACCTGGGACCTGCTGCGGGAATTTACCCGAAGGTTCTGTGTACACAAATCAGGATGGCGCTACCCCGACGCGCCTTTCGGCGTGCCTTCGTCCCGGACGAAGCAGTACTTTTAGTCCGACCACCTCTCAGCGTGCACTGCCGTGCTGCCGCCGGAACTCCGCCCCCGCCCTCATTATAGTCAATGGCGACAGAGCCGAAGTCCGGGGGCACACGTGAACTAGCGGCAGAACAGCCTGCCGGAGTCCCCTGCCGCTAGTGTGAAACTAGCCTTAGACAGAGATTGTCATGTTCTATATGATGTCTGATTTTCATTTTTTACATTGGTCATGGGATAACCCTTTTAAGTAAAGAATGGTAAGAAAAAGTTAACTAACTTTTCAATGGATTTCACTGTGACATGTCTTATCAGAGTCAATTTTAGCACTGTTACATCTGTATGTGTAGGGAACCTAAGGCCCCTTTCACACGGACGAAAATTCTTCACGGGTGCAATGCGTGAGGTGAACGCATTGCACCCGCACTGAATCCGGACCTATTCACTTCAATGGGGCTGTGTACATGAGCGGTGATTTTCACGCATCACTTGTGCGTTGCGTGAAAATCGCAGCAAGCTCTATATTGTGCGTTTTTCATGCAACGCAGGCCTCATAGAAGTGAATGGGGTTGCGTGAAAATCGCAAGCATCTGCAAGCAAGTGCGGGTGCGGTGCGATTTTCACGCATGGTTGCTAGGTGATGATCGGGATGGGGACCCGATCTTCATTATTTTCCCATATAACATGGTTATAAGGGAAAATAATAGCATTCTTAATACAGAATGCATAGTAAATTAGGGATAGAGGGGTTAAAAAAATGTATAAAATTAAACTCACCTCATCCACTTTTTCGCACAGCCTGTCTTGTCTTCTTTCTTCTTCTTTGAGGACCTGGGAGAAAAGGACCTTGGGTGACGTCACTGCGCTCATCACATGGTCCATCATCATGGTGATGGACCATGTGATGGACCATGTGATGAGCGCAGTGACGTCACCAAAGGTCCTTTTCTCCCAGGTCCTCAAAGAAGAAGAAAGAACACAAGCCAGGCTGCGCGAACAAGTGGATGAGGTGAGTTAAATTTATTTTTATTTTTTTTAACCCCTCCATCCCTAATTTACTTAGCATTCTGTATTAAGAATGCTATTATTTTCCCTAATAACCATGTTATAAGGGAAAATAATAAAATCTACAGAACACCTAACCCCAACCCCAACTTCAGTGAAGAAGTCCGGGTTTGGGTCTGGGTACCACATTCAGGTTTTTTTCACGCGTGTGCAAAATGCATTGCACTCATGTGAAAAAAACTGAAGAACACAACGCGAACGCATACAAAACTCACCCCACTCGCACGATTTTCCCGCGACGCACCCGCATCCTATCCGGCCCTCACACGCGACGCCCGTGTGAAAGAAGTCTAAATTCACATACAGGGAGTGCAGAATTATTAGGCAAATGAGTATTTTGACCACATCATCCTCTTTATGCATGTTGTCTTACTCCAAGCTGTATAGGCTCGAAAGCCTACTACCAATTAAGCATATTAGGTGATGTGCATCTCTGTAATGAGAAGGGGTGTGGTCTAATGACATCAACACCCTATATTAGGTGTGCATAATTATTAGGCAACTTCCTTTCCTTTGGCAAAATGGGTCAAAAGAACGACTTGACAGGCTCAGAAAAGTCAAAAATAGTGAGATATCTTGCAGAGGGATGCAGCACTCTTAAAATTGCAAAGCTTCTGAAGCGTGATCATCGAACAATCAAGCGTTTCATTCAAAATAGTCAACAGGGTCACAAGAAGCGTGTGGAAAAACCAAGGCGCAAAATAACTGCCCATGAACTGAGAAAAGTCAAGCGTGCAGCTGCCAAGATGCCACTTGCCACCAGTTTGGCCATATTTCAGAGCTGCAACATCACTGGAGTGCCCAAAAGCACAAGGTGTGCAATACTCAGAGACATGGCCAAGGTAAGAAAGGCTGAAAGATGACCTCCACTGAACAAGACACACAAGCTGAAACGTCAAGACTGGGCCAAGAAATATCTCAAGACTGATTTTTCTAAGGTTTTATGGACTGATGAAATGAGAGTGAGTCTTGATGGGCCAGATGGATGGGCCCGTGGCTGGATTGGTAAAGGGCAGAGAGCTCCAGTCCGACTCAGACGCCAGCAAGGTGGAGGTGGAGTACTGGTTTGGGCTGGTATCATCAAAGATGAGCTTGTGGGGCCTTTTCGGGTTGAGGATGGAGTCAAGCTCAACTCCCAGTCCTACTGCCAGTTTCTGGAAGACACCTTCTTCAAGCAGTGGTACAGGAAGAAGTCTGCATCCTTTAAGAAAAACATGATTTTCATGCAGGACAATGCTCCATCACACGCGTCCAAGTACTCCACAGCGTGGCTGGCAAGAAAGGGTATAAAAGAAGAAAATCTAATGACATGGCCTCCTTGTTCACCTGATCAGAACCCCATTGAGAACCTGTGGTCCATCATCAAATGTGAGATTTACAAGGAGGGAAAACAGTACACCTCTCTGAACAGTGTCTGGGAGGCTGTGGTTGCTGCTGCACGCAATGTTGATGGTGGCCAGATCAAAACACTGACAGAATCCATGGATGGCAGGCTTTTGAGTGTCCTTGCAAAGAAAGGTGGCTATATTGGTCACTGATTTGTTTTTGTTTTGTTTTTGAATGTCAGAAATGTATATTTGTGAATGTTGAGATGTTATATCGGTTTCACTGGTAAAAATAAATAATTGAAATGGGTATATATTTGTTTTTTGTTAAGTTGCCTAATAATTATGCACAGTAATAGTCACCTGCACACACAGATATCCCCCTAAAATAGCTAAAACTAAAAACAAACTAAAAACTACTTCCAAAAATATTCAGCTTTGATATTAATGAGTTTTTTGGGTTCATTGAGAACATGGTTATTGTTCAATAATTAAATTAATCCTCAAAAATACAACTTTCCTAATAATTCTGCACTCCCTGTATGCGCTATGAACTCTAGCAGTCTGTTCCGGCGGGGATCCAGCATATATGCTGGCTTTCAGCTGATTACTTAGGCCCCTTTCACACAAGCAAGTTTTCCGTGCAGGTGCAATGCGTGACGTGAACGCATAGCACCCGCACTGAATCCGGACCCATTCATTTCAATGGGTCTGTGTACATGAGCGTTTTTTTTTCACGAATCAGTTCTGTGTTGTGTGAAAAAACGCAGCATGTTCTATATTCTGCGTTTTTCACGCAGCCCTGGCCCCATAGAAGTGAATTGGGGCTTCAGTGAAAAACACATTGCATCCGCAAGTAAGTGCAGATGCAGTGCGTTTTTCACTGATGGTTGCTAAGAGATGTTGTTTGTAAACCTTCAGTTTTTTATCACGGGTGTGAAAAACGCATCAAAACGCATTGCACCCGCGCGGAAAAAAATGAACAACTGAACGCAATCGCAGACAAAACTGACTGAACTTGCTTGCAAAATGGTGCGAGTTTCACTGAACAGACCCTGAATGTATCCGGAGCCAATCCGTCACGCTCGTGTGAAAGAGCCAGATAGTTGCTGTTTTTATACTAGGGGCATTTGGTTCAGATTGTGCACAATTAGATCAAGCTAAATCTATCTATGGTATCTATGTCTTTTATCTCACATCTATCTATCTATCTATCCAGTATAAACTTAGCTACTATTTATCTAATATCTGTCTATAGTATCTATCTTCATCTATCTACCTATATCCATTATATCATTTATTTTTTTATTTATATATCTATCTATATATTTATCTACATTATCTATCTATCTATCTAATATATACCGGTCTACCCTATCTAATCTCCTATTATCTACCTATTTGTCTTTTTTTCTCTCCATCTCTCTACATTGTAATGAATCTGTGTCATATCTACACAGATAGAGATATAGATAATTAGATATCAAATAATATCTGTCTATCTGCAGATTAAGAGCAGTTTAGTAAGAAGAAGGATAGATAGATAGAGAGAGAAAGTTGTTGAGAGATAGATAATATCTATTTATAATCTATCTAATCTATGATCTATTTATCTATCATATCTCTCCATATATAGTGTAAAATATTTAAAGGGATAGATAGATAGATAGATAGATAGATAGATAGATAGATAGATAGATAGATAGATAGGAGATAGATAGATAGATAGATAGATAGATAGATAGATATACAGGCAGATATGTGCATACATTTGCAGCACTTCCGAAATGTGGTCAAATAAGGTATCCTTTATTCACCAATGCCAACTTTCAAATTTCTCACATGTTTTAAGCCTTGAGCAAAGTCCCAGGAAAAAGACTGAAATGTCATTGGTACATAAAGGACACCATTTTTCACCATATTTTTCGAAATGATGCAGATTTCTTTGGATATGTTGTTTGGACTCAGGGTCACAGGTCTTCTCTTCTGTACACACTGCTGCTTGAATTACACTAGATAGATAGATAGATAGATAGATAGATAGATAGATAGATAGATAGATAGATAGATAGATATGAGATAGATAGATATGAGATAGATAGATAGATAGATAGATAGATAGATAGATAATAGATAGATAGATAATAGATAGATAGATAGATAGATAGATAGATAGATAGATATGAGATAGATAGATAAATAGATACTGTAGATAGATAGATATTAGATAGACAGATATTAGATAGATAGATACTGTAGATATATTAGATAGATAGATAGATAGATAGATAGATATGAGATAGATAGATAGATAGATAGATAGATAGATAGATAGATAGATAGGAGACAGATAGATAGATAGATAGATAGATAGATAGATATGAGATAGATAGATAGATAGATAGATAGGAGACAGATAGATAGATAGATAGATAGATAGATAGATAGATATGAGATAGATAGATAGATAGATAGATAGATAGATAGATAGGAGACAGATAGATAGATAGATAGATATGAGATAGATAGATATGAGATAGATAGATAGATAGATAGATAGATAATAGATAGATAGATAATAGATAGATAGATAGATAGATAGATAGATAGATAGATAGATATGAGATAGATAGATAAATAGATACTGTAGATAGATAGATATTAGATAGACAGATATTAGATAGATAGATACTGTAGATATATTAGATAGATAGATAGATAGATAGATAGATAGATAGATAGATAGATAGATATGAGATAGATAGATAGATAGATAGATAGATAGATAGATAGATAGATAGATAGATAGGAGACAGATAGATAGATAGATAGATAGATATGAGATAGATAGATAGATAGATAGATAGATAGGAGACAGATAGATAGATAGATAGATAGATAGATAGATAGATATGAGATAGATAGATAGATAGATAGATAGATAGATAGATAGATAGGAGACAGATAGATAGATAGATAGATAGATATGAGATAGATAGATAGATAGATAGATAGATAGATGATAGATAGATAGATAGATAGATAGATAGATACTGTAGATAGATAGATAGATAGATAGATAGATAGATAGATAGATAGATAGATAGATAGATAGATACTGTAGATAGATAGATAGATAGATAGATAGATAGATAGATAGATAGATAGATAGATAGATAGATAATAGATATGAGATAGATGGATAGATAGATAGATACTGTAGATAGATAGATATATATGAGATAGAAAGATAGATAGTTACTGTAGATAGATACATAGTAGATAGATAGATAGTTACTGTAGATAGATATTACATAGATAGATTAGATTTACTTATTATAAGGATGACATGTATTATGCAATCTCAAGTTTCTATTTTGTATTATACATCATGTAATCTCCTACAATTTCCCTTCACATATTTTATGGATAATATTTCAAATTAAACTATTTCTAATATTGGTATCTATATATAATTTATTTTATATTACAAGGTGTAATAATTAATCAATCTAAAAGCAGTCTGTATCTATAGAAATCAGTGTTTTTTCATAGTGTGACTCCAATAGTTACCCTTATGTCCTGCAATAAACCATTTGCCCGCATGATGTCATTTACATTACCTTGTGCCACAATGTGATTGTGAACTACTTATGGTACTATGGTAGATACAAGAAACATACAGAATAGATCACTTGCACTTTTCATTTTCTTTATTCCATATGGAGATAATACAAATATCCATGACAATAAATAATATAATATGTTAAATATTTACATCTTTCTTACAAAGAGTAATAGAAGAAAAACCGCACAATTAAATAAACGTCCAGATCATGTCTTCTCAGAGACACAAATATCACAATCATTCACTTTCATGGTTCTATATGCAAGGTCACATCAAGATTGCAAAGCCTGGTGCAAGAGTGAAGAGCATCAAATCCTTGAGTCCATAATGAATTGCTCAGGTTCTGGTACAGCTCAAGTCCATGGAACTTCTAGAAGCCTCCAGGAAACCGCATGTGACAGTACTGTCTGCTCCCATAGGAGGCTACCACCGGCCCTGCGTTTATATTTAGGACTGCTGGGAGAAAAGTGGCTGGTCGTTGAATGAACTGGTTGTAGTTCCAGGGCTGGGTAAAGATTGGCATAGATACCTCGGGTTCAGTTTTTTTCATGATATTTTCTATAGTGAAGGAGCCTTTGTTTGGAGGGTTACCTTGTTGACTGACTATAACCTGAGGCTTTGGTTCAAAGTTCAGTCCTTGGATATTGCTGGAAAGTTTCCCCCTTGTAACTTCCTGATAAGTTATCTGGTGATGCCCAGGGATTACTAGTCTTTCGGGTATGGGCATTGGTGCCAGGGCGTTGGGTTGTACAAAGGTTTGTGGCTGAAGAGGTCTGTAGGACCTATAGTAATGCAGAGGTGGGTAGACCATCAAGCTGTCCTTTAAGAACTCGTTGTGATGTCTTTTAAACCTTTTCCTCCTTCTGAGAAAGCTTCCGTTGTCAAACATGTCTTCCGAGGCTGGGTCCAGTGTCCAATAGTTGCCCTTGCCAGGATTGCCCGGTTCCCTGGGAATCTTGATGAAACAGTCATTAAGAGACAAGTTGTGCCTGATGGAGTTCTGCCAGGCTGGGAACTTATCTTTGTAATAGGGGAACTTGTTGCTGATGAAGTCACAGATTCCGCTGAGGGTCAGTTTTTTGTGGGGACTCTGAAGGATAGCCATGGTGATCAGGGCTATGTAAGAGTATGGAGGCTTCACCAACGTCCTTTTAGATTTGCCCCCAACATTTATGGTGGCCTCTTTGCTCTCGCTCTCTCCAGATGAGTCGCTTTCTGACTCCAGGCAGCAGGGCTTTGTAGGAGACATCTCCTCAGCATCTGAGTCTGAAGATCTACTCCGGAGAAAGTCACAGCTATCATCATCTCCCAAGATATCGATCTCATCATCCTCTTCCTGCAGTCTGGAAAATAACTGTTGCTGTGTATCCATGGTGTCTTGGCAGAGGCTCATCGCCATAGGTGACTGGTATACTCTTTAAGACCCCTTCTCCAGTGTCCTCCTCCAGGTGGCAAAGTGGCTGAATGATTCAAGTCCTTCTTCTCCCCCTCCTCTTATGGGCAATGTCTCAAAGCACGGGATCTTCCCTGAAGTCACTGAGCCCTGTCAGGTAGTCATCTGCACTTGAATTGGAGATAATCTGGCAGATAAGCCCTTTCTGAGAGGGTCCTGCACCTGGCAGGAGGGGCTAGATCTATACAGTGTGGTCCTGAGCTTGAGAATTAACACTTGCTGTGCACATCAATAGACTAGTGCCACTTTCCTTATTTACAACACATGCAATGGTTTGTTAAACTCAGCATTGTGGATCAATGTTTGTCCAGTCTGTTTACTCTGCTCCTTGTAGACAGGAACTGAAGCTTCTGAAGGGAGCAGCGATTTCACAAACAATATCACTGACTGCAAAGTATGGGCATACAAATAAATTGCTTCATAATTCGTTTTATTAAACTATTTAAATTAACGACTGCATTAATTATAATTATCTACTTAATTCTCTATAATACATAATATCAACATATTACACTAAAGTATAATAGACATTTCAAAGTAAAAAAAAAAGTCAACACATTAGAAAAACAATTATTATATATGTATCTAAAAGATTATTTGATGGACAAGTGATGACAATAAAACGTCATTATTTGATTAACAGCTGCTTTGTAATACAGTTTTACGAAGCTAGATAGTTAAATGGATGCTAGGGATAATATATACCAGTTCTGGTATGTATACTAGGTACAGGAAAAATTCTAGGCAAATAGATTTGAGGTAGAGAGATAGACAGAGGGATAGATAGATATGAGATAGATAGATAGATAGATAGATAGATAGATAGATAGATAGATATGAGATAGATATGAGATAGATAGGAGATAGATAGATAGATAGATAGATAGATAGATAGATAGGAGATAGATAGAAAGGAGATAGATAGATAATAGATAGATATATAGATAGATAGATAGATAGATAGATAGATAGATAGATAGATAGATAGGAGATAGATAGATATGAAATAGATAGATATTAGATAGATAGAGATAGATAGACAAACAGACAATAGGTAGATATATACTAGGAATCTTAACGTGTATGAGTTCTAATATGCATACCAGGTACAGTAACATTTTTAGACAAATAGATTTGAGATAGAGGAATAGATCTTTCTATCTAGTTGTCTAAAATATATGCTATCTGTTTAATTATAAATGTATTTTATATTTTAATCCACATTTTGTTATCTATTTATTTATTTTTGTAACAAAGAAAATCGTTTATTTCTTTTCTATTCTCTGTCACATTCCTCTTGCTAGAATTCGTAACATACAGTTTTATTATGTATTATAGGTACAGTAAAAATTATAGGCAGAAAGATTTGAGGTAGAGAGATAGATAAATAGATAGACAGATGATAGATAGATAGATAGATCTGTCTATCTCTCTAACTCAGACCTACTTGCAAATAATTTTTACTGTACCTAGTATGTCTAATTGAACTCATATATGTTAAGATGCCTAGTATGTGTGCATCTATCTATCTATCTATCTTATATCTATCTATCTATCTATCTATCTATCTGTTCATACCAGGGATAACATCTGAGTTCAATTATGTATACTAGGTACAGTATAAATTCTAGGGAAATAGATCTGAGTTTGATAGATCTATCTATCTAATTATGAATTTATTTGATATTGTAAGCCACGTTTTGTTCTTAAGTTTCTTTGTGGCCATGAGAAAATCGTGCATTTCCTTTCTATTCTCTGTCACATTCGCTTGCTGATTATTGAGCCCACTAACCACATTGCATGAGGGAAATATGTACCCCAACATGGATCGTTTTTGTGCTGTGTTCCTTGTGTCTTTTCTGTGATAATGGAATGCATTCTTAGTTCCTTATGGTATTATGATGGCATTAACACCTAAGGGAGCAAAACCTACAATCTACCTTTTCTTAAAGCCAAACAGTAGAAGGTTTGGGCATTGCACAGGGTTCCCATCCTGGGGAAGTGTCCTCTTTTGTATACTTTGCAATTGGATGCATAGGGCATGAAGTGCATGGAGATGAATGGAGCAGTCACTTTACATGAGAAGGCTAGATGTAGACCACACATGCCATTACCATGACGTGTGGAAACCTCTGATGTTTTGCAAGTGGTTTTGGCAATGGAAATGGTGCAATAAATGAGAAGACACCCACCTGCAACCTGTAATAGGAGAACATTAGGCTGCCAGCTCTGCATATGAAGACAGTGGAGGAAATGGGCCAGCAGCTGAAGTTTACTGATCACCACAGGGGGGTCTTTCAAGGGTCAGAGCAATAACAACTGAAAAGCCCCTTATTCCTGCCCTGTGGAATCTGCATGGGGCTCATGCTGATCTCAATTACAGGGATCACTTGCTCTTTAATGGGAAAATTCTGCATGAACCTTATTGCTTAATTGCCCATGAGGTTAGCTGACTAGACCCATGGCTGACAGTGTAATATGTATATAATTGTATCCAGAGGGCCAGCCAACTCAACACAGCCTAAAGATGAAAGAGCATCAAACCCCCATGTTATACAGTATCTGATATAGGCAATGGGATGGTTTTCTCACAGTGCTTTACCATGACTGGTCAGATGTGCCCTGCAATTACTACTGTGTGTTTGCACATTAGGGTTTATTCACATTCAAGATTTTTTATTTTTTATTTGCAGAAATTCCTGTGACTGTAAATCAGTTACATACATCTGTATGGTGTTTCTGTAGCATGTGCATGGATTTCAAATGAAAGGGACAGTCACAAGAAAAAATCTGCAACAAATCTGTTGCTAGTGATTATCCCTTTAGGATTCCTATCAAGTGTAAGAAAGCCCTAAAAAATAGAGGAAAAACGTCAGAAAGCAAAGTGTATAATTTCGAAATCATAGTTACTAACACATTTCTCCATGACAATTCTCTTCACTCCCATCACTAGAAATGGCTATTCTCGTCCGCAATAAGGACAAGATCTATAATTTGTGGAATGGACATATGGATGTGGACAGCACATGGATGACATCAATAGGGAAATTAGGTTGTTGGCCATATTTGGGACAGGAGCTGATGTGGATAGTGACAAAAGCTGTAGAGAGCTTCACAATATGTAAGCAATAGAAAATAAATGTAATAAAAAGTATGTCAATATATAGATGAAGGTAGGTACAGCAGTGAAATAAAGGAGTAGATGCCCTATAGCCTACAGGGGGATACAGACTTGTAGTAACTGTGTTAATTTGTGCAGAACTATGTTGTATTAAAATAAATATACCAAAGCCACAATTGATACATTGTTTCTATTAGATATAATTAGACAATTCTTGTCCAGTTGACAACTTTCTCTCCTGATATAAACATGCATGTTATTTCCAAAAGGGTGAAAGTGCTAGAAATAAGCAGCTGTATGGCGCTCCTGGCAGCAGCCTATCTAGAGGAACAAAGTAATGGGCATGTTGAAATCTTTCTATTTATCTAATCTGTACGGTCATTTCAGGCCGCTTTCACACGAGCTAAACAGATTGCATCAGGATCCGTTTAGGAAAAAAACCTGATGGTTTAGCATGCAATTTGAATCAATTTTATCTGAGATTGCGTTCAGTGTATGCATTTTTTTCTATCGCGATTGTATCCGGATTGCATGCATCTTTCATGCAAGTGAAGAAAAACTGAAGAATAACAATCGAAATCTCCTAGCAGCCTTCAGTGAAAAATGTATTGCCTAATTTTTCACTTCTATGGATCCAGGGCTACGTGAAAAAAGCACAATATAGAACATGCTGCCATTTTTTTTCTGAATGCAGAGATGATGAGTGAAAAGCGATGCTCATGTACACAGACCCTTTAAAATGAATGGGTCAGGATTCAGTCCGGATGCTATGCAACTTGCGGAACGGCATGGACAGCCTTTAATATAACTGCCTATTCTTGTCCGCAAAGCGCGGACAAGAATAGGACAGGTTATTTATTTTTTGCGGGGCTACGGAATGGAGCAACGGATGCGGACAGCACACGGAGTGCAGTCCGCATATTTTGCGGCCCCATTGAAGTAAATGGCCATTCAGCACCATCTGCAAAAGTGCTGGTCAACGGGACCCTATCAGACGCCTTCCAAATCAAAAACGGTACCCGCCAAGGATGCCCGTTGTCCCCCACCCTGTTCATCCTCACCCTAGAGACGCTACTGCTAAAGTTCCGCCAATCCCCCACGATTAAAGGCGTGAAACTGGGAAATCACACCCACAAGATGGGACGACTTACTGCTCTTGCTGGCAAACCCAGAGGAGGCCCTGCCGGAGGTTATGCAAATATTCGAATCCTTTGGGCTAATCTCAAACTTTAAGATAAACTTTGATAAGTCGGAAGCCTTAGGTATATCTTTGTCACCTACCCTGCGAACTAGGGTCAAAGCCCTCACACTGTTTAAATGGCCTACCCAGGCAATAAAATATCTGGGAGTCATGATTCCACTAGATCCTAAGCTCTTATTTCGTCTGAATTTCCACCCGCTACTTACCAAAGTCACCTCTATTCTCTCAAAAAGCTCCTCGCCTTTCCTCACCTGGCTAGGCAGGAAGAATGTCTTAACCACCTACATCCTGCCATTACTTATGTATACTATAAGAGCCCTTCCTATTTCAATACCCTGCAACTTCATAAACAAAATTCAAGCCCTTATGAGTAAGTATCTCTGGGCTAGTGGCCGTCCTAGAATGTCCCTCCGCCTGCTCTCTCGTAGGAAAAAACATGGCGGCATTTCTCTCCCAGACATCCCGACCTATATTCAGGCCATTAACCTAGAAAGGTGGCTGAGGCTGACCAGACAAGAGATCCACTGTATGCACATAGACTTAGAATTGGCCCTTCTAGGCAAAGATTCATTCCAATAGACTGTGGTTACCTGGAAAAGTGGGAGAGGGGGCCAAATTAGGCAGCGAGCTTACCAGGGGGCTGTTACGTGTCTGCCACAAATCAAAAGAACTCAACTCTGGTCAAGCTAAGATTTCTCCTTTGGCTCCTATATCAGTCCTACCCACCCTTATGTGTCCACAAGTTAAGATTCCGTCTGAAATTTGGCTCTCAATGACCCGACACAGACTAGGTGACTTGACAAAGCTCCAGGCCCCTGCCGACTTCTACGCTGCCATTTCTGGAAGACAAGACCCTGGGAAAAACTTCATTCAAGGGAATGACTTTGAAAACGTCTGCAGACAGTTTAAGCCCTCTAAGTTTGTTCCATTGCCAGACCCGACGTGGTTAGAAAACTTAATATTACTGCCAAATCTGCCCCACAAGTGTACTACCCACATATATAGGCAAATTCTCTGTGCAAGAGACTCCAATTTGCCACCATGGGTAGCGGATTGGGAGAGAGAACTACACCTCACGCTAGATGACAATAGCAAAAAATGGATCCAAAAGTGTTCACACGGTTTCTCCAAATGTATAAAAATACAAGAAAACTCTGTAAAGGTGGCGTTTAGATGGTATAGAACCCCCGAGTACCTTTATAAAATAAACCTACTCCCCACAGATCTTTGTTGGAGATGTAATGCCGCCACTGGGTCCATCTCTCACATCTGGTGGTTCTGTTCGGCCATTCGCCAATTTTGGAAAGGGGTAGAGCACACTATAAACAAGATCTGTGCCACGACCCTGAGACTCACAGCCCAATTAGTTCTACTCTGGCTGCCCACTCCAAATTTTCATCCAGGGAAGAACAATCTAACCACCCACTTACTTATGGCTACAAAACTCCTAATTCCCCTGAAATGGAGATCAGTTCATCCACCGACCATGGATATGTGGCACAACAGGGTTCACCAGATGTGTCAAATGGAGGAACTGATAGGCTGGACATACCACAGTAGGGACCGCTACCTGCTGCTCTGGCAGCCCTGGCTGAAATACAGGGCAAGCCTCCTTGATCCTCTGCACTCAGGAACTAGCTAGAGATATGCGTTGGAAGATATCTTTCTTGGGATCTCCTAGACCTATCTTCCCTCCCCCCCCCCTCCCCCATGTTCCTACTTAGGGGTAACATTGGCTATGGATCGTCCACTCAAAGATCCAGAGGACGTGAGTAGCTATGATCTAATTGTTATTCCTGAACGAATTGTAGCTAACAAATTAGGATGACACACACTAGGGCTGTTAGTTTTGGTTGATTGTTTATCCTTCTCCTTTTATTTTTTTTTCATTTCTGTACCTTATGTCTACTCTGTAAGGTCATTCACCTGCTGGGCCCCTTGGTCCTAGATGAGTGATTTTTCATCCTAGCCTGTATTGTTAGGATATGCCTTCGAAGATATTTGCCTTGATTTTTTAAGATGTGACGCACTCAACATTGTATTTGTGCATTTAACTATGACCTCTGTCTAATAATAAAAAGAGATTTCAAACAAAACAACGGCCGTGTGCATGAGGCCTTACTGTGAGTCCATTACCAGTGAACACCAAATAATGTGGTAGTAATCGGTTAATACGATCCCCCTGCGACTTGCACAGCCACATGGCAGCTAATATGTAGTAATTGTATATATCATATCAGGAGGTAATGAATATAAGGCCTCATGCACACAACCGTTTTTTTTGCGGTCCACAAAACGGATTTCCATTGTTCCGTGATCGTTTTTTCTTCCGTGGGTCTTCTTTGATTTTTGGAGGATCCACGGACATAAAAAAAATTTGTTTTGGTGTCCGCCTGGCCGTGTGGAGCCAAACGGATCCGTCCTGAATTACAATGCAAGTCAATGGGGACGGATCCGTTTGACGTTTACACAATATGGTGCAATTGCAAACGGATCCGTCCCCCATTTCAATGTAAAGTCAGGAGTCCCTTTTATACCATCGGATCGAAGTTTTCTCCAATCCGATGGTATATTTTAACTTGAAGCGTCCCCATCACCATGGGAACGCCTCTATGTTAGAATATACCATCGGATTTGAGTTAGATCGTGAAACTCAGATCCGACAGTATATTCTAACACAGAGGCGTTCCCATGGTGATGGGGACGCTTCAGGTTAGAATATGCTAAAAGAACTGTGTACATGACTGCCCCCTGCTGCCTGGCATGTGCTGCCAGGCAGCAGGGGGCAGACCCCCCCCTCCCCCCCACTGTGCTGCACCTGAGGGGTTAATTGTGCGTATCATAGCCCCCTGTAAGAGACCATGTGCTGCCAGGCAGGAGGGGGCACACACCCCTCCCTCCCCAGTTTTAAATTCATTGGTGGCCAGTGGGCCCCCCCTCCCTCCCTTGTATTTAATACATTGGTGGCCAGTGCGGCCGGCCCCCCCTCCCTCCCCTGTAGTTAACACATTGGTGGCCAGTGCGGCCGACCCCCCCTCCCTCCCCTGTAGTTAACACATTGGTGGCCAGTGCGGCCGACCCCCCCTCCCTCCCCTGTAGTTAACACATTGGTGGTCAGTGCAGCCGGCCCCCCCTCCCTCCCCTGTAGTACTGTAGATTCATTGGTGGCCAGTGGGCCCCCCCTCCCTCCCCCTCCTAATTAAAATCTCCCCCCCTATCATTGGTGGCAGCGGAGAGTACAGATCGGAGTCCCAGTTTAATCGCTGGGGCTCCGATCGGTAACCATGGCAACCAGGACGCTACTGCAGTCCTGGTTGCCATGGTTACTTAGCAATTTTTCGAAGCATTACACTTACCTGCGAGCTGCGATGTCTGTGACCGGCCGGGCGCTCCTCCTACTGGTAAGTGAAAGGTCTGTGCGGCGCATTGCTTATAGCACAGACCTGTCACTTACCAGTAGGAGGAGCGCCCGGCCGGTCACAGACATCGCAGCTTGCAGGTAAGTGTAATGCTTCTAGGGGGGGAGATTTTAATTAGGAGGGGGGAGGGAGGGAGGCGGGGCCCACTGGCCACCAATGAATCTACAGAACTACAGGGGAGGGAGGGGGGGCCGGACGCACTGGCCACCAATGTGTTAACTACAGGGGAGGGAAGGGGGGCCGGCCGCACTGGCCACCAATGTGTTAACTACAGGGGAGGGAGGGGGGGCCGGCCGCACTGGCCACCGATGTGTTAAATACAAGGGAGGGAGGGGGGGCCCACTGGCCACCAATGAATTTAAAACTGGGGAGGGACGGGGGGTGCCCCCTCCTGCCTGGCAGCACATGATCTCTTACAGGGGGCTATGATACGCACAATTAACCCCTCAGGTGCAGCACCTGAGGGGTTAATTGTGCGGATCACAGCCCCCTGTAAGAGATCGGGTGCTGCCAGGCAGCCGGGGGCAGTCATGTACACAGTTCAAAGTATATTCTAACTAGAAGTGTCCCCATCACTATGGGAACGCCTCTGGGTTAGAATATACTGTCGGATCTGAGTTTTCACGAAGTGAAAACTCAGCTCTGAAAAAGCTTTTATGCAGACGGATCTGCGGATACGTCTGTGTGAAAGTAGCCTACGGCCACGGACCACGAACGCGGATGCCAATCTTGTGTGCATCCGTGTTTTTTCACGGACCCATTGACTTGAATGGGTCCGTGAACCGTTGTCCGTCAAAAAAATAGGACAGGTCCTATTTTTTTGACGGACAGGAAACATGGATCACGGATGTGGCTGCAAAACAGTCAATGGGTCCGCGAAAAAAAAACGGAAAACGGCACAACGGCCACGGATGCACACAACGGTCGTGTGCATGAGGCCTAACAGTGAGATAAAACTAGATACCACTTTAATATCTGTGGCCAAATCTGGTACCGATACATAGAAAGATAGAATAATGATGGCAGAAAAAGAGCACATGGTCCTAGACTTCCCTTATATTATTTTCTTTTTTACATTTACCTTAGGCCCCCTGCACATGATCGTATCCTTTTTGCGTTCTACAAACCGCGCATTCTGCAAAATATGGATACCTTTTATGTGCAATCTGCATTTTTCTCAGTCCCATTTATAGAGATCCCTATTTTTGGCCACAAAACAGACAAGAATAGGACATGTATAATTTGCGGGATGGACACACAGATGTGGACAGCACATTTAAGACATCCGTGTGCTGACCAAAAATACAGTTGTGTGTATGGGGCCGTAGGATAGCAATAGGTTTATCCCAGGTATCTTTAACATCTGCTGGAAGTTTTTCCAAGCCTCAATTACTCTTTCATTAAAAATTATCTGAAAAAGTTATTGATATACATTAATAAAGGGGCAGGGGCGGACTGGAAGCTTAAAGTGGCCCTGGAAAAAATACAAAAATTGGCCCCATTTTGTAGTTGGCATCAAACGGATGGAAGGCAGGGCCCCCAATACCATACTGTGGCACATTATACCACCCTAACAGAGCCAAATACCACAGTCCATCACAACATACCGCCAGCAGCACACAATACATCCCCCAAAACTTCCACTGGTCGGCCGTGATGAGGGCCCAGGCGGCCCCCTGGGCATTAGCCCACCAGGATATTTCCCTGTAAGGTCTATGGCCAATCCGCCCCTGATTACGTCTATAGTACTAATAATCGTTGGTTGTGATCAATGGAACCTTGCTCCAGCAGTCAGAACACTTAGGCCAGATTTTTTACATAGGCTTTTTTTCTTTGCTTAGGAATGAAATCCACAACCTATAGCATGCCATAAGTCTATGCTGACTGAAAATCTATAGTATGCCATAAGCTCAAGCTTTCTGGGCTATGAGTATAGTTTAAAGGCCAATGCAAACGCAGGATGTTTCCTACAGTACAAGACTGTTCATATTGAACAATTGCCATTTGTTTTGGGGTTTTTTATGCTTATGGTCAGCTTGTCACAGGAACTACTTCAATTTTTTTTTGTTATCCAAATTTCAACCAATCAGCTTTGTTAGAATGAACGGAGTGCGCTGTGGACACAACATAAAGCGCTGTTGTCCTCCCAGTTTGTTTTCTTTGGGAAAAGCTTTGTTTTCCTTTTGAAAGATAATATGGGCCACAAAGGGGTAAGGCTCAGAGTACACAGTGCTTTCTTATGCGAAAGAAAGTTAATTTCCCAATGTCCACTGGGACTGCCCCCTTCCTGTAGTGTGAAGTGGCAACCCCTTAGTGTTAGCAATCCTCATGGGTCCTTCCTGAAGACTTTCCATAAGAAAGGCCTCTGTGACACAGGTCCCAAGCCCTGCAAAGGTGCAGGTGCTAATCTGTGAAATGCCACATTGATGATGAGAACATTAGCCCCAGCTCGTGACTTTTGACATTGTTGGGTTGAGAACGGGATCTCTTTTTACACACTTACCAGAGCATAGGGTTTCCAGAGCATAGGATTTTCAGGAGGCTGCAACCTTAAATGATAGTATTAGGGTAGTGGATGTAGATAATGGGATATTATTTCAGTGCATTTAGCATATTTTTTGTTGTAATGCAAAATTATAAGGAGCCATGATATACCTCTCCGGTCCTCCAATCTCATATGCAGGTATACAGAGGATTTTTTCTTTCTTGTTTACTGCTAGATGCAGTATTAGGCCTCTTTCACACTACCGTTTTTTTTTCCCGTCTTGCGGGCCGTTTATTGCGTTCCGTATACGGTCCGTATACAGAGCCATTCATTTCAATGGTTCCGCAAAAAAAACGGAATGTACTCCGTATGCATTCCGTTTCTGTATTTCCGTTTTTCCGTTCCGTTGAAAGATAGAACATGTACTATTATTGCCCGCAAATCAGGTTCCGTGGCTCCATTCAAGTCAATGGGTCCGCAAAAAAAAACGGAACACATACGGAAATGCATCCGTATGTCTTCCGTATCTGTTCCGTTTTTGTGGAACCATCTATTGAAAATGTTATGCCCAGCCCAATTTTTTCTATGTAATTACTGTATACTGTATATGCCACACGGGAAAACTAAACGGAAAAACGGAATGGAAACGGAAACACAATGGAAGCAAAAAACAGAACAACGGATCCGTGAAAAACGGACCGCAAAACACTGAAATGTGTGAAAGAGGCCTTATGGAAAAAGTTTGCATTGCTTCTAAGGGAAAATAATCTCTATTAGGGCTTATGCACACGACCGTATGGCTTTTTCAGTATTTTACGGTCCGTTTTTTACGGATCCGTTGTTTCGTTTTTTGTTTCCGTTGTGTTTCCGTTTCCTTTCCGTTTTTCCGTTCCGCTTTTCCATATGCCATATACACTGCTCAAAAAAATAAAGGGAACACAAAAATAACACATCCTAGATCTGAATTAATTAAATATTTTTCTGAAATACTTTGTTCTTTACATAGTTGAATGTGCTGACAACAAAATCACACAAGAATAAAAAAATGGAAATCAAATTTTTCAACCCATGGAGGTCTGGATTTGGAGTCACACTCAGAATTAAAGTGGAAAAACACACTACAGGCTGATCCAACTTTGATGTAATGTCCTTAAAACAAGTCAAAATGAGGCTCAGTAGTGTGTGTGGCCTCCTCGTGCCTGTATGACCTCCCTACAACGCCTGTGCATGCTCCTGATGAGGTGGCGGACGGTCTCCTGAGGGATCTCCTCCCAGACCTGGACTAAAGCATCTGCCAACTCCTGGACAGTCTGTGGTGCAACGTGACGTTGGTGGATAGAGCGAGACATGATGTCCCAGATGTGCTCAATTGGATTCAGGTCTGGGGAAGGGGCGGGCCAGTCCATAGCATCAATGCCTTCGTCTTGCAGGAACTGCTGACACACTCCAGCCACATGAGGTCTAGCATTGTCTTGCATTAGGAGGAACCCAAGGCCAACCGCACCAGCATATGGTCTCACAAGGGGTCTGAGGATCTCATCTCGGTACCTAATGGCAGTCAGGCTACCTCTGGCGAGCACATGGAGGGCTGTGCGTCCCTCCAAAGAAATGCCACCCCACACCATTACTGACCCAATGCCAAACCGGTCATGCTGGAGGATGTTGCAGGCAGCAGAACGTTCTCCACGGCGTCTCCAGACTCTGTCTAGTCTGTCACATGTGCTCAGTGTGAACCTGCTTTCATCTGTGAAGAGCACAGGGCGCCAGTGGCAAATTTGCCAATCTTGGTGTTCTCTGGCAAATTCCAAACGTCCTGCACGGTGTTGGGCTGTAAGCACAACCCCCACCTGTGGACGTCGGGCCCTCATATCACTCTCATGGAGTCTGTTTCTGACCGTTTGAGCAGACACATGCACATTTGTGGCCTGCTGGAGGTCATTTTGCAGGGCTCTGGCAGTGCTCCTCCTGTTCCTCCTTGCACAAAGACGGAGGTAGCGGTCCTGCTGCTGGGTTGTTGCCCTCCTAAGGCCTCCTCCACGTCTCCTGATGTACTGGCCTGTCTCCTGGTAGCGCCTCCATGCTCTGGACACTACGCTGACAGACACAGCAAACCTTCTTGCCACAGCTCGCATTGATGTGCCATCCTGGATAAGCTGCACTACCTGAGCCACTTGTGTGGGTTGTAGACTCCGTCTCATGCTACCACTAGAGTGAAAGCACTGCCAGCATTCAAAAGTGACCAAAACATCAGCCAGGAAGCATAGGAACTGAGAAGTGGTCTGTGGTCACCACCTGCAGAACCACTCCTTTATTGGGGGTGTCTTGCTAATTGCCTATAATTTCCACCTGTTGTCTATCCCATTTGCACAACAGCATGTGAAATTGATTGTCACTCAGTGTCGCTTCCTAAGTGGACAGTTTGATTTCACAGAAGTGTGATTGACTTGGAGTTACATTGTGTTGTTTAAGTGTTCCCTTTATTTTTCTGAGCAGTGTACATTATACAGTAATTACATAGAAAAAATTGGGCTGGGCATAACATTTTCAATAGATGGTTCCGCAAAAACGGAACAGATACTGAAGACATACGGATACATTTCCGTATGTGTTCCTTTTTTTGCGGACCCATTGACTTGAATGGAGCCAAGCACCGTGATTTGCGGACAAAAATAGGACATGTTCTATCTTTTCACGGTAAAAATATACGGAAATACTGAAACGGAATGCACACGGAGACACTTCAGTTTTTTTTGCTGAACCATTGAAATGAATGGTTCAGTATATGTACCGCATACTGAACTAAAAAAACGGCCAGTATACTGAACGCAAAATACTGTCGTGTGCATGAGCCCTGACAGGGTTCTATACTGCGGTACCATATGGCTACACACAGAATGCCAGCTAAGAAACTCCTAGTGCTGATTATTCACACATGGCGTATACACTGCAGAATTGTGGTCAAAAAAATCCACAGTGTTGTACAGTAGTAGCAAAGTGGATGAGATTTAAACAAATCTCATTTATATACTGTGTAGAAAATCTGCATTGTAAACTGACCTGTGGTGCAGAATTTAACCCCTTAACGCAAAATGACGAACAGTACATCATTTGCGTATAAGGGATGTATAGAGCGGACTCATAAGCAGAGCCCTCTCCTTACATGGCAGGCACAGGCAGTGACCGGTATAGGAGATAACTCTCAGATGCGGCATAGGAGAAGTTAGACAGAGGCAGCAGCTCCCTCTGTCCTCCAATCAAAGTGGCGAAATTAAGGGGTTCTGATTGACTCCTATGCAGCCTGGAGCATTGGCACCTGCGGCATGGCTCAACAGGAAGCCTGGTCAAAATCTCATAGACTGCGACAGTATTCTATTACAGTGTATGATACAAGTGATCAAAAGATTGAATATTCAATCCCCTAGTGGGAATAAAAATAACAGTAAAATATTTAAAAATATATTTGAATTTAAATTATATTTAAAAATAAACAAAAATATTATAAAATTCAAATCACCCCGTCCCAAATTAACCTATAAAAATGAATATTGAAAAATAAACATAAATGGCATTGCTGTATCCGAAAATGTCTGAACTATTAAAATATAAAAATATTTATCATGCACAATGAACACAGCGATAAAACAAATGGCCAATTATTTGTTTTTTGGTCACCTCACCTCCTAAAAGAAATTGAAAAAAGTGATCAAAAAGTCATATATACTCCAAAACAGCACAAAAAACTAAAAAATAAGCCCTGAAACAGCTCTGTAGACAGAAATATAAAAAATAAATGATAGTGTAAAACATAATAAAAAACTATATAAATTTGGCTTTGACATAACCTTACTGACCTGCATAATAAGTTTGATATGTTATTTTTAGCACACAGTGAATGTCGTAAAGACAAAATCCCAAAAATAAAAAAAACAGGCAGGAATTGTGCTTTTTTCCATTTTATCCCACAAAGATTTTTTTTTTCTGCTTTCCAGTTCAAGATATGGTAAGTTAAAGGGGTTATCCAATGTCCGCTCCCTGGCACGGCCGCCGCTGCATCTCCCAGTCGCGCGGATCAAAACATCTGGCAACGGGGGGGGGGGAGCAGCCAATAGCAGGCTGTGTCACCCGGGAGGCTCGACCTGCCATTGACTGCATCCCCCTATCACCGGATGTTTTGATCCACTTGACAGGGAGATACAGCGGCGGCCATGCGGGGATCAGGAGCGACGTGGGTGCTGGGGAGCAGGGTAAGTACTATATATATGAGGGGCCCGGGCATTGGGGGGGGGGGCATGTTTTAGACATTGTGTAACCCCTTTAAATGATGCTATTAAAAAATACACCTTATCCTGCAAAAAAAAAAATAAGCCCTAAAATTGGCCTGGTCTTTAAAAGGGTTACCTGGAAACTGCAAAATTTTTAGTGATGCCTGCAGCCGGCTCCCTGGTACTCTGGTCCTGCACACTGGCTTCTGAGTGTCCATCTTCATGTCTGTGGCTTGTTTACTTTTTGCCGGGCATGGTCATCTGCTCCACCAGAGCCACCACTGGCTTCAGCGGTAAAATGTCACTCAGGGAGCAGGTAAGTATGGATCCTTCAATAGCGGACGCAGGCTGCTGGCATCACTGAAAAGTTAGGTATTCCCAGAAGACACCTTTAAGGGGGCTATCTGCAGCATGTCAACTTATGCTGTGGATTTCCACCTCAGACTTTATGCAATGCATAAAATGAAAATCACAGCAAAATTAGTGACAACTGTGTTACATGGTGTCATTGCCTTGAATTTTGGTGGGTAATCCTTGTACGCTAGTGGTAATAATTCACCTTCAATTAAACAGCAGGCACGGGCAGGAGTAGCAATCCAAACAGCACTCACTGCCGCCCCATTCCACCAGTACAGTGGAATCCGTATATACGCACACCGCTGACAGGTCAGAGGTGTATAAATGTACCGATTTCTAAGCGCTTAGAAAAGAGGAAGTTTAGGTACCTATTTTTTTTTTTTTGGTAAAAAGGCATATTAGAAAAATAATTTTAGGACATTTCAACATTTTTTAATAAAGTTTAGTTAATTTTTAAGCATATCCTAGGAGATTGTGCACCAGAGCACTAGCTTTACTCTATTCAGTAGATACAAAATGCGCCCAAATACTCCTGCTTATAAAGGTATGACCACATGAAGCAGCCATACCATTGCAACATTGTTGCAATTAACTAATTCAGACTGCACTGCTCGGTTGATTTCATTGCTAATGGCAGCACGGTTTTGCAGGTGCTGCGAGTGAATACACCTAGATTTTATCTGCACCGAGCTTGAAAGGGGGATGTTACATACTGGGAAAGCAGTTTGGTTTCATGGGGAAAAGGCATGGCCTAATATGTGCCATTTTGTGCCCAAATGACAAAATAGCTGAGCATTGGCTGTCCATGATTTTGGAATAAGTTGTCCAGGAAAAAAAAATTCTAGTTGGCAACCCTGACCAAAAGCCGTGTAGATGGGAGCTTCATGTTGGACCCTGAGTGCTTGTGACAGGCTGACATTGGCTCCATCGGTCCTGTGCTGTATACTGGCACATCACCACTGCAGCTAGGAAACAAGCAGCTGCACAAGGACCGGACCAGCGGCGCAAAGAATGCCACTGGAGAGAGTGGGGAGTATAACATCGTCAGTTATTTTAGGCAATTAGAGGGCTTTTGAGAGTTTTAATTATCTCAGACTACCCCTAGGGTGGGGGCGCCACTTCACTTTTCACCTCAGGCAGCAGATAGGTTCGGTGCACCCCTGTCTGTGGGATGGGCTCATCATCAAGCAGGAGCATCCCACAAAATACTTGTAAAGCCACAGTCAGTATATTCTGCTCATGTAACATCTGCCGCTATTGTCTTAAGGCCCTATTAGACTATCTGATTTCCGGGCCAATTATCGTGGACAAGTGTTTATATGAATGCACATTCCCAATAATAGGCTCATATAATGGAGCAGTCAGTCACCCAATGAACGACCAAACGCTACATCGGGCAGTTTAATATAGCCTTTAGGCCCCTTGCAGACTAGCGAGTCCGGATTATGTCCAGATGCGTTGTGGATGAGTTCAGTGAAAACTGCGCGATTTCGCAAACAAAGCCATTCAGTTTTGTGTTCAGTTAAATTTTTATCGAGCGGGTGCAATGCGATTCACTGCGTTTTGCACGCGCGTGATAAAAAAACTGAATGTTTACAAACAACATCTCTTAGCAACCATCCGTGAAAATCAAGCAAGTGCGGATGCGATGCGATTTTCACGCAGCCCCTTTCACTTCTATGGGGCCAGCGTTGCATGAAAATCGCAGAATATAGAACATGCTTTGATTTTCACGCAACGCAAAAGCGATGCGTGAAAACCACCACTCATATACACAGACCCATTTAAATGAATGAATTCCGTTCGGATGCAATGCGTTCACCTCATGGAATTCTCGCTCGTGTGAAAGGGGCCTTACACTATATTGTGCTGTAGTACCAGAATGTCCCGTTATTGCTGGCAAGAACAGTATGTCCTGATTGCTTTAGTCACACAGTGATTTGCATCAGTGATTGTGAGCTAAAACCAGGTGTGGCTCTAAACACAGAACAGGTGCAGATCTTTCCCTTATACCTCATGTCTGTGGAGGCTCCAATCCTGGTTTTGGCTCACAATCACGGATGGAATCACTGATGTGTGAATGGGGCATTAGTTTGTGTATGGATGGAGCTTAGTAACTAGTGAATCACAGATGTGTGCTATCCTTGGTCTCCACGGACCACTCATGCATCTATTGACTTTAGGGCTCATTTACACGAACGTGTGATGCCTGTCGCCGTATTGCGGACAGCATTTGCGGATCCGTAATACCTGGGCACCGTTCCATGGCCATTCCGCATCACAGATGCAGACCGATTCATTTCAATGGGTCCGCAAATCCGGTGATGCACTACGGAGTGCTTTCTGGGGTTCCGTTCCATGCTTCCGCACTGCAAAAAGATAGAACTTGCTCTATCTTTTTGCGGAACGGAAGGATCGTGGATCCCCATGTGCCTGCCCCATGGATGGTGCCCGTGCACAAGTCCACAAGTCCGTGGTGGCATCACAGTAGCATGCTCTATTTTGTCCATGATTACGAATCCCTCATTATAGTCTACGGGTCTGTGAAAACCCTGGACACAACACAGGTGCCATCTGTGTTTGGTCCGTGGCTTTCACAGACCAAAGGTAGGAGTTGCTCTGGGAATTAATTTTCCGCTGAGTGGGGTCCATGGAATACGGATGACAGATGGAGGTCACAAAACAGACAAAAGGACCAAACACAGATTCTACACGGATGAACCAGTGACCATCTTGTCACAGAAGTCATCACGGACACGGATGGTTGAAAGAGGCCTTACTGTTAACACCACACCCACACCATGAATGAATTCTAGTATGTTGTACTGGTCATAGAATTAATAGGTCATATGACCATTTTTGTGTTTTGTGTTACTGTCTGCATTGGCATATATTCACACATCATGGGCATTGCCATACGCGAAAAATCCTCATACTATTAAAATATAACACTATTAATCCCATACAGCGAATAGTGTAACAGAAAAAAAAGAATAAAAATAAACATTTCAAATTTTTTGTCACTTCAACTCCCCAAATATTTTTTTTATAAAAAGTGATCAAAAAGTTACAACTTCAAAATCGTATCACTGAAAAGTACAGATCGCCATGCAAAAAATAAGCCCCCACACAGCTCCGTACAAATAAGTACAAAAAAGTTATAGGGGTCAGAATATGATAATGGAAAAAAAATAGTTTTAAGGTTTTAAATTTTTTCAGTATTAAAACACAAAATAAACTATACAAGTATGGTATTGTTATAGTTGTACTGACCTAGAAAAAGAAGGTAAAAGGTCAATTTTACTGCATAGAGAACGGAAAAAAAAAAGTGTCAGAGTTGCGTTTTTTTATTCCAATTCCACCCCATTTTGAATTTTTTTCCGGCTTCCCACTACAACCGTAAATGGTGCCCATAGAAAGTACAACTGGTCCCGCAAAAAATAAACCTTCATAAGGCCTCTTGCACACGACCGTATTTATTTTGGTGTCCGCCAAGAACGGATTCGCAAAAAAATACGGATGACATCCATGTGCATTTCAGATTTCGCGGAACGGAACAGCTGGCCCCTAATAGAACAGTCCTATCCTTGTCCGTAATGCGGACAATAATAGGACATGTTCTATTTTTTTGCGGAACGGAAATACGGACATACGGAAACAGAATGCACACAGAGTACTTTCCTTTTTCTTTGCGGACCTATTGAAATTAATAGTTCCGTATACGGTCTCCAAAAAAATGGAACGGACACGGAATGAAAATCCGTTCCTGTGCATGAGGCCTAAGGCTGTGTTAATGGAAAAATATATAAGTTATATATTTGGAAACGAAGCGAGTGAAAAATGAAAACGCAAAAACTGAAAATCGCCTGGTCCTCTAAGGCCCCTTTCAGACGAGCGAGTATTCCACGCGGGTGCAATGTGTGATGTGAACGCAGTGCGCCCGCACTGAAGCCAGACCCATTCATTTCAATGGGGCTGTGTACATGATAGTTGTTTTTCACGCATCACTTGTGAGTTGCGTGCAAATCGCATCGCATCCGGATGCAATGCGTTGCGTTGTGTTTTTAATGCAAGTAACTTAGCAACAGTGAAGGTATTTTAGACAGGAAGTTGAGTTTCCCAGCGTCTGGCTCCAGGCAGCACATGAGGCAGGAGTTTGCTGCCAAATTTTTCAGCCCTTGCGGACCATTTTACTCCATGCGAAAGACACCACGGGCTATGGATGTGTAGAGGCTTGTTGTCCTCGTCCAGGAAAGGCCCTGCATATGGGATACTCGGTTGGGGGACTACCACGACCGGTATAAAAAAGATGCGGCCTGGGTGGAGATAACCCAGGAGCTTTTTTCCACCATCTGGGAGAAAACCAAAGGGGAAAGTAGCCAGCATTTTGGTAAGTAGCCAATGTATACATGTGTGATCCTTGCTGTCCTTTCAAGCATAGGCCATGTCATAGGTTATCCTGTCTAGTATAGTACATGTGATATTCTATCCTGCCTAGTATAGCACATGTGATACGTTATCCTGCCTAGTATAGCACATGTGATACGTTATCCTGCCTAGTATAGCATATGTGATACGTTATCCTGCCTAGTATAGCACATGTGATATGTTATCCTGCCTAGTATAGAACATGTGATACGTTATCCTGCCTAGTATAGCACATGTGATATGTTATCCTGCCTAGTATAGTACATGTGATACGTTATCCTCCCTAGTATAGCACATGTGATACGCTATCCTCCCTAGTATAGTACATATGATACGTTATCATCCCTAGTATAGCATATGTAATACGTTATGCTCCCTAGTATAGTACATGTGATATGTTATCCTGCCTAGTATAGCACATGTGATACGTTATCCTGCCTAGTATAGTACATGTGATACGTTATCCTCCCTATTATAGCAAATGTGATACGTTATCCTACCTAGTATAGTACGTGATACGTTATCCTCCCTAGTATAGTACATGTGATACGTTATCCTACCAGTTCCGCAAAGAGATGCAGCACCAGGGGCGGAGTGGTTCCGGGCCCCCCAAGAAAAGGCCCTACATGTTCAAGGAACAACTGATGTTCCTCCGTGAGGTCATGAAACTATGTACAGTAGGTAATGTGATTGGTAAGAATTGTTTAATTTGAAATGTCATAGTTCCTGATAGCAACCATTCCGATTCCTCTTTTCATTAGCAAAAGTAGGTGAACAACATGACAAGTGGATTAGGAATTGTTGCTATGGCCAGTTATTGCCACTTCTAATTTCCCCAATGTTGGTAAATGACCCCATATTTAATATGTTGTTTAGTTCATGTAGTACTATGTTCTAAATGTATTTTGCTGATGATAGTAATATGTGACATGAATATTTATAATAGGAGGACACAACCTAGAGGAGGAAGGGGATGAGTCGGCTCCACAGCAATCAAGTGCCTGCGAGAAAGACACTCCCTCTGGGCCAGCGCAGATGGAGAGTGCCCCAGGACCCAGCATGGCACCATCCTGGCCTCCAGCTGCTTCCGGAGGCAATTTTCCCCCATTGGCTCTACCCAGCCAGGCCAGACGACGGGCAATGCCTCTGCCGAATCTATTTGCCACCTATCAGGGGGAATCTTCTTATGGGCAGCCTGTGCCCTCTTCCTCACAAGCTGGCCCATCACAGTACTCAGGCCCCCCCTTCCCAACCAGCCTACTCTGGCCCGCAATATCAGGGTCCCCACTCGCCATCTGGGCGTTTTTTTAATTTGTGAATTTTTTTTTCATCTTCATTTATGGTATTTCATTACACCGAGCCCAAAAATTAGTCGAGTTCACTATTTTGTCTGTGAATAAAGAGTTTTATTTTCCTGAATTTATTGTTAGTTCTCTTTATTATACAGTCCTGATCAAAAGTTTAAGACCACTTGAAAAATGGCAAAAAATCATATTTAGCATGGCTGGATCTTAACAAGGTTCCAAGTAGCGCTTCAACATGCAACAAGAAGAAATGAGAGTGAGACAAAACATTTTTTGAGCAATCAATTTAATGAAAACAACGAATAAACTGAAACAGGCTGTTTTTTAGCTGATCAAAAGTTTAGGACCACATGCCTTTAAAAGGCCAAATCTGTGCAAAGATGTGGATTCATTGTCATTTTCTGTCAGGTAGTCACACGTTGTGATGGAAAAGGCAAAAAAACTGAGGGTTATGGAACAAAAAAGTCAAGTGGAAGACCCAAAAAAATTTCATCAGCACTGAGCCAGAGGATCCAATTGGATGTCCGTCAAGACACTGGACGATCCTCGACCCTTACTGGTGCTGACTGCAGCCCCATAACCATCAGACGGCATCTGAGACTGAAGGGTTTCAAAAACAAAAAAGTCTTCAAAGACCTCGTCTCCTTGAACGCCACAGAACTGCTCGTTTGGACTTTGCAAGAGAGCACCTAACATGGGACATTCAAAGGTGGAAGAAAGTTTTATTCTCTGATGAGATAAAAATGTAACCTTGATGGTCCTGATGGTTTACAACGTTACTGGCATGACAAGCAGATCCCACCTGAGATGTTTTCTACACGCCACAGTGGAGGGGGCGCCATAATGGTCTGGGGTGCTTTTTCCTTCAGTGGAACAATGGAGCTTCAGGAAGTGCAGGGGCGTCAAACGGCTGCTGGCTATGTCCAGATGTTGCAGAGAGCATTCCTCATGACTGAGGGCCCTCATCTGTGTGGTAACGACTGGGTTTTTCAACAGGACAACGCTACAGTACACAATGCCCGCAGGACAAGGGACTTCTTCCAGGAGAATAACATCACTCTTTTGGCCCATCCTGCATGTTCCCCTGATCTAAATCCAATTGAGAACCTTAGGGGATGGATGGCAAGGGAAGTTTACAAAAATGGACAACAGTTCCAGACAGTAGATGGCCTTCGTGCGGCAGTCTTCACCACTTGGAGAAATGTTCCCACTCACCTCATGGAAACGCTTGCATCAAGCATGCTGAAACGAATTCTTGAAGTGATAAACAATAACAGCGGAGCTACTCATTACTGAGTTCATGTTTGGAAGTTGGATTTCTGTTGGATTTAGTTTTTTTTCGGAGGTTTGGTCCTAAACTTTTGATCAGCTGAAAAACAGCCTGTTTCAGTTTATTTGTTGTTTTCATTAAATTGAATGCTCAAAAAATGTTTTGTCTCACTCCCATTTCTTCTTGTTGCATGTCGAAGCTCTACTTGGAACCTTGTTAAGATCCAGCCATGCTAAATATGATTTTTTGCCATTTTTCAAGTGGTCTTAAATTTTTGATCAGGACTGTATAGTGCATAATATTTATGTCACACCAACACATACACCACATTAATAATTGTACACTTTAACTAAACATTAATATCACCCAAATACACTTATACTATATTAACTTTTTTTCTATATCACTTACACACACTACTATTAATGTGTTTTTCACCAATATCTACAAATTTAGAAACTGTATTCCAACTAATTTTTTATAACATGTTATAAACAATATAATGTCCTTTAAGCACACGATAGTAAAAACAATACAGATGGAGTTTAAGCGCCATGTTATGTGAAAAAGTAACAGGACCACAGTATGGCGCAATAACACCTTGCCAGGACACTCTTGTGAAGAATAAAATAATCTTCCTATTTATTGAGTATTCTTTTTTTGCCAATAAAACTACACGTTTCGGGGGTCTGGGACACCCTTCATCAGGTTGAAATGGCTCAATAAACAATCAGTTCTGTATAACAGGTATTTAAACTCCAAAAAAAAAACGCCAAAATGAGCTTCCCTGGACTGCCCAGTGGAAGTGAGGCTGTCCAGGGGTGTCTCCTAATTAGCATATCATTAAAACACATTTACATTTGTAAAAGCATTGAACATGAATCAAAGTGAATAGTAGCTGTGGGGACTAGTGGAATAAAGAGGTTTCAGATTTTTATTTTTATTTATTTATTTGTTTTGTAGACATTAGGTGAATGTATTCAGCATTGTATTCACACGTGGTCACATGTTATGCAATCACGTGTGCTAGTGTTTTAATGCCCGGCGGTAATTCGCGTGCGAATGCCGGAGGCCGGGCTGAGAAAGATCTTCCCGTCATGTGGTCGCAATGAATGCGACCACATGACCTGGTAACCGGGGAACGGTGGACGCTGGAGAAAGTCTATGGTGCGTGGCTGCACGTCCGGGTCATGTGCCGGCAGAAGGCGCGGTCAACGCGTGACCCGGTTGCCAGGGGGGCGGTGGACGCTGAAATGTTCTTTGGTACGTGGCTGCACGTCCGGGTCACGTGCCGGCCAGAGGCGCGGCTGTGTTGCCATGACAATGGGACACTAGATAGATAGGTAGCGCTGACAAAAACGGGGAAGATACAATTTCATGTATATAGACGTAGGCTGTATACACGGTGTTTACGTATGGAAAATAAGTGCTAGGGAGTATATATATATATATATGTTAGTTGTAGAGAGAAATATTGATAATGCTTGTATTTATACACATAAAATTGACTAGTGTCCCTTGCGCTAGATTATAAGGACATATAATTACTATTGAGCTGGAAAACAAAATGGGTGGCCCCTTTAGGGCAGTAAAGAATGTTGGATCCTGATATTGGTACTAATCTACAATACTATTTTATGTTTTTGAGTTACCCGGTTGAGGGATTCATGTAGTTGATGAAAGAACTGCTATTGGCACAGCTGGAACGGCTGCGAGATGGGACGACTGCAATTGGCACATAATAGGTGAAGGGGGCACCAGGTATGGTGATACACTTAAACCGTGAACTGGGGCAGTTCCAAATTCCTAGAGGGTATTTATGGGGGTTCACTCCAGTTCAATTGATTTTGTTATTATTTATATTTTATTTTTATTATTTTGTGGTGAGAACCGTTTTACGGCAAGAATTTTACTATCAGGGTCCCTAAGGATATAATATGGCGGGGGCTTTATAATGGGAACAGATTTTCTACAGAGGGTTTTCCACCCAAACTCATTGACTGAGAGACTGCAGTGGGTGGGGATTTGGATGAGACTAGTAGTGATTTAGAGATTGATCTCAAAGGCCTCATTTAAGCCATATGGATGCAGTGTATTTAATTTATATATCCAGTACATTTCTCGGTGTTTGATGCATTGTGAGTTCTTTCTTTGATGGGCTGCTATCTGCTCTATTGATGTAATTTTAAACCCCGGGAATAGTCCCCCGTGGAGGTTGACCGCATGCCTGGATATACTGTGTTTCTGGAACATTTTTTTTTACGTTGGATCTGCGCTTGTTTAGTCTCTTCCTGAGAGTTTGTGTGGTGCATCCCACATACTGTAGGCCACATGGGCACTAAAAGATGTAGATTACGTGGGTAGAATTACAATCCAAGCTACTCTGGATTTGAAAAGATTCCTCCTCTTTGTTATTTTTAAACATAGTTATTTGACAAATTGTCTTACAGCATAAGCACCTCGGTTGGCCGCATTTTTTGCTCCCTACGAATTGGGATGTACTGATGTATTCGGCTATGGTTTTAGAATTCCTTAGTTTACTAGGGGCTAAGATGTTCTTTGGAGTCCGAGCTCTTCTAAATGTGAGGCAAGGTATTTTAAGGATAATTGGATTAAGAACTGGGTTCTTTCTCAAAAGATACCAGTTTTTGGTAAGGATTGTTCTGATCCAATCGCAGTTCTGGTTATATGTGGTGATAAAGTTCATATGGAACTCGTTCTTTCCTTTTATCTTTGGGCTGGATTTGGGTATTAAGCATTCCCGTTGTGTGAGGTTGGATGCTCGTCTCTTAGCTTCGTGCACTACCTCCTTTGAGTAACCATTTTTGTCGAACGTTGTCAATAGTGTTTTACTTTGTTCCTCAAAATCCACATCTCGGGTGCAATTGCGTCTTATTCTCTGGAATTGGTTAAATGGAATGTTGTTTTTCCATTTTCTGTAATGGGTACTCTTGAAATCCAGATAGTAATTGTTATTGACTGTTTTAAAGAAAGTACAGGTGATGATTTCCTCCCCTTGTGTGAATATTTCCGGGTCCAGATATTCAGTTATATTTCTATGGTGGGTTCCTGTGAGTGATATTCCCCACTGATTGTTATTTAGATGTGTGACGAAGTTTTCAATAGTGATGGCGTCCCCTTTCCAAATGAAAATCAAATCATCTATGTATCTTCTGAAAAAGATGATGTTGATTGAGAAATCAGTTTGATAGATGTGGGTTTCCTCGTAGCTCCCCATGAAGAGGTTAGCGTAGCTTGGGGCAAATCAAGTCCCCATAGCCGTATTTGTTTGTACACTCTATCCTGGAATTGGAACGTGTTATGTATTAAGATGGAATCGATACTCCTTAGGATAAAATCCTTCTGCTGTTTTGACATTAGCTGATCTTTGCTTAGGAAATCTGTTGTACATTGAATTCCCAAATCGTGGGAAATATTTGAATACAATGCTGACACATCTAAAGTAATCCAGTGGTATGAGGTGTCCCATTTGATGTCTTTTAGTTCCATAATGAGAGAGGTGCAGTGCTTGAGGTTCGTTGCGTATTTCTGCAAGAAAATATTTATGTAGTGTGAAAGATTGCGAGTGATCGATGATACCCACGAAATGATCGAATTTTCAAGGTTTTTATGAATTTTGGGGAGGTGATAAAAAGTAGCAAGTGTACAGTCGTGGCCAAAAGTTTTGAGAATTGCATAAATATTGGAAATTGGAAAAGTTGCTGCATAAGTTTTTATAATAGCAATTTGCATATACTCCAGAATGTTATGAAGAGTGATCAGATGAATTGCATAGTCCTTCTTTGCCATGAAAATTAACTTAATCCCAAAAAAAACTTTCCACTGCATTTCATTGCTGTCATTAAAGGACCTGCTGAGATCATTTCAGTAATCGTCTTGTTAACTCAGGTGAGAATGTTGACGAGCACAAGGCTGGAGATCATTATGTCAGGCTGATTGGATTAAAATGGCAGACTTGACATGTTAAAAGGAGGGTGATGCTTGAAATCATTGTTCTTCCATTGTTAACCATGGTGACCTGCAAAGAAACGCGTGCAGCCATCATTGCGTTGCATAAAAATGGCTTCACAGGCAAGGATATTGTGGCTACTAAGATTGCACCTCAATCAACAATTTATGGGATCATCAAGAACTTCAAGGAAAGAGGTTCAATTCTTGTTAAGAAGGCTGCAGGGCGTCCAAGAAAGTCCAGCAAGCGCCAGGATCGTCTCCTAAAGAGGATTCAGCTGTGGGATCGGAGTGCCACCAGTGCAGAGCTTGCTCAGGAATGGCAGCAGGCAGGTGTGAGCGCATCTGCACGCACAGTGAGGCGAAGACTTTTGGAAGATGGCCTGGTGTCAAGAAGGGCAGCAAAGAAGCCACTTCTCTCCAAAAAAAACATCAGGGACAGATTGATCTTCTGCAGAAAGTATGGTGAATGGACTGCTGAGGACTGGGGCAAAGTCATATTCTCCGATGAAGCCTCTTTCCTATTGTTTGGGGCATCAGGAAAAAGGCTTGGCCGGAGAAGAAAAGGTGAGTGCTACCATCAGTCCTGTGTCATGCCAACAGTAAAGCATCCTGAGACCATTCATGTGTGGGGTTGCTTCTCATCCAAGGGAGTGGGCTCACTCACAATTTTGCCCAAAAACACAGCCATGAATAAAGAATGGTACCAAAACACCCTCCAACAGCAACTTCTTACAACAATCCAACAACAGTTTGGTGAAGAACAATGCATTTTCCAGCACGATGGAGCACCGTGCCATAAGGCAAAAGTGATAACTAAGTGGCTCGGGGACCAAAACGTTGACATTTTGGGTCCATGGCCTGGAAACTCCCCAGATCTTAATCCCATTGAGAACTTGTGGTCAATACTCCAGAGGCGGGTGGACAAACAAAAACCCACTAATTCTGACAAACTCCAAGAAGTGATTATGAAAGAATGGGTTGCTGTCAGTCAGGAATTGGGCCAGAAGTTGATTGAGAGCATGCCCAGTCGAATTGCAGAGGTCCTGAAAAAGAAGGGCCAACACTGCAAATACTGACTTCTTTGCATAAATGTCATGTAATTGTTGATAAAAGCCTTTGAAACGTATGGAGTGCGTGTAATTATATTTCACTACATCACAGAAACAACTGAAACAAAGATCTAAAAGCAGTTTAGCAGCAAACTTTGTGAAAACTAATATTTGTGTCATTCTCAAAACTTTTGGCCACGACTGTAGAATCTGGGACCAGTATATATTCACACTCTGTTTTCCCAAGGACATGTTCTGCTGACTTAATGAGCAACTCGAACTCCTTTTTGTCTTCTTGAGAGGGGTCGGTTTCCAGGGGGACATACTGTTATACTCAGGGTCAGATAGAATTTTTAGGGCTTCCCTGACATTGTCTTCTTTATTCTGTATGACTATGCCACCCCCCCTTATCGGCATTGCAGATAACTATATTCTTGTTTTCTTGGAGTTTTTTCAAAACTGATTTCTCATACGGTTTCAGATTAGGTCTTTTTGGCGGTTTCGTGTTTATTTTCCGAAATTCTTCTGATACAATAGCATAAAATGTATCTATGAAGTTTCCCTTGTGGTGCATTGGATAGAAGTTGGAGGGGGGCTTAAGGCCTGATGGGATGCCTGAAGAGTGTTGGTTTTCTTCGGCTTCTACTCTTTTCTGTGCTTTTTATTAACAGATTGTTCCTGAATCTTAAAGTGTCTTTTTATCATCAGGCTCTTGATGAACTTATTGACGTCTAAAAAGAGATCAAACTCGTTGATTTTGGAGGCCGGACAAAAAGATAGACCCTTCATCAGAAGGGAAATTTCGCATTTCGTTAGTTTATGGGAGGAGAGATTAAAAATACTAGAGGTTTTGGATTTCGAGGTATCTCTAGATTCTTCTGTATTTTTTCATTTTATTGGTTTTTATCCCAAAGATTGGAATAGTTTTTGATTCTTGTGGTACTTGGGCTCTCCATAATAGGATATATTGCGGTGGGGGTGATTGTCGGGGGTAGGGCTAAAAAAGAAACAGTGGAGGATGTCCCTTCCAATGGATGGTATTCCGAATTGTTAGCACCTACATTGGGTTCTGAGATCGGACTATTTGCAAGCGGGTTGGTATTCTTAGGGTCAGATTCAAATGTGGTTTCTTTGTCTTTGTGGCCCATAGATAGAAAATTCGGAGGGGAGTTGTGATTATGTAGAGTTAGTAGCGAGTCTGCTTCCAAATCTAATGCCTCAGATGAAAATAGAGATGTTACCGTAGATACACTGGCGAACTTGAGTATGTAGAAAACTGTGTTGCTGGTAAATCCAGCGGGGCACACGTTGCCATGAAATCCTTGCTGAAGAGGGCTAAAAGAGGATTGTTTGTGGTAATATATTTTGTGGTCTCTCCATTAGTCTCAATATTTGCAATGAGTGATAAGATAGGGGTATGGAACTCAATGCTGGAGGAATCTGCATTATTTTCTGTCAGGCAAATAGGGGGAGTGTTTATTGCTCTTTTTTTGTAGCACCTCCTTTTCATAGGAAAGTACCCTAGTACAAACCGGATTCCAAAAAAGTTAGGACACTAAACAAATTGTGAATAAAAACTGAATGCAATGATATGGAGATGGCAAATGTCAATATTTTATTTGTAATAGAACGTAGATGACAGATCAAACGTTTAATCCGAGTAAATGTATCATTTTAAAGGAAAAATACGTTGATTCCAATTTTCACTGTGTCAACAAATCCCCAAAAAGTTGGGACAAGTAGCAATAAGAGGCTGGAAAAAGTAAATTTGAGCATAACGAAGAGCTGGAAGACCAATTAACACTAATTAGGTCAATTGGCAACATGATTGGGTATAAAAAGAGCTTCTCAGAGTGGCAGTGTCTCTCAGAAGCCAAGATGGGTAGAGGATCACCAATTCCCACAATGTTGCGCAGAAAGATAGTGGAGCAATATCAGAAAGGTGTTACCCAGCGAAAAATTGCAAAGACTTTGCATCTATCATCATCAACTGTGCATAACATCATCCGAAGATTCAGAGAATCTGGAACAATCTCTGTGCATAAGGGTCAAGGCCGTAAAACCATACTGGATGCCCGTGATCTCCGGGCACTTAAACGACACTGCACCACAAACAGGAATGCTACTGTAAAGGAAATCACAGAATGGGCTCAGGAATACTTTCAGAAACCATTGTCAGTGAACACAATCCACCGTGCCATCCGCCGTTGCCAGCTGAAACTCTACAGTGCAAAGAAGAAGCCATTTCTAAGCAAGATCCACAAGCTCAGGCGTTTTCACTGGGCCAGGGATCATTTAAAATGGAGTGTGGCAAAATGGAAGACTGTTCTGTGGTCAGACGAGTCACGATTCGAAGTTCTTTTTGGAAATCTGGGATGCCATGTCATCCGGACCAAAGAGGACAAGGACAACCCAAGTTGTTATCAATGCCCAGTTCAGAAGCCTGCATCTCTGATGGTATGGGGTTGCATGAGTGCGTGTGGCATGGGCAGCTTGCATGTCTGGAAAGGCACCATCAATGCAGAAAAATATATTCAGGTTCTAGAACAACATATGATCCCATCCAGACGTCATCTCTTTCAGGGAAGACCCTGCATTTTTCAACAAGATAATGCCAGACCACATTCTGCATCAATCACAACATCATGGCTGCGTAGGAGAAGGATCCGGGTACTGAAATGGCCAGTCTGCAGTCCAGCTCTTTCACCTATAGAGAAAATTTGGCGCATCATAAAGAGGAAGGTGCAACAAAGAAGGCCCAAGACGATTGAACAATTAGAGGCCTGTATTAGACAAGAATGGGAGAGCATTCCTATTTCTAAACTTGAGAAACTGGTCTCCTCGGTCCCCAGACGTCTGTTGAGTGTTGTAAGAAGAAGGGGAGATGCCACACAGTGGTGAAAATGGCCTTGTCCCAACTTTTTTTGGATTTGTTGACACTATGAAATTCTGATTCAACATATTTTCCCCTTAAAATGGTACATTTTCTCAGTTTAAACCTTTGTTCCGTGATTTATGTTCTATTCTGAATAAAATATTAGAAGTTGGCACCTCCACATCATTGCATTCAGTTTTTATTCACGATTTGTATAGTGTCCCAACTTTTTTGGCATCCGGTTTGTAGTTATCATTCGGTCAAATTTCGTGAATGCTGCACATGACCTATATTTTAGTATTTCTTTGTAATCTTCATGAAGTTGGTTATTAATGTCTGCATATAGTGACTTTCTTTTTTCAATCAATTTAACCATTAACCCCCATTTTAACATATAAAGATCCCATTCCTTACAAAAGTCTAAGTCCTCTTTGAAGGAATTCTCAAAACGTAGCCTGAGGCCACAAGGAACTATTTTTTTTTTAGTATAAATTTCAATAAATGTCGCATCAAAGTGATGTTGGATTTCTTCCAACATCAGTTTTTCCAGTTTGTTAAACATATTCAACAATGTTTTGTCATCAATACTTGCTGTTTCCGTGCTGTTGATGTCAGTGTCACATTCAAAAACGTAAAATAGTATTGTACATTAGTACTAATATCAGGATCCTTCATTCTTCACTGCCCTAAAGGGGCCACCCATATTGTTTTCCAGCTCAATAGTAATTATATGTCCTTATAATCTAGCATAAGGGATACTATCTTGTATCTTCACAGTTTTTGTCAACGCCACCTATCTATCGAGCGTCCCATCGTCATGGCAACACAGCCACGCCTCTGGACGGCACGTGACCCGGACGTGCAGCCACCTACCAAAGAATCTTTCAGCGTCCACCATACCCTGGCAACCGAGTCACGTGATGACCGCGTCTCCTGCCATCACATGACCCGGATGTGCAGCCACGCACCATAGACTTTCTCCAGCGTCCACCGTCCTCCGGCAACCAGGTCATGTGGTCGCATTCATTGCGACTACATGACGGGAAGATCTTTCGCAGCCCGGCCACCGGCATTGGCACGTACATAACTGCTAGGCACCAAAACACTAGCACACGTGATCGCAAGTCATGCGACCACGTGTGAATACAATGCTGAATACATTCACCTAATGTCTACAAAACAAATAAATACATAAAAAAAAAATCTGAAACATCTTTATTTCACTAGACCCCACAGCTACTATTCACTTTAATATTAATGCTTTTACAAATGTAAATGTGTTTTAATTATATGCTAATTAGAAGACACCCCTGGACAGCCCCACTCCCACTGGGCAGTCCAGGGATGCTCATTTTGGCATTTTTTTTAGGGTTTAAATACCTGTTGTACAGAACTGATTGTTTATTGAGCCATTTCAACCTGATGAAGGGTGCCCCAGACCTCCGAAACACGTAGTTTTATTGGCGAAAAAAGAATACTCAATAAAGAGGAAGATTATTTTACTCTTCCCAAGATTGTCCTAGCAAAGTGTTGTTGCGCCATACTGCGGTCCTGCTACTTTTTCACATTGCACATTCCTTTGAAGAAGACTGGGCCTCATCTCCTGAACCTTCGGGACGCGACGGCTGCACACCTGACTGCCGGGCCACATCATTTTGACAAACGCACAGTAGAGTTGTGCCTATTTATAGCACAACATTATAAGGTGAGCCTCCAATTTTTACTCTCTTGAATTGTTCCACCAATTTGGAACTATGGTGCGCTCCCTCTCTTTGCTTTGTAATAATATTTTTTATTACATGAAAATGAGGCCAACTACAACTTTATTAATGATGATGGGAAAACATCCATACATTTTAGGCTAAATTTTACGCTTTCTATGAATGAGGTATTAGTACATATTTCACATACCCTGTGCGAAACAATATATGTAAGCAAAATATGTAAGCTGGCAACCCACGTCAAGGGTCCTCATTATCCTGCGAGTCCCTAACTAAAAAATACCAAAACTAACAAAAAAAATAACATCTGGCAAACACAAACGTCCATGAGTCGAGTACTACTGCTGAAAAGAGAATGAACCGACAGGGGACATAACATATTTCGAAAATAAGTCTCTCACTCTCAGTCTAGCAGATCCAGATCTTCCAAGTTGGAAAGCCCTTAACGGATCTCACAAACAGAAAGCCAAAACGCCAGTGTGAAAGTAGACTAAAACATCTGATCTGATCTGACCATCTAAAAAATTAGGGGTGAGGGTCTGCTGCTGAGCTGACCATCTAAAAAATTAGGGGTGAGTGTCTGCTGCTGATCTGACCTTCAAAAACATTAGAGGTGAGGGTCTGCTGCTTATCTGACCTTCTAAAACATTAGGGGTGAGGGTCTGCTGCTGATCTGACCTTCAAAAACATTAGGGGTGAGGGTCTGCTGATGATCTGACCTTCTAAAACATTAGGGGTAAGGGTCTGCTGCTGAGCTGACCATCTAAAATATTATGGACAAGGGCCTGCTGGTGACCCTCTAAAACATTAGGGGTGAGGGTCTGCTGCTGAGCTGACCCTCAAAAACATAAGTAGCGAGGGCAGCCTAATTAGCATGTTGATATGATGGAGGAGGAGGACGACGACGAGAAAAGGAAGATTGAACCATATACCCTTTTTTGTGGTGTAAGGGGTGCATGGGAATATAGTGAATTCAATACACCATAAAAGACACATTTAAAGTGCCTTTATGTTCAGCCGCTTTCCTCTGGTGGAGTAGAGAAGTCAGGCGAAATCCAGGCCTTGTTCATTTTGAAAAGAGTCAACCTGTCAGCATTTTCAGTTGAAGTCGGATGCGATTATCAGTTATTATGCCCCCAGCAGCACTAAATACCCGCTCTGACAAAACGCTGGCGGCAGGGCAGGCCAGCATCTTCAAGGTGTAGAGCGCCATTTCATGCCACGTGTCCAGCATGGACACCCAATAGTTGTAAGGCACAGAGGGAACATTGAGGACGCTGATACGGTCTGCTACGTACTCCTTCACCATCTTCCAAAACTTTTCTCTCCTTGTGACACTAGGCCATGCATCTGGGTGAGGGTGCTGGCGGGGTGTCATGAAACTGTCCCAAGCCTTGGAGAGTGTTGCCTTGCCTCTATTGGAACTGCTGTGTGTTCCCCTCGTCTTTCCTCCTCGGTTGCCCAAGGAACTACGTACTCTGCCACCAGCGTTGTCAAGGACCTTCTGGTATTGCACCATTTTGCTAGTCCTCTCCACCACAGGAATGAGAGATGAGAAGTTCTCTTTGTAGCGCGGGTCAAGAAGGGTGAACACCCAAAATGCTTATAACGCGAGGGTCACGGGAAAGGCAGCATAACATAAAGTCAGCCATGTGTGCCAGAGTCCCAACAGACAAGACTTTGTCAGAGTCCCAACAGGACTCTTCCTCCTCTTCGGCCCATCCATGCTGAACAGATGGAACCTGCTATGGGTACTGCCCTCTATAGCGGAGGCAACTGTCTCCTGCTCCTTCTCCTCATCATCATCCAATTTGCGCTGAGAAGACGAATGGAGGGTGGTCTGGCTATCACCTTATGTACTGTCTTCCCTCATTTCCAACTCTTCCACATGCAAAGCATCCGCCTTCATTGTGAGCAGCGAGTGTTTCAGTAGACACAGAAGTAGGATGGTTACAGTGATAATAGCGGCATCGCCGCTTACCATCTGTGTTGATTCCTCAAAGTTGCGTAAAACCTCACAGAGGTCAGACATCCATGCCCACTCATCGCTTGTGAAAAGCGGAAGCTGACTGGAAAGGCGACGACCATGTTGCAGCTGGTATTCCACTACTGCCCTCTGCTGCTCACAAAGCATGGCCAACATGTGGAATGTGGAGTTCCAGCGCGTGCTCACGTCGCACAACAGTCAGTGAGCTGGCAATTGCAAGCGCTGCTGCAGCGTTGCCAGACCGGCGGCAGCTGTAGATGACTTTCGGAAATGGGCACACACATGGCGCACCTTCACCAGTAGCTCAGGCAGATTAGGGTAGGTTTTGAGAATCCGCTGAACCACTAAGTTGAACACGTGGGCTAGGCATCGTATGTGTAAGCTTGCTGAGCTCCAAAGACGCCACCAAGTTACAGCCATTATCAGACACAACCATGCCTGGCGAGACCCACAGCTCAGTCTGGTCCCTTATACCCTGCCACAGCTCTGCGGCGGTGTGCTGTTTGTCACCTAAGCAAATAAGTTTCAGCACGGCCTGCTGCCGCTTCCCCACTGCAGTGCTACACTGCTTCCAGCTACTGACTGATGGCTGAATGGTGCTGCAAGATGAGAATTCAGAGAATTCAGAGGTGGAAGTGGAGGAGGAGGTGGAGGAAGAGAAGGGGGGGGGTTTCAGCCACTAATGTAGGTGGTGGAAGAAACCCTGATGGAATTGGCGTCGGTAGCACCTGTGGCATCCCAGGGTACGACTTACTCCCGACCTCCACAAAGTTCACCCAGTGTGCCGTCAGGAAAATGTAGCGTCCCTGGCCGAAAGCACTTGTTCATGTGTCAGTGGTTAAGTGGACCTTCCCAGTAACTGCGTTGGTCAGAGGACGGGTGGTGTTACGGGACACATGCTGGTGTAAGGCGGGCACGGCACCCCGTGAAAAATAGTGTCGGCAGGGGACTGCCTAACGAGGGATGGCCTCGGTGTTCACAAACCTAAATGGCAAAATTTCCAGGGCCAGCAATTTGGAAAGGTGCGCATTTAATGCTATGACCTGTGGGTGGGTGGCTGGATATTTGCACTTTCGTTCAAAGGCCTGGGGTATGGACATCTGTACGCTGTGCTGGGACACAGAAGTGGATGTGGTAGATGATTGTGCTTGCGAAGGTCCAGGTGCAGGGCGGGAGGCATCCGTGCCTGCGTCTTGGACAGGGGCTTGGCCAGCACGTAACACAGGGGAAGAGGAGGCAGTGGTGCAACCCGCAGACCCCAATTGTGGACCCAGGCGTTTGGCCCACCTATTAGGGTGCTTTGATGCCATGTGGCAGATCATGCTGGTAGTGGTGAGGTTGCTAGTGTTCACGCCCCTGCTCATTTTGGTATGGCACAGGTTGCAAATGACAATTGTTTTATCGTCAGTACTTTCCTCAAAAAAGCACCAGACTGCGGAACACCTACCCCTTGGCAAGGGAGATTTACGCAAGGGGGTGCTCTGGAGAACAGTTGTGGGCCTGTTTGGTGTAACCCGCCTTCTCCCTTTTGCCACCCCACTAACTCTTCCAGCCTGTTGCGGTGCTGCGGATACCTCCCCTTCTCTACTGCTGTCCTCGCTCAACTTGCCACCTTCCCAGGTTGGGTCAGTGATTTCATCGTCCACCATCTCCTCTTCCACTTCCTCACTCTGGTCATCCTCCTGACTTGTTGACCCAACAAGAACCTCACTTATTGACAACTGTGTCTCATCCTCAGTGCACAAGATCTCCTCATGTCCCTCTTCAAGCGGGCTTGGTGAGAGGGCATAATCAAGGAATGGTGATGAAAAGAGCTCCTCTGAATATCCGAGTGTGGGATCACTTGTTTGCCAAGACTCTCCATGGTGGGAGGAAGGAGGATCAGGGTGAGGATTCTGTTGACCAGACTATTGGCTACTGAGACTGGACTTTGTGGAAGACAGGGTGGTGCTTAACCGAATGGAAGCATTATGTGCTGCAATCCAACCGAACACCTGGTCGCACTAGTGTGACGTCAAGAGTGGTGTCCTGCACTGCCCTGCAAACTGGGACATGAAGCTAGGTATCGTGGATGAGTGTGTTTCTTGTGCTCTGGCAGCAGGCACAGTTTCACCGCGCACAGGGCCACGGCCTCTGCTTGCACCATCAGTAGCACGGCCACTTCCCCGTCCCTTACTGCTTGCCTTCAGCATATTAAATGGTACATATCCTTGCAAGTATGTCACACGTACAGTAGCGCAGGTTTTCTAAGTGTATGCGCAAATAAATTAGACTTAATGTCACTGATATTTAGGATGGGCAAACGTTATACAGGATACGTAGCACAGGTAATGTCGCTGCCACCAGCAGCGGAAAAATTCGACTGAATGTCACTGATATTTAGGATGGGCAAACGTTATACATGACTAGAGTTGAGCGGACACCTGGATGTTCGGGTTCGGCAGAACTTGAAAAAAAAATTCTGGTTCGGAACCCGAACTTGACCCCGAACCCGAACCCCATTGAAGTCAATGGGGACCCGAACTTTTGAGCACTAAAATGGTTGTAAAAATGTCATGGAAAGAGCTAGAGGGCTGCAAAAGGCAGCAAAATGTGCTTAAGAGAATGGCAAATGCTTTGCAAACAAATGCGGATAGGGAAATGAATTTAAAAAACATAAAAGTTAAAAAAATAAATAATTAGGAATGATGTAGGAGGAAGAGGTTGAGGAGGCGGTGAATGGGTGGATGTGGCCGTGTAGGCTCACGAGACGGTCTAGGTGGAAGCGGCGGTGAAGGAGGAATAGGTAGCCAACACAGATGTGTGTTATTTTGCATTTTTACATAGGGGTATCCCCCAAAATATTGGGACATATAAAAATAAAAAAAGGAATAAGTGCACTTGAGTACAAGGATGGATGGTTGAGGCCGTTAGTCCTGAGGGATCCAAGCCTGGTTCATTTTAATGAACGTGAGCTTGTCCACGTTGGCTGTGGACAGGCGGCTGCATCTGTCTGTAATGACGCCTCCTGCCGTGCTAAACACACGTTCAGAGAGTACACTGGCTGCAGGGCAGGCCAGCACCTCCAAGGCATACAGGGCAAGCTCTGGCCATGTGGACAATTTGGGGACCCAGAAGTTGAATGGGGCAGAACCATCAGTCAGTTCGTGTAGGCGTGTGCACAGGTACTGTTCCACCATGTAGTTCAAATGCTGCCTCCTGCTAACACGCTCCATATCAGCAGTTGGGGCCGGTTGTTGTGGCGAGGTGACAAAGCTTTTCCACATGTCGGCCATGCTAACCCTGCCTTCTGAGGTGCTGGCGCTGACACAGCTGCATTGGCGACCTCTTCCTCCTCCCCTGCCTTCGCCTTTTGCTTCCACTTGTCGCCCGGCGTCAGTCGGGACTGCTCTCATGAGCGCATCTACCAGCGTGCGCCTGTAGTCGCGCATCTTCCGATCACTCTCCAGTGAGGGAATTAAGGACGGCACATTGTCTTTGTAATGGGGATCCAGCAGGGTGGCCACCCAGTAGTCAGCACACGTTAAAATGTGGGCAACTCTGCTAGCGTTGCGCAGGCACTGCAGCATGTAGTCGCTCATGTGTGCCAGGCTGCCCAGAGGTAAGGACAAGCTGTCCTCTGTGGGAGGCGTATCGTCTGCGTCCTCCATATCCCCCCAGCCACGCACCAGTGATGGGCCCGAGCTGCGTTGGATGCCACCCCGCTGTGAACATGCTTCACCCCCCTCCTCCTCCTCCTGTAGTGGGCCCTGGCTGGCCAAATTTGTACCTGGCCTCTGCTGTTGCAAAAATCCTCTTTCTGAGCCACTTCTAAAAGACTGGCCTGAAAGTGTTAGAGATGACCCCTCTTCCTCCTCCTCGTCCTGGGCCACATCCTCTTCCATCATCGCCCTAAGTGTTTTCTCAAGGAGACATAGAAGTGGTATTGTAACGCTGATAACGGCGTCATCGCCACTGGCCATGTTGGTGGAGTACTTGAAACAGCGCAACAGGGCACACAGGTCTCGCATGGAGGCCCAGTCATTGGTGGTGCTGTTCCGCAGTGCGACTCACCTGTGCGTGCTGCAGCTGAAACTCCACTATGGCCTGCTGCTGCTCGCACAGCCTCTCCAGCATGTGCAAGGTGGAGTTCCACCTGGTGGGCACTTCGCATATGAGGCAGTGAGCGGGAAGGCCGAAGTCACGCTGTAGAGCAGACAGCCGAGCGGCGGCAGGATGAGAACGCCGGAAGCGCGCACAGATGGCCCCCACTTTACGCAGCAGCTCTGACATGTCAGGGTAGTTGTGAATGAATTTCTGCACCACCAAATTCAGCACATGCGCCAGGCAAAGGATGTGCGTCAAATCAGCTAGTCCCAGAGCTGCAACGAGATTTCGCCCATTATCGCACACCACCAGGCCAGGCTTGAGGCTCACTGGCAGCAACCACTCGTCGGTCTGTTGTTCTATACCCCGCCACAACTCCTGCGCGGTGTGGGGCCCGTCCCCCAATCAGTTTCAGAACGGCCTGCTGACGTTTACCCCTTGCAGTGCTGAAGTTGGTGGTGAAGGTCTGTCGCTGACCGGATGAGGAGGTGGTAGAAGAGGAGGAAGAAGCCGAGTAGGAAGAGGAGGCAACAGGAGGCAAAGAATGATGCCCTGCGATCCTTGGCGTCAGAAGGACGTGCGCCAAACAGCTCTCCGCCTAGGGCCCAGCCGCCACTACATTTACCCAGTGTACAGTTAGGGAGATATAGCGTCCCTGGCCGTGCTTACTGGTCCACGTATCTGTGGTTAGGTGGACCTTGCCACAGATGGCGTTGCGCAGTGCACACTTGATTTTATCGGATACTTGGTTGTGCAGGGAAGGCACAGCTCTCTTGGAGAAGTAGTGCTGGCTGGGAACAACATGCTGTGGGACAGCAAGCGACATGAGCTGTTTGAAGCTGTCTGTGTCCACCAGCCTAAATGACAGCATTTCATAGGCCAGTAGTTTAGAAATGCTGGCATTCAGGGCCAGGGATCGAGGGTGGCTAGGTGGGAATTTACGCTTTCTCTCAAATGTTTGTGAGATGGAGAGCTGAATGCTGCCGTGTGACATGGTTGAGATGCTTGGTGATGCAGGTGGTGGTGTTGGTGGTACATCCCATGTTTGCTGGGCGGCAGGTGCCAACGTTCCTCCAGAGGCGGAGGAAGAGGCCGAGGCGGCGGCAGCAGCAGAAGAGGTAGCAGGGGGAGCCTGAGTGACTTCCTTGTTTTTAAGGTGTTTACTCCACTGCAGTTCATGCTTTGCATGCAGGTGCCTGGTCATGCAGGTTGTGCTAAGGTTCAGAACGTTAATGCCTCGCTTCAGGCTCTGATGGCACAGCGTGCAAACCACTCGGGTCTTGTCGTCAGCACATTGTTTGAAGAAGTGCCATGCCAGGGAACTCCTTGAAGCTGCCTTTGGGGTGCTCGGTCCCAGATGGCGGCGGTCAGTAGCAGGCGGAATCTCTTGGCAGCAGGTGTTCTGCTTTTGCCCACTGCTCCCTCTTTGTCTTTTGCTACGCTGTTGGCTCGGTCTCACCACTGCCTCTTCCTCCGAACTGTGAAAGTCAGTGGCACGACCTTCATTCCATGTGGGGTCTAGGACCTCATCGTCCCCTGAATAGTCTTCCACCCAGTCTTGATCCCTGACCTCCTGTTCAGTCTGCACACTGCAGAAAGACGCAGCAGTTGGCACCTGTGTTTCGTCATCAGAGACGTGCTGAGGTGGTATTCCCATGTCCTCATCATCAGGAAACATAAGTGGTTGTGCGTTAGTGCATTCTATCTCTTCACCCCTGGGGAAGGGCTAGGTAGATGCCCTTGGGAAACCCTGGCAGCAGAGTCTTCAAACAGCATAAGAGACTGCTGCATAACTTGAGGCTCAGACAGTTTCCCTGATATGCATGGGGGTGATGTGACAGACTGATGGGCTTGGTTTCATGCGCCATCTGTGCGCTTTCTGCAGAAGACTGGGTGGGAGATAATGTGAACGTGCTGGATGCACTGTCGGCCACCCAATTGACTAATGCCTGTACCTGCTCAGGCCTTACCATCCTTAGAACTGCATTGGGCCCCACCAAATATGGCTGTAAATTCTGGCGGCTACTGGGACCTGAGGTAGTTGGTACACTAGGACGTGTGGCAGAACGGCCACATCCTCTCCCAGCACCAGAGGGTCCACTAACACCACCACGACCATGTCCGCATCCCTTACTAGATGTTTTCCTCATTGTTACCGTTCACCACAATAAAAAAAATATTATTCGGCCCAATGTATTGAATTAAAATTCAGGCCTTTTTTTTTTTTTTTTTTTTTACAGACACCTAACACTATCTGGCTATCTATTTAGGTACCGTATTACACTAATACAGGCACACCAGTAATGACAGATTTAGCTGAATATAAATTTGAGGCCTATTATTTAGGCACTGGGTGACAGGTATACGTTTAATCACAGAATTAGACTTGGATCTGCACTGTAGCGTGTGTGTGAAGTTCTTGAGAATTACCCTATCAGCACCTTGAATCTAATATACCCTTTTAGGGATAGATTTAAAGTAGGCCTGATACAGCAGAAACCTCTAATTTTGAGAATTGCAAATTTGGGAATTGTTTTTCAACCCAGAACAAAAACTGTGCTTTGACGGACACTAAATAACTTGACCAGCTAAAGCAGTAATGACAGATTTGGATTAATATAAATGTGAGGCCTATTTTTTAGGCGCTGGGTGACAGGCTCAACTTGCCCCTGATGTAGTATATGGCCAAAAAATAGCCACACTATTGATGGTTAAATGCACTTGATGAAAGCTTGACCCTGATGTAGGATATAGAAAAAAATAACCACACTATTGACAAGCAAGCCACAAAATGGCCGCCGATCACCCCAGAAAAAAGTGACTGAAAAACGCTCTGGGCACCCTAAAAACACTGAGCAATTGAATAGCAGCAGTTCAATGATCCACAGCTGTAGATCGATCACTGAATGAAGTCTTTTGGAGGAGTTAATCACTGCCTAATCTCGCCCTAACGTCGCAGCTGCAACCTCTCCCTACACTTGTATCAGCAGAGTGACGTGCAGCGCTACGTGACCCAAGCTTATATGGGGGCTGGGTCACATGCTGGACTGGCCAATCACAGCCATGCCAATACCGCTGAATTTCTTACCACTAGTATTAACCATTTATTCTCTGCTGACTTTTATAATATTGTTGATTTTTACTATAACTATTGCCAATTTTATTGTGTATGACGTTCAATAAAAGATCCCTTTACTTATAGAGAGTGCCCCACTTCTATTTCTTACAATATATAAACAGTTTTATGACATCCAAACATGAAGTCACTGTAAATAACTACTTTTATCTTTAACACACAAACATAGGAACTGTATTAAGGTTATTGGCAGGTCTAGCTGTATAAACATATAAGCTATATTAGCACCCTAGGACAGGTCTTAGCTGGCCAGCTACACTCCCACTAAAATTACCTATAATTCTAGGACTTGAACATGAATTTGAGGAATTTTCCATCAGGTTCTCAACTTCCAAGTGTCTTATCACTCTCAAGTAAAACTACTAACTTCTGTATAGGACGTTCCAAGTGGAGTAGGGAGACTTTCCTTTGTCAAGTTTCGAGTCTCCTATTTGTAACAACACTTCTTACTAGTTTGTCTTCATCCTTTTGAACTTCTAGAACTTGGCCAATTCCCCTTGACTTCTAGGTAAATCTTTTACTAACACTATGTCACCAACTTGGACATTTCTTCTGGGTATTTGCCATTTACTTCTTAGCATAAGATTGGCTAAGTACTCTTTCCTCCATCTATTCCAAAACTGCTCTGATAGATATTGAACTCTTCGCCATCTCCTTTTAGCATATAAATCCTCTTTGGTGGACTTGCCAGGTGGTGGCTGTATGTAATCAGACTTAAGGTGAAGTAGATGGTTGGGAGTTAAAGGGTCCAAACTTGTTGGATCGTTGAGGTTATCAACCGTAAGTGGACCACTTAACAATAGACATTACTTCATAGAATAGGGTCAAAAGTGAAGCATCATCTATTCTTCCGGCATTCTTTTTCAACACTGAACTTAACACATTTCTTACAGTTTATTTGTCTTTCCCAAACTCCTCCTGTATGGCTTGCATGTGGAGCATTCATGTGAAAACCACACTTTCTCTAACAAATACTCATTTACTTTTAATTTATCGATCTCTTTTAGAGCTTTATTCAATTCATTCTTTTCTCCGACAAAATTAGATCCTTGGTCAGATCTAAGCTCTGTGACAGTACCTCTAATGGCTATGAAACATCTCAAGGCGTTGATGAACGAGTCAGTTGACATAACCTCTAATATTTCCAGGTAAATTGCTCTGGAGCTCAGACATGTAAATATTAGTCCATATCTTTTGTACTGCTTGCGGTTATTTTTGGTGATGAACGGGCCAAAACAATCCATTCCGCTATAAAGAAATGGTGGTGATGGGTTTACACAATCTGCCGGTAAATCTGCCATCCTTTGCTCTTTGGTAGGTCTACGTGCCTTTCTGCAGACTACAAATTTTTTATATACTTTGCTACAATTTTGCTTCCTTTTACTATCTAGTAACCACCTTCTCTCAAACAGCTTTGGGTAAAGCTTCTTTGATGCAAGTATATGTTGTGGTAGTGATCAATAATCAATCTTGTGAAGGTAGAGTTTTTGGGTAGAATTGCTGGATGCTTCTCTCTGCTAGGTAACTATGCATTTTCTAGTCTCCCTCCCACCTTCAGTATACCATCCTGCAGAACAAGATTAAACTTGTACAATGGGTGGTTGTTTGGAAGCCTTTTAGGTTCTTGACCAAGTCTCTTCAAGTCTTCACTGTAGAATCTCTGTTGAATGCGTATTATGACTTTCTTCAGCTTTCATTTCTTCTATATTCAACAATTCCTTCTTTCTGAATCCCTTTGCCAAACGTTGAATTTGAGCTACTACATTTATGACCGTATTCCATTTTGAAAATCTGGCTAGTCTTTCAAGTATGTCATCTTGACACTTAGCAGCAGTGCTCAATGTTTGTACAACTTTTACTTGTGGATCACCCATAGACCATTCTGTGTACCCTTTACTGGGAGTGATTTCCTTTTCCCAAAGGAACTCTGGACTGGTAAACCAGTTAGAATTTTCCAATTCTGTTACATTCAGGCCTCTTGAAGCATGATCTGCTGAGTTATGCTTTGTGTCAATGTGATGCCAATGTTCTGGATTTGTTATTTCCCGAATATTCTCAACTCTGTTAGCGACAAAGATATGGAATCATTCGAGCTTCGTTGTTTATGTATCCTAGGACAATTTGTGAGTCTGTCAAAAATATTCATCTATTTTCAATTCCAATTCTTCTCTCAGAAACTTGCTTACTGATGCTGAAACAGCTGCTGTCAGTTCAAGTCTTGGTATTGTCCGAATACTGGTAGGTGTGACTCTGGCCTTCCCCATAACCAGGGCACAGTGTATTTTTTCTTCTATTTCTTTTATCCAACTCTCCCACCTTGGCCTCAAATTTTCAGGTATGGGCTCGTCCCATCCCAACTTCTGTCTGCATAATTCTTGTAGTATTTATTTTGCTCTGAGGATTACTGGGGCCAATAATCCCAATGGATCATATATAGAAGCCACTGCGGAAAGAATGGTACGTCTATTTGCAACTTTCTCTTCAAATCGATACTTCAAAGAAGAACTTGTAATTTTCTACATTCCATCCCAATCCAAGTACGTTCTGAACTGGAAGATGATCATAATTGAGATCTACATTCTTCATTGATGATGCACGTTCAGAGTCACTGATGGATTCCAGTACCTCTCTGAGATAAATTTGTGAAGGCGCAGGTTTCCTCTTGTGCGCAACTCTTGGCTTTCTTTCACTAGTTTGATTGCAGATTCTGTGGACTCTAGACTTATAAGACCATCATCTACATAAAAGTTTTTCTTCAAAAAATTTGCTGCTGATGGGCAATCCTTTTCATTCTAGTTGGCCAGGTACTTCATACCATAATTGTCGCAACCTGGAGATGATGCTTCTCCAAGCAAGTGTACTTTCATTCTGTATTCTGCTGGCTCTGTAACTCCATCCTCCCACCATAGAAACCTCAGGAAGTCTCCATCTTCATTTTTCACATGAAACTGGTGGAACATATTTTCAACGTCACACATTACCGCTACGGGATACTTTCTGAATCTACAGAGTACTCCAGGCAGAGTGTTTGTAAGATCTGGTCCTTTTAGTAGATCATTCAATGCAACACCATCGTACTTTGCTGAGCAATCAAATACTACTCTAATCTTATCTGGTTTCTTTGAGTGGTAAACACCTTGATGTGGGATGTACCATACTTCTTTAGGTTGGTTATTCACTTTCTCTGCATGTCCTTCTTCGAGGATGCCTTCCATGAATTTCAAATAATTCTTGAGTTTGGGATCTCTTCCCATCCTTTTCTTCAAACATTTCAATCTTGCTAGAGCAAGATTTGTTATTTGGCAGATGAGGTAGTTCTCTAGAAGGTAAGGGCATTTCAAAATGACCTTGTTGATTCTGCTGAATACTTTCTTCTAGAGAGTGTGTACGAACTTTGTGTCTTCTTGAGATACACTCTTTGCTTTTGAACTTGTGTCTGCAAAGTCGGATTCAAGGGTCTTGATTACTTTTACTGGACTTACAGTTGGTAACTCTTGGACACATATGATGACACAATCCTGTCACCTGTCTTGGGTTTGCGATCTGCTGTTTTCCTCCAACACCCCATCCTAGATTAGTTTGAACAGTGTAGGCTTCACCCTTTCCTCCTGTGATTACATTTCGCGGTACCAAGGCTTCGGGACAATCGTAACCCATCAACCGTCAAACTCCTTCAGTGGGGACATTTCATGAGATGAGAGATAGGTATGTGATATAGAGGTATATAGTCTTTGCATAAGCTGGAGGTAGATCTAACGTGAAGTCCTCTAACGCTGTCCTTTGACTGTTCACTAATGTGTCTCTAGCCGTCATTGTGGCGAGTTTGAGCTTTACTGGTTCTGTAGCCACTTGTAATTTCTTGATCAATGAAGGTGACATCACTCTGGGCATCCAATAGCGCATAGACGTATACCTTCTTGTTTCTCCTTTTAGGATTTGAAATGCACACTGGTACAACCATTGATGGGCCATTGCTTTCTCCTTCCCTCACTCTGCAAGAGAATATCAATATTTTCTTTCCTTCCTCAGTATCTTTAGGTATTGAGGATTTATCTTTCTTTGGACGTTCTTCATGTAGTGGTGTAGGATGGTGTCCTTTGCAATCGCTGCATGTGGCCTTTTTCTTACACTCCTTAGCAACATGGCCTTTTCTTAGACATCCGAAACACAGGTGGTTATCAAGTACAAATTTCTTCTTTCCTTCTGGGGACTTCTCCTTCAATTGCTGGCACTTGTGTATGGAGTGGTTCTCTCCACAGAACATACACTTGAAGGTAGTCTGAAGATTTGTCGTTTGTCTCTCTACTGATCCAAGTAGTAGCTTTGAACTTGCTCTTGTAGGTATCTGGACCTTTAGCTGCCGTGTTGGTTGCAAAGCTAGTTGCCCTTGCATGTCTTATCTCTCTTGCAGGTCTTTCTTCTAAAGGATTTTAAGACGCAAGATGTTACTGGATTACATGCTATCCGTGCTTCCTTATTGACGAACTCTGAGAGCTTTTTAAAAAAACTTGGGAAGTTCTTGCCTAGATCTAACTGTTCAGTCACATAGCGATTCCATATAAAAGGCACTTCTTCAGGTAGCTTGGCTAGCATCCTGTAGTTTTCTAGATGGTCGTTCAGTACTTCCAGTCCTTGAACATGTGGGATGGCATTGCTGCATGCTTGCAGGAAGTCACTATACTTTGAGTCTGAAGTGTTCTTTAGGACCCATTTTAGTCCAGTTATTCAGTTTCTCTCTAAAGGCTCTTTGTACTAAGAAATGATGACCATATCTTGCATTCAAATTTTTCCCAAGCTTGCTTGTAGGCTTCTTCGTCTTTTATATAGAAGTTACCTTCAAGAACTTCCTTGGCTTCTCCACCAACATATCTCTGAAGGTAGAATAACTTGTCAACAGGACTGAAGCAATGATGCTCAATGATAATCTGAAAAACCTTCCACTCTATGAACTTCAGTACATCTCCTAAAAATACAGTAGGTGCCGGAATGGGAAGACTAGCTAGGACTGTTCTGTTGTCTTGCTGGGACAATGGTTGTAACACTCTCTTGAACATTGCCATGACATCTAGGAATAGAATTATCCAGTTCTATTTTCTCACTTCTGAATTAGGCAAGCCCCTTTCTTTGTTTTCTGGTAGAGTGTAAATTCACACACCCTTTTCCTGACACTGGACTAGACCTCTCTATCCTACAATCCCTGCTCAGAAAGACAATGACTTATTTCCTCAATAAGTGCTGGAGATTTCCTTCCATTCTTCTGGGAGTATGTAGGAAAGTAGAAGTCTGCATCTTTACTTAGTACAGATTTAAACCTATGACTACTCTGCTTCATATCCTCTTCGTGTACTCCGAGTCTGGCTTCTATGATCTTAACTTCTTTCTGCCTTTCCATCTGTTGGCACTGTGCTTCCATTTCAGTTTCTATTTGATAGCGCTATGTCTCCATTTCAGCTTCCATTTGGTGGCGCTGTCCTTCCATTTTACAGCGCTGTGCCTCGATGGCAGCTTCAATCTCAATTTCTGCTCTCTTGACAGCAAGTTGTTCAGTCAATTCCTTTCTTTTGGCTGAAATACTTGACTCTGATCACTCAAGTTCCTTTTTATACTTTGTTTTAGCCTTCCACGAAATGCCTCTAATGTATAATTTCCACTTATCATACAGTCGGGCAAAACGTCTCTTTTAATGCTGCTTCTTGCTCCAAATTTTCCAGCGTCTTTTGAGTCGGTTTTCTGCCACGTGATGAACGTCTTAGTTAATTTGTTTGGACTAGATTTGCTTGAGGCAAGACTAATGCTGCAGACTCTTCTATCTCAGACAGGTTCCCTTGCTCTTCCCCCTCTACTCTATCTCTGTATCCTCTAATAGTGGTATGGTAATACTAGGCTCAGACATTTTACTTTAAATGTTATAACAATCAATACGAATATTAAAAGGAACTTTTACTTTAAATGCAATATTGATAAATGCAGAAATAAATGACTTTCACTTTAAATCCAATAGAGTCCGTGTATTACAAACTGTCCTTTGTCTTTTATTCCTGAACACGAAAATATCTCTTTATGCCAAAACCTATGTGCAATGATAAGTAATAAAAGGAAAGCTCTGACCTTATTCTGAAGAGCAGGAACAAATGTCAGTCTTAAAGGAGACGTGTCTTTTCTTGCTGTGATGCGATGCCCTGTTCAGACTTGGGATACTCTGTGCAGACTTGGGATGCTGCAGGCGTTGGGCCTAGTGGCAGGAAAATAGCTGGCTGCAGTACGTGGTCTCTCCGCGGATATCGGTGCGGGCACTCTAGCTCTGGACTTTGGCCTCCCACCACGAGTCTCTTTCTCTCTAGGGAACGCAGGAGGTTTGGCGCTCTCTCTGACTATCTTGCCTTTGCTGTTATGCTACTTTAAGAGTCGGCTGCAGTTTGACTAATGCCCGCAGCTCCGCTGAGGTGCCTTTGCTTTCTGACTCAGGGAACAATTGCTGCATGGCGGTATATGCTGGCGCCCCGCTGCTCTAATGCGCGCTTTACTGTGCAAGTTGAGGAGCGCTATCACTTTGCCCTCTAAAGGTAATAGTTCCACTGTGGCAGGCGCAGCACTATGAAGTGGCATTAGAAGAATTTTGATATCTCTGACTTTTAGTCTAACCAGACTATTACTCTGATTCCTCTAGCGCCGTTCTATGGAAACAGTAGGTTTAAAGAGCACACCAAATGCTTGAAATAACTTCTTTATTAACTTCAACTTTTCTTCATATATAACACTGCCACCTCAGCAGCAGATAGTCCATGTACAAAACACGTGTTGAATAAAGTATCATAAAATGGCAGTATGCATAAGATGCTGGTTCAACTGTTTAATCTGTTCATTGAACATAAAATGGTGGATATATTTCTATCTTCAGTATCTGTACTCTCACTAAGTTATTTAAGCACTTTATGATCTCAGAGGTATATCTGAGGTCTGAACTACTGAATTTGGTCGCAATTTGCAGTATGCAGTTAGCAGTAACTATTAGCAGATTGGTTGAGTTTGATCTGGTTTGGTTGTGTGCAATTTGGATTGCAATATGGAATTTGAATTGTGAAGTTTGTAGTTTGCAATTGGTGTAACTGTAAGTAAACACATAAAACTGGCTCCGTATACAGTTCTAATCACTAAATTAACAGTAGAGACATTATATAACTGTTTTAAATACCTATTTTGGCCTCTCTGCTTCCATAAAAACACAGCTCTTAGTGGAGTGAATGTCTGTTCAGCTTATCTCCTCTGGTGTAATGATTCTAGCAGCTCCTGCTAGGGGAATTTCCCACACCAGCTGTGTGTGAGGCTGGCTGTGTAAGGCTAGCTAGGATTGGTCAAAACTCCTGCCCAGCAACAACAGTTTAAACTCTATGCTTTCTGTTGTTTCTGCTGTGTCATTGAGCTTACCTCACAGCCATATAATGAATCTTAAAGGCATATTATCTTTTCTGCTGCTGTGAACACAATATATAAATAGTTTTATTACATCCAAACATGAAGTAAGTCACTGTGAATAACTACTTTTGTCTTTAACACACAAACATAGGAACTGTATTAAGGTTATTGGCAGGTCTAGCTGTAAAAACATATAAGCTATATTAGCAACCTAGGACAGGTCTTAGCTAGCCAGCTACACCCCTTTTATCAGATGGTCTGGATGTTTCCTCCACTGCAGGGACTGATTTACTCATAATGGAATTTGAATTGTTTCCTCTAACGAGTCCTACCTTCTGTTTCAACACCCTAAGCAACCATTGCTGGAGAATCTGTGTCTGGAACGGTGCCCATTTTACTGTCGGGATGCATGATGTTAATGAGCCTAGTAGCCTCATAGCTTACCTGATTGTGCACACAGAGTGCCTTTGTAATTTTGAAACTTTGCTTATCCCAGTCACGTTCTAGGCAGGAAAAAAGGTTGTCTGAAGAGTGGAATCCAGGCGGGATGGACAGGGGTTAGATTTTTTTTCCAATTTATTACCCAGCCTGTTTGATACAGCGTCTGACAGGTTAGGAACAGATTCTTTTCTAGATTTTCTTCTGAGCTCACTACGATTAAAAGATCGTCCAGGTAGGAAATTAAGAAGTTCTGCCTTCTTAAGTGAGCCACTACTTCTAGTATTACTTTGGTAAACACCCTCATATTTTATGAATCTGTTCAGGCTCTTCAAGTTTATTATCAGACGAAATCCCCAATCATTTATTTTTTTACTTAAAAAAAATAAAATAAAAGAAATACATACTGTTGAATAATAACCCCTTTTTTGCTGTAGAAGAGGAACCGGGACAATAGCTTTTTGAGCCAACAGATTCAAAACACCTAGTTTTTCTTGTAAAACCGCCGATTTTTTAATTGGTGTTACTCTGAAAAAGTTTATGGGTGGAGGAAGACGAAAGGAAATATTGTAACCCCTTGATACAATATTTAGAACCCAAAGGTTTACTGTAATTTCTTCCGATTCTTTTATGAAAAATTTTAGTCTTCCTCCCACCTGAAATCTGGCGTCATTGTTTGGAAGATTCCACATTTTTGGGATTAAACAACCCTCTTTTCCTACTCTTCTGGCTTTTCCCACTGGACCACTGTCCTTCTCTGGTAGATCTTTTGGACTTGAAAGAACATTTGTTTAGCGGGGAAGAGATCTTTTAGAATCCATCGCCTTTTCTAAAATACTTTCCAAGTCCTGGCCAAACATCAGGTTACCATGAAAGGGCAAACTACATAGTTTTATCTTGGAACTGATGTCACCCATCCAAGATGTTAACCAAAGCGCCCTTCTGGTCACGACAGCTAATCCAGTTGTTCTTGCCGCCATCCTAACCGATTCCGCCGTGGAATCAGACAAGAAGTCCACTGCTTTTAATAAAAAAAATGGAAAGAGTCTTTTAAAAAGAGTCATAAGGACAACCATCCTTTAAGGGATCTAGCAACGGATGTGGCGGCTAGATTTGGTTAAAACAGCGCAGCAGCAGACTCGGGTTTACTTCAGACCTGAATCTACTTTCTTATTCATGGGGTCTTTTAGGGACCCCATGTCCTCAAAAGGAAGGGCATTTGCCCAATTTTGATAGTGACACATCAAGTTAATAAGGACTCCTCCTCTTAACTAAAGGGAAGATGACGTCTAATAGTTTTTGAAATGAATAACTTCCTATCTGGAGTCTTCCATTCCCTTTTTATTCATTCCTGCACGTTTTTTGTGGACAGGAAAAACTTTGTTTCAGCCCACTAAACATCTGATCCTGGACAGACCTATGGACCTTCTCATCCAAGAGATCCATGGTCACCCTGACCACTTTGAGTAACTCTTTTGTATCCTCAGAGGAAAAGAGAAAACTTTTAAATTCCATATCAGATCCAGAGGAATCAGAGTCCAGACTTTCTGAATCTGAATCCTGCTCTGAATCGGAGGATGAGGAACAAGAGTAACCCATTTTAGGTTCCCTATGCTTTGAGGTAGATGGACCAGGGATAATCATAGGATTTCTTTTTAGATAGGGCAGCATGCATCTCCTCTCTGATTACATCCCTTAATTCCTCTCTAATAGAAGGAAGCAGGTCCTTTGCCATATTAGTAGTACATTTTTTGCAGAGTTTTTTTTACTGTATGTATCAGGTAATTTTACTGAACATATCACACACCCTTCTTAATTTTTGGACTAGATTTAGCTCTCTGAGCACCATCCTCATCACTCTGCATGCATACAGGAAGAGAGGGAGACAGAGGCACAAGGGGGTTAGCATAAGTAAATATATACAGCATCCCCTCCCAAGTAGAAGTAACTTACAATAGTAGGCCCCTGAAAAGGTCTCCAACTGGCTTGTACCAAGTTCAGACATGCTGTCTGGCCCCTTAACCTCTGACCCCTTTAAATACCTCTCATCGGCAGACCTCAGATTACAGGCAACATCCGCCTTGATCCAGTGCCCCAATTTTAGCTCCGCCCCCTCAGCGTGCGTTCTGCATACCGGAAATACCTGCTGCAATGCACATGGACCACATCCAACTTCCGGTGACGTCATCGCAAGCACAGAAAGTATTACGTTGCGATGAGCTCTCACACGACTGGAGGAACTCCCCAAGTGTCCGGTCCGTACATGGACCTCCACACCCTGCGCACAGAGTGGGAGGTAAGGAGCAGGGTCCCCAAAGATTTAGCAGCACCGCAAAACCAAACTAGGGCACGGGTGCTGCCCGCCTCCCTCATGTGGAGAGGCATCCAAATTTTAAACCAGCCGCCTCTGCCTGCCTTACACAGAAGCAGACTCACAGAAAATGCCATGAGGATAATCCGTCTCCCACCTGGAGGGACAGAAAGACACTGAGGAGGAGCCGGAGGAGGGTCAAATTTATTCTTCCTGTCCCTACCTGGTTGGAAGCGGGTCATCTCTTATGGTATGCCGTCATGGAGGATAGAATGGAAATATATATAATTATTTTGAAGAAGAAATAGAAGTAAAAGAAATTCCATGGCTCCATTTGGTGAAAGAGAAAAGTCCCAGCAAGTGGACTGAAACGTTGCATGGGTGAATAAAGATATATATAGATAAACAGGGCACTCAAGGAAAGCTGTGACCATATATTGAAACAATGGTGGACTTTATTAATGATATAATCGATAAAACAATTATGAATAATATGATCGATAAAACAATTAAGAATGCAGTAGAATAAATTGCAGGTAAGAAGTAATCGACAGATGGAAATATTCGACAGATAAAAAATATATTCGGTTGACCAACTAAAATTCGATAGTCCAATATAATTTATCTTTGATCCAGTAGTTGTGAATATCCAAAAGACTTAATGTCGATAAATCTATTCGATTTGGTTTTATCGAGACTACAGTCTTGTGCTTAAAAGGTTATTCAATTTGTCGCGGCGGCGTCCTGCCTGGGCAACGTGGGTAGCGGTGACTCGCTACTGAATAGCTTGCAAGCAAATGTAGTCCATTACCTTTATATCGACCAAATGTTCGTCCGAAATAATCACAAGAGCCTTCAAGTGTACTCACTCCCAGGATATGCCTTTAGATGTTTGTAGCAATATTCAGTCAGGAGATTAAAGCCGGCTCTTTGCTCGGTTGTGGTCATTGTTACTAAGGTAAGTCCTTCAGTACAAAGATGGGGTGTAGCACCAGACGCGTTTCGGGGTCCAACCCCTTCCTCAGTGGTATGCTTCACCCCATACAAAACCCCTCTTTTATACTGAATGTTCCATGCTTAAACTGACCTCAATTGGATCGTCATATCCTGCTTGTCAATTTACTCAGGTGTTCTTCATTAAATCACAAACACAGAGTGAAAAGTCTTAGAGGAAAACTAAAAAGTGATTTTGCTGTCTTTTGCAATTCATCATATTTCTGCAATTTCATCCAAATGTGTATTACAAATTCCTGCATTCATTACCGCAAAAAATGCATCTAGGCACCCTGCGTTTTTGGTGCGGTATCTATGCGTTTTTTGCGTTTTCACTTAAACAAAGGCGCAAATTGCCCATCTTAACACACTAACAATAGTTAAAATAATAAGAACAATAAGAAATACCACTAAAAGTCTTGGTTACGACTTTAAGGGGGAAATATGTGACAGATTGAGTTAAAATGCACAAATATGCTAAAACTAACAATTTAAATGAAAGTTGATAAAAATGTGTATGTTAATACACATTTTTATCAACATTCATTTAAATTGTTAGTTTTAGCATATTTGTGCATTTTAACTCATTCACTGCTAGTCACTTTAGTTGAATAATCAATCTGTCACATATTTCCCCCTTAAAGTCGTAACCAAGACTTTTAGTGGTATTTCTTATTGTTCTTATTATTTTAACTATTGTTAGTGTGTTAAGATGGGCAATTTGCGCCTTTGTTTAAGTGAAAACGCAAAAAACGCATAGATACTGCACCAAAAACGCAGGGTGCCTAGATGCATTTTTTGCGGTAATGAATGCAGGAATTTGTAATACACATTTGGATGAAATTGCAGAAATATGATGAATTGCAAAAGACAGCAAAATCACTTTTTAGTTTTCCTCTAAGACTTTTCACTCTGTATTTGTGATTTAATGAAGATATACCTGAGTAAATTGACAAGCAGGATATGACGATCCAATTGAGGTCAGTTTAAGCATGGAACATTAAGTATAAAAGAGGGGTTTTGTATGGGGTGAAGCATACCACTGAGGAAGGGGTTGGACCCCGAAACGCATCTGGTGCTACACCCCATCTTTGTACTGAAGGACTTACCTTAGTAACAACGACCACAACCGAACAAAGAGCCGGCTTTAATCTCCTGACTGAATATTGCTACAAACATCTAAAGGCATATCCTGGGAGTGAGTACACTTGAAGGCTCTTGTGATTATTTCGGACGAACATTTGGTCGATATAAAGGTAATGGACTACATTTGCTTGCAAGCTATTCAGTAGCGAGTCACCGCTACCCACGTTGCCCAGGCGGGACGCCGCCGCGACAAATTGAATAACCTTTAAGCACAAGACTGTAGTCTCGATAAAACCAAATCGAATAGATTTATCGACATTAAGTCTTTTGGATATTCACAACTACTGGATCAAAGATAAATTATATTGGACTATCGAATTTTAGTTGGTCAACCGAATATATTTTTATCTGTCGAATATTTTTTATCTGTCGAATATTTCCATCTGTCGATTACTTCTTACCTGCAATTTATTCTACTGCATTCTTAATTGTTTTATCGATCATATTATTCATAATTGTTTTATCGATTATATCATTAATAAAGTCCACCATTGTTTCAATATATGGTCACAGCTTTCCTTGAGTGCCCTGTTTATCTATATATATCCTTGTTCCCTTATATTGAGTGAGTGGTCTCAATATACAGGAGCACCTGGTGTCATTTAGGTGTTCCTAGTGCGACATATTATCTATTTATTGCATGGGTGAATAAAGGACACAATTTCCTTCACCATATGGAGTTGCCGTGGAATTTCTTGTATATCTAGCAGGTGATTGTCAGAATCCATATGTGCTGGCACGCCGCACTATTTTTTTCTATTTCTTTTTTACTTTATTTTGCTTGGTGCTGCTCTTGCTCTAATATATACACTGCTCAAGAAAATAAAGGGAACACTTAACACAATGTAACTCCAAGTCAATCACACTTCTGTGAAATCAAACTGTCCACTTAGGAAGCAACACTGAGTGACAATCAATTTCACATGCTGTTGTGCAAATGGGATAGACAACAGGTGGAAATTATAGGCAATTAGCAAAACACCCCCAATAAAGGAGTGGTTCTGCAGGTGGTGACCACAGACCACTAGTGGTAGCATAAGACGGAGTCTACAACCCACACAAGTGGCTCAGGTAGTGCAGCTTATCCAGGATGGCACATCAATGCGAGCTGTGGCAAGAAGGTTTGCTGTGTCTGTCAGCGCAGTGTCCAGAGCATGGAGGCGCTACCAGGAGACAGGCCAGTACATCAGGAGACGTGGAGGAGGCCGTAGGAGGGCAACAACCCAGCAGCAGGACCGCTACCTCCGCCTTTGTGCAAGGAGGAACAGGAGGAGCACTGCCAGAGCCCTGCAAAATGACCTCCAGCAGGCCACAAATGTGCATGTGTCTGCTCAAACGGTCAGAAACAGACTCCATGAGGGTGATATGAGGGCCCGACGTCCACAGGTGGGGGTTGTGCTTACAGCCCAACACCGTGCAGGACATTTGGCATTAGCCAGAGAACACCAAGATTGGCAAATTCACCACTGGCGCCCTGTGCTCTTCACAGATAAAAGCAGGTTCACACTGAGCACATGTGACAGAGTCTGGAGACGCCGTGGAGAACGTTCTGCTGCCTGCAACATCCTCCAGAATGACCGGTTTGGCATTTGGTCAGTAATGGTGTGGGGTGGCATTTCTTTGGAGGGCCGCACAGCCCTCCATGTGCTCGCCAGAGGTAGCCTGACTGCCATTAGGTACCGAGATGAGATCCTCAGACCCCTTGTGAGACCATATGCTGGTGCGGTTGGCCCTGGGTTCCTCCTAATGCAAGACAATGCTAGACCTCATGTGGCTGGAGTGTGTCAGCAGTTCCTGCAAGACGAAGGCATTGATGCTATGGACTGGCCCGCCCGTTCCCCAGACCTTAATCCAATTGAGCACATCTGGGACATCATGTCTCGCTCTATCCACCGTCACGTTGCACCACAGACTGTCCAGGAGTTGGCAGATGCTTTAGTCCAGGTCTGGGAGGAGATCCTTCAGGAGACCGTCCGCCACCTCATCAGGAGCATGCACAGGCGTTGTAGGGAGGTCATACGGGCACGTGGAGGCCACACACACTACTGAGCCTCATTTTGACTTGTTTTAAAGGACATTACATCAAAGTTGGATCAGCCTGTAGTGTGTTTTTCCACTTTAATTTTGAGTGTGACTCCAAATCCAGACCTCCATGGGTTGAAAAATTTGATTTCCATTTTTTTATTTTTGTGCGATTTTGTTGTCAGCACATTCAACTATGTAAAGAACAAAGTATTTCAGAAGAATATTTAATTAACTCAGATCTAGGATGTGTTATTTTTGTGTTCCCTTTATTTTTTTGAGCAGTGTATAATTTTACACACACTTTTTTCAATATTGTCCATATTAATTTCTCTCCTTTTAAAAAACAAATCTTGAATGCACATACAGAATAAACAGAATTTACAGCATATTACCATCAAAAGGCCTGAAGCTTTATTTTAAGTTTTCCTTTTCATATTCTTAAACTATATACAAACATTGAAAATACAATTAAAAATGGACAACAGACCAAAATAAAATATAAAGCAAATCAGGGGAAAAAAAATAAATATATATATTAACTTTGCACAGAGTAAGGGCCGATTCACGCTGCCGTGATCGGCCTGGGAAACACGGTCCGTAGTAATTAATGATACAGTCAGTTTGTATCTGATCATGCCCTAAAGGCAGAACAACATTGAGGCCCATATGATCTTAGGCTTTTTTGTGCGTCAAATCAAGCAAAGGATTGAATCCCAAAACAGGGATGGGGAACTCCCTCTCCTGCATCAGGATCCAGTCCTTTATTTGGCAAAAATATAAATATTTCTACTATATTTACATTTTTAAAGAGACCTGCACATACAAGCCAAGCCCTAGAAAATACACCTCCTGATAGCAGGTACATAAAGATTTTTTAAAGACACATTTAGAGAGCATTTATACAGCGATATTAGTTTTACTTCCATATAGTTTTGCTAGAAATGAGAGCAACTTCTACCTGATGTTGGCAGGAGCTATACAAACTGTAAAGACATGCAGTTTACGGAGTCATATAAAGTGCTACAACTTGAGAGATTCAACCCAAGCAGAAGGGATTTATGACATTTATACATAGACAAATTTTTTTGTCACTTTTTGACCAAGCTACATGCTGCAGAGTTCAGACCATTTCTTTGGACTGTGTACATTAAACATTACAAGACATCTTAACATTAAGAAGAGACGTTGCTAGTAGGACCAGTAGGATCTGTTTTAGGGATTAGGGTTCTGTACATTAAAAGGGGTTGCGTCATCACAAACCTTGGAATCGTATCACTAGGATATTCCACCTCTCTGACCCACAGCCATCTCTAAAACGGAGCCTGCAAAGTAAGAGAGCAGCAGCATTCACTTCTATGGGGCCAATGGAAATGACCAAGCCAGCGCTCAGCCCTTTTCGGCACTCCTTCACTTTGCGGTCGCCTTTCTAGAGATAGGTGCTGGTCCCAGACGTGGTAGTGATATACCACCAATGTTTGAGATTACACAAACCCTTTAAAAAGGAGCACAAAATTAGAAAAACATGGCTGCTTTCTTCCAAAAACAGTGCCACTACTGTCAACTGGTTATATGTGGTACTGCAGCTTCGACCGATTCAGTGAGGTTGATCTACAATACAAGATTATACATGGAGATATGTGGTGCCGTTTCTGGAAGATAACCCAGATATTATCCTAATCATTCACAACCAGAAGTGTTAAAGCCACTTAATAAACTCAACATGCCAAACTACCAGGAAAGTAATCCTTCCTTATTCAGCACGGCAGTATATTGGTCTTTTATAATTTAACACTTAACTGACAAGTTCTCTGCATTACTTTTTCCCCCCCTGGTTATAAAGGGTAAGATGTTGTGTGCGCAATATCTAGAATGTTAGAACAATAGAGAGAAACGGACAAAGGAAAAACTTGCTTAGTTGCCCAAAGCAACCAATCATATTTCCACTTTTTCCACATATTTTCCATTTCGTTGCCATGGGCAACTAAGCCAGTTTTCTTTTAAAATATTTTTGATAAATCTCCCCAGTGTTACCTCTGCATCATGATAGAAACTGTCTATTTAATGGTCATAAAATTTTAAATATAATAAAAAAAATTGGCAATGTTTTCAAGACAACAGGTAATAACTCAAGGCAATAACTGCCATGTACTGCGTTTTTTAGCCAGCCCCACACCATGGACAAGCTACAACGCCACTCAACACGTCCACAGGAAATCCACTTGCTTTTTACCGCTTATGCATTTTTTTTTCCTAGTAGAATTACATTTTTTTTTTCCTTTTTTGATCATTAGTGACATGACCTATTTCTTTAGAAATGCTTAACAGCAGTGAATGCATATAATATTAAAAAGATATAGTAATCACACATTGAAAATGGGAAAAAATTAAGCCAAAGTCATTTCATGGCATGTTAAAAATAGTGCAGTGGCCTCATCAATTTATGAATTGGCAGGACCAAGCTGATGGATTTTTCTGACATTTTCATATGACATGCCAAAAAAACAACTTCATTAGGATTTTCCCTTTAAGTAGTCAATGTTCTCATATGTCCTTATCCTATACCATCTGTTATTACACAGCCAGGCATTTTACCATCAGGCATTTAGGTTCTTTAAAACTTAGGGGTTTACACTTATTTTACATATATAGTGCTTTATATTCACTTGCTGTCCCTAGCAGGGCTCATAATCTAAATTCCCGATCAGTATTTTAGATAAATAAGTAAACCGACCGTATTATTGCCAGGGAAGCGTTCATTAGAGGAGTCATTTTACTCATAAAACAGAGTCTGCAGCTCGGGGAAGAAGCAAACATGTGGAGGACATGCTACATGACCTTTCTTGTAAAGCAGACATTGCGTTATTGTTTGCGATATGAAGCATGGATCTCCTTTTACCACTTTTCCAGTGGGACCAGCAGCACCATCTCCAAGGAAACAGTTTCCGACCAAGTTGACGGAATTTACGCCGAAACCTCTTGTTGATCCAGAAGTAAACAAAGCAGTTAAGGAAGCCATTTCCACTTGGTAGCCACAAGGACACAAATTCTACCCACTCAGGGACTCTCTCATGGGTAATCGCTGGTAAAAAAATAAAAAAATAAAAGCGTAAGATATTTGCAGGAACAATTTTGTGTATATTCGATTAGCTATAAAACCTCCTATGTGTTCCGATGATAGTGTTTAAACCAACAGTATTTAGGGGTTCATGCAAACAGCAGAGCAGTGTGCATGAAACCTGTGCAGTCATACCTCAATTTGTTTTTTCATGGATTTCATATGAAAAAGTGAGGAAAAAGCCTCTATACAAACTCAGAGGTACAATACCAGCCCACACAAAGCTATGGGCCAGGAATCCTAGACCCAAGCAATGCAAAATTCTGTATTCGGCCTTAGGCCACTTTCACACAGGCCCATTGCGGGTCATTTATGCACTAGTATTGAAGGGTATGTGAAGTGTCTGGAATGGAACGGTATTTGCAGATGAGTAATTTGGATGACAGGTCTTGTGGTTGAATTTGTGCTAAGTAAATTGCAGGTTTTTACAGAATAAATGCTGACAAGTCAACATACTTTTCTCTTAAAAGGCATTATCAGGCTACAGATCTGGATGAGCCATTGCCTAGGATAGGTCATCAATATCAGATGGTGGGGGCCCGATACCCGTCACCCCCACCAAAAAACAGTTTCTCGGCAGCCACTGGAACTAATGAAATGGAAACAGACTGCTCCATGCTCTGTGCTGTGGCGATACTGGGTTACTGCAGGTCAGCTGAGCTGTAGGATCCAAGCATGATCACTACACAGTGAACGGAGCCTTCTACTTCCACTGATCAACTAGCCTAAGGATAGGTGATCAATATCTGTAGCCCAGAAAACCTCTTTAATTAATAATGAATTATCGGCACATTTTATATGCTGGATACAGGAATGAACATGACATGGAGGGAGATCATTCCAAATAGTGTTTTACTATATTAGGGGTTCCATTATGTTCACTAGGTACAGTACAGGTTTTATCTTGGGTTACATTTCTTTAGTCTCAAAAAAAGAAAGAACTAAAAGGTTGACTCAAAATTTGTGAAGCAAGACATACGGAATGATCAATTAATTAAACTATATTATGGGTCTTACCATTATACAGGATAGTGATCATGCATGGTGCCCAACATGCGTAGAATACACAGACTACTGGAACGAGGACCCTGGATGCAGCATCTCCCTTCCGCTGTCCCTTTTCTCCCCCTTCCTTGGGTGTATACAGACTGCTGTTTATTTCGAACAGTTGAGTTGATGTTACATTTTCACACACTGTGGAAATTTCCAGTTTGTGGTTTCTGTTAGCCAAGCACACACTCATCCGTCTGCTCTGCTTTCTTGCCACCAGCCACAGTCGAAGGTTGGCAAATGTGACTATAGCTGAGCAAGGGAAAAAGATAAAGGTTGTGAGGAGTAGAGAGTAAATCATATTGCTGGCATAGTCTGGGTTACAGATAAGAGAGGCCCGGGAAAAATAGACATGAATTACTCTTCCACCAGGGATGGAAATCGGAAACAAGAAGATTGGTGGCAACAACCAAGCTGCAGCAATCAATAACTTGACCCGGCGGCGGCTCATTACCCTGTTGTAGTGTAGAGGAAAGAAAACTGCTACATAGCGTTCCAGACTAATGGTTGCCAAGGAGTAGATTGACGAGGCAAATACAGAAGAATTGATGAAAGCTACTACGTGACAATATGACCCGATAGTAGAGTTGATATCATCTTCATCACCAGGCTCCAGAGCAATGCTGCCATACAGATTGAGTGGGACCACTATTATGGCCAATGTGACATCTGTGCCGGTCAAGGAGATTAGAATATAGCGACTGTTACTGGACCAGCCAGAAACAGATGAAGCAATGACTAAAAAAACAAAAAAGTTCCCCAAGATGATAAGACAGGCCAGGGCTGTGATGATTCCCATTTTCAGATCATGGTTACCATCAGAACACAACAAACTTTCATCCATGTGCTCCTGAGCCATCTCTATGGTGCTTGCATTCCATGTGGATATGTTTTTCATGGTCCTGAGCAAAATGGATAGCATAATTGCAGCAGTGACAGTTTGGGGCTAGGAGTTCAGAAGATGGATTCACACCCTACAAGGAAGATATGGATGAATACCATAATCATATCAGCAGTCACTATAAAAATACTCCAAGTAGAAAACACAAATGCTAGGGCAGTGATCAGCAATCTTTGGCACTCAAACCATTATGAAACTACAACTACCAGCATGCACACTTCCATAGAAGTGAGTGAAGTGTGCTAGGAGTTGTAGTTTCAGAACAGTTCCAGGGTTGGGACCCACACCTATCTCCAGAATGGGGAGTTCAAAGTGCCCTCCATTCATCACTGTGCGAGTTATGAAAATAACCAAATGAGCGCACTTGGCTATTTTTGGAGGTCTCATAGGGGTGAATGGCGAATGCACCATACATGTATGGTCACCACTCCATTCACCACTATGGGGCTTCCAGAAGCAGCCTAGCCAGAGCTCAGTTCCATAGTTGATGGTGGCCATATGTGCACGACTGCACACTTTGGGGGCCCCATTCTAGAAAAAGGAGCAGGTCCCAGAAGTGGAACTTGTACCCATCCGACATTTATGGCATATTGCTAGGATATGCCATCAATGTCTGAGATGAGCCAACCCTAGCAGTAAGTACACCCTAACAGGAATTAAGCAGAAAAGCAAGAATACATATGGCCCCCAAACAAGTCAAAGGAAATCAGGGGAAAACTACCTCTTGATTAAGCCACAGCATGTGTTAGAGCCTAGTCACACAATGCATTCAAATTGTGGATTATTGATGCAATTACCACTAAATTACAGCAAGATGCCACATTCACTTGAACTACAGTGGATATTTGTCCAGTTTTAAAGGGCATGCTGAAGATCTATAGGTAACGTTTTATCTTGAAAAAGCAGTGCAATATATGACCAACATGTTATAGGGCAGAAGAAGCTGAGCACACTGATATACAGGTTTGTGGAAAAAAGTTTCAGTATAAGGCTACATGCACACGACCGGTGTGTTTTGCGGTCCGCAAAACACGGATGGAGTCTGTGCGTTCCGCAATTTTCGGAACGGCACGGACAGCCTTTAATATAACTGCCTATTCTTGTCCGCAAAGCGCGGACAAGAATAGGGCAGGTTATATTTTTTTGCGGACCACAGAATAGAGCAACGGATGCGGACAGCACACCGAGTGCTGTCCGCATCTTTTTCGGCCCCATTAAAGTGAATGGGTCCACATGCGAGCCGCCGAAACTGTGGCTCGGATGCGGACAAACCAATGGCAGTGTGCATGAGGCCTAAAAATTAGGTTACTTTCACATATGGGTTTTTGCCTTATCCGGCAGATATCAGCAAAAATACGTCAGTTATCGATAATGCAACCATCTGCATCAGTTATGAACGGAGATGGTTGTATTAGCTTTAAAATAGCCATGACGGATCTGGTATTAAAACCATTGTAAGTCAATGGGTGCCGGATCAGTTTTAGGCCCCCTGCACACGAACGTGTGCACCTAGTGGTCGTGCTGCGACCCGCAAAATGCGGGCCGCAATGCACGAACACAGTCCGTGGGGCAGCCGCAGCGGATCGCGGATACATTCACTTGAATGGGTCCGCGATCCGGCAGTTCCGCAAAAAGATAGAACATGTCCTATCTTTTTGCGGAATGGAAGTACGGGACGAAACCCCACATCTCCGGACCCATTCAAGTGAATGGGTCCGCATCCGTGATGCGGAATGCCCACGGAACGGCACCCGTGTATTGCGGATCCACAAATGCGGTCCGCAATACGGCAACGGGAAGCACACGTTTGTGTGCAGGGGGCCTTATATTGTGTCCGAGAAATCGGATCCGGCACCATTGACTTGCATTGTGTCATGCCGGATCAGTTTTGCTCCGCATCCCATGCAGTACAGAAAAACGCTGCTTGCAGCGGTTTTCTGTCTGGTATGGGAACGCAACCAAACAGAATGGAATGCATTCTGGTACATACTGTTCCCTTCAGTTCAGTTTTGTCCCCATTGACAATGAACAGGGACAAAACTTAAGTTTTTTTTTCTCCGGTATGGACATCCTCTGCCAGATCTCAATACCAGAAAAGAAAAATGCAGATGTAAAAGTAGTATTTGAATTCCTCTCAATTCCATGCTTAGGAGTTCAGTGGGTAGTGCTACTTAGTGACTGACAGCCTTCCATCTACAAGTGTGCATACAGAGACAGCTGTTATCACAGATTAGGACCACCTACTGGACTCAGCCCAGAATGAGTCAGGATTTAAAATGCCAAGTTAAACTGAATCCTTTCCCACAAAACTATATATAATCCTACTCAGCTGCTCCTGCTCTATGACATGCTGCCTGCAGATCAAACTGCATGTTAAATATGACAGGTTCCCCTTAGGGTACTTTCACACTAGCGTTTTTCTTTTCCAACATACAGTACTGTCCTAGGTGCTCAATACCGGAAAAGAACTGATATGTTTTATCCTAATGCATTCTGAATGGAGAGCAATCCGTTCAGGAAGCATCAGGATGTCTTCAGCTCAGTCGTTTTTACTTTTCAGGACGGAGATAATACCGCAGCATGCTGCAGTTTTATCTCAGACCAAAAATCCGGAACATCAATCCTTCTGGTATGCGCATGCGTATGGCATTTCAATGCATTTGTAAGATGGATCAGGATCCTGATCAGTCTTACAAATGCCATCAGTTGGCATACGTTTTGAAGGATCCGGCAGGCAGTTCCGGCGACGGAATCCTCTGCCTGCCGGATTTCTCTGCCGCAAGTGTGAAAGTACCCTTTAATCCATATTATGCTCTATATTCCACAGATTTATTCCATAGCATGGATTAGGGGTGCAGAGGTAGAATTTACACACCCGGGCTCTAATACTGCTGTCACAAAAGAGATCAATATAAAAAATATACACAAGAAAATAATTGCATGAAAGTTAGTTTTTTTTTCCCATCAAAACAATGAACACCAAACAGGACCCCATTGCCCAACTGTAAGTGGAGTCGGTTGGATGCCATGGTATCTGTCACAAAAAACAGATCCAGAATAGCACCATGTTTTGTTCTAAATAAGGTCTCAACACAGATGTGAACAGAGCATATTTAGTGGTTTACCATCACCATACATATAAAAAAACATGAGTTGCTGAGCTTTCTACCACTAGCAGTATATGCCATGTCTTAAAATCACCAAAATGCTACAATGGAGAGGGAAAAACAAAAAACACACACACACACACACACACACACACACAATCCAAAACTATATAAAAAAAAAAAAAAAAAAAAAAAAGGAAGGATTGTGGTTTTTAGGATATGTATAAAAAAGGAAAAAATTTTTATATATATATATATATATATATATATATACATACATACATACATACATATACATACACACACAGTACAGACCAAACGTTTGGACACCTCATTCAAAGTTTTCTTTATTTTCATGACTATGAAGGCATCAAAACTATGAATTAACACATGTGGAATTATATACATAACAAACAAGTGTGAAACAACTGAAAATATGTCATATTCTAGGTTCTTCAAAGTAGCCACCTTTTGCTTTGATTACTGCTTTGCACACTCTTGGCATTCTCTTGATGAGCTTCAAGAGGTAGTCCCCTGAAATGGTCTTCCAACAGTCTTGAAGGAGTTCCCAGAGATGCTTAGCACTTGTTGGCCTTCACTTCACTCTGCGGTCCAGCTCACCCCAAACCATCTCGATTGGGTTCAGGTCCGGTGACTGGAGGCCAGGTCATCTGGCGCAGCACCCCATCACTCTCCTTCATGGTCAAATAGCCCTTACTTTCAAAGTTTTTCCCAATTTTTCAGCTGACTGACTGACCTTCATTTCTTAAAGTAATGATGGCCACTCGTTTTTCTTTACTTAGAATTTGTATTATGGCAAGAAAAAAAGCAGCTAACAGTCTATTCAGTAGGACTATCAGCTGTGTATCCACCTGACTTCTCCTCAACGCAACTGATGGTCCCAACCCCATTTATAAGGCAAGAAATCCCACTTATTAAACCTGACAGGGCACACCTGTGAAGTGAAAACCACTTCAGGGGACTACCTCTTGAAGCTCATCAAGAGAATGCCAAGAGTGTGCAAAGCAGTAATCAAAGCAAAAGGTGGCTACTTTGAAGAACCTAGAATATGACATATTTTCTGTTGTTTCACACTTGTTTGTTATGTATATAATTCCACATGTGTTAATTCATAGTTTTGATGCCTTCAGTGTGAATCTACAATTTTCATAGTCATGAAAATAAAGAAAACTCTTTGAATGAGAAGGTGTGTCCAAACTTTTGGTCTGTACTGTATATATCACCAAAGGGGAACGCATCTGATCAGCTGTGTAAGGGCTCATTCAGACAAACCTATGCAGTTCAGAAATTACATTCTGTGTGTGAGTGATCCTCCATTCTGGACTCTGTCTTGAGGAGTGCATGGCATTATACTGATTTATAATGTTATGTGACTCTGCATGACCTTACTTCTACAGGATCATACTGCCATAAAACTATCAGTTGAGTTTGGTTTCAAATTACTGTATAATGTCTTCTTAGAAAAGACCATAGTACAGTATCTTGAAAATATGGTATCTTGAGGCCATTGTAACTTCAGGGACTACTTGTATAGCAGGGACCAGTCATTTAAAAAATCCCAGTATTGGTTATAGCTCTACATGTTCTAACTAAAAGTATCCCAGTACCTGCTTATTTAGTCTGTGTAAATTGCTCCAGCTTTTCTATATGCATCTCCACTTGGATTAGCATTTAAAGGGGTATTCCGTTTTAAGGAATGATCTGTCCTCAGGATAGTAGGTTATCAATTTCAACTTGCTGGGGGTCCAACTTTCAGCACCCCCCGTCAATCAACCAAATGTTTGAATGGGTGGCAGCGCTAGTGCATCTACATTGTTTGTCCTATTCAAGCGAAAGGGTGGGGAAGCTGTAATTACCCTGTATCACTAAAACAGTAGCTCTCGCAATAGTGATGTAGCCAGGGGCATTGCTAGGTCAAAACATTCAGGGCCTGGGCCCCCGGATATATACAACTGTAGCGCCATTCTCTGGAGAAGCTGGGAACTCATTGTTGCTTCACTGATAGTTGGAAGTCAGATGTTTATTTTTATCTTGTCTGTTGGGGAATACACTACTGGGCAGCATGGGGGGACATTATAAGTACGGGGACCACTATAAAGGTCTGGAGCACTACAGGCAAGCTCTATAAAGACTGGGGACACTATAAGGACTGAGCACTACAGAGGGTCCATCCAAGTTGGTGATATAACTGAGGGCACCATCAAGGGGCCTAAATACTACTTGGGCTCTATAGAGATGCCGGATTACTACTAGGTCCACTATGATGAGCATACTTATTTGGCACAATATAGGAGCACTACTAATGGACACTCTTGGGGCGTATTATTGGGGCACTATTACTAATGAGGGCACTCTGGGAGAAGATTGTGATTGGTGGGACTTTTATATTACTACGGTTGGGGACTATCTTTACGCCAGTATAATTTCTGCAGTATTATATTTAGGGGCATTGAGGAGCACAGCAGGCACAGTATTAGGGGTAGCAACAGGATGACTGTTGTGGCACCAGGGTCAGGAAGATAATAGAAAAGTGAGGAACCCAAGAGGTCTAGAGAGGAGACGTGGCTGAAAGAAGTTGCGTGGGCTGAATGGAGAGGATGATGAAAGAAAATCTACATTAGAGGAGACATCACCTGTGAGGCACTGGATGTAAATCGGTATGTGGTGCTGTTTGGTAGTGTCCATGCAGCAAGTAATATGCGTCTTTAATACTAAAGCATGGAGGGGGAGGGGTTCATCTTAGAGAATTGGACCATATGCAATCTTTTGAGACCCTAGCAACACCCCTAAATGTACCTGGATATAGACCCTTCAAACAGCTGATGAGCGGAGGGGGGGGGGGGCGAGAAACAGATCCTCACTGATCTAATATTGAAGACCTATCCTGATGATAGGACATAAATATCACAAGTCAGCAAAAGTACACAAAAGTATGCTGCACTAACCCTAAAATGTCTTCTCTTTATTTAGTCCATTAAAATTACAACAGTATAGGATGTGGCACGGGCTGGCGGGCAACTGCTGTTCTGCGCAAGTCTGTGCTTTCTCAAGCCAGTACTATTCAACTATTAAGAAAAAAAAATAAAATTCTCCATACGCAAACAAGAAAAATGTCAAAATGGCCTATTTAACATTTTTTGATTGCTTCAACTCCCACAATTTTTTTTAAAAAAAAGACACACAACCCAGAAGGGCATCAATTAAAAGTACAGATCACTCCCCCAAAAAAATGAACCGTACATATAGCGGCAAAAATGTTATAGGGGTCAGAATATGGCAATTGGGGATGAGCGAATCAACTTTGGATGAAACACTGGACGTCGATTCGCATAAAACTTCTTTCTAATACTGTACGGAGCAGGAGCTCCGTACAGTATTAGAATGTATTTGTAGCTGGCCAGCTAAGACCTGCCCTAGGTTGCTTATATGTGTATACAGCTAAACCTGCCAATATCCAATCACTGACAGGCTAATATAGGTAGACGTTCCACCATCAAATTATAATATCACTGTAGTAGTTAGGAACGCTATGGAATTAGATAAAACTAATACTTTATTAAATATGCAAAAAATAGATGAAAGGAAACCTACTAACTATATAAAAATCAAATCATTGCCACCATGAGAGGTGGAAGTATGTCTCGCAATTGGGGTATCAGCCCCGTTGCGAACATCATGAGACACGACACAGTAAGGCCTCTTTTAGACGGGCGTTGCAGGAACACGCGCAATTTTTTCGCGCGAGTGCAAAACATTGTAATGCGTTTTGCACTCTCGTGAGAAAAATCACGCATGTTTGGTACCCAAACCCGAACTTCTTCACAGAAGTTCGGGCTTGGGATCGGTGTTCTGTAGATTGTAAAAAAAATAAAATAATAATTTAACTCACCTTAATCCACTTGCTCGCGCAGCCGGCATCTCCTTCTGGCTTCATCTTAGCTGTGTGGAGGAACAGGACCTGTGGTGACACTCCGGTCATCACATGATCTTTTACCATTGTGATGGATCATGTGATGACCGGAGTGACGTCACCACAGGTCCTGTTCCTCCACACAGCTAAGATTTAGACAGAAGGCGATGCCGGCTGCGCGAGCAAGTGGATTAAGGAGAGTTAAATTTTTATTTTATTTTTTAACGGTATTTTACCAAGCATTCTGTATTCAGAATGCTATTATTTTCCCTTATAAACCATGTTATAAGGGAAAATAATAATGATCGGGTCTCCATCCCGATCGTCTCCTAGCAACCGTGTGTGAAAAATCGCACCGCATCCGCACTTGCTTGCGATTTTCACGCAACCCCATTCACTTCTATGTGGCTTGCGTTGCGTGAAAAACGCAGAATATAGAGCATGCTGCGATTTTCACGCTACGCACAAGTGATACGTGAAAATCACTGCACATGTGAACAGCCCCATAGAAATGGATGGGTCGTGCAATGCGTTCAAATCACGCAATGCATCCGCGCGGAATACTCGCCCGTGTGAAAGGGGCCTAAGAACTGCTTACCAATTACTGGGGCATTTTAAAATCAGACCCAGACATTGGGCATCTGGTAGGAGATACACCCTCGATTACTTACCGACGTGAATGTAATTTAAGGGATCGTCTGGTCCACAGTTTTTCTTCAAGCCCCCACCACAACCACTTGGCTGAGTACCAACCTCAAAGGGACCTTTCGATGTGGAAGATGTGTGGCATGCTCTGCTGTTCAACTAGGCGCTACATTCACTTGCAGCGTAACAGAGCAAATGTTCACCATCAGGTCCTTCGTTAATTGTAGGACTATAGGTTTGGTGAATTGGGCCACATGTATCTGTGGAAAACAATACGTGGGGAAAACCTTTAGGGAATTCCGCAGAAGAATAGCAGAACATCTCAATGATATTCGCAAGGGGGCTGATACCCCAATTGTGAGACATACTTCCACCTCTCATGGTGGCAATATGGACGTGATGAAATTCCAGGCCATAGAGGTGGTGACAAGATCTCCAAGAGGAGGTGATTTTGATAAGCGATTGCGACAAAGAGACACAGTGGATTTACCGTTTGCGCACACTCCAACCAGTGGGACTTAATGAGTACAACTCTTTTGTATGCTTCCTTTGAGTCCCAATGTAGGCAAGTTATTCTAGAGTTGGGTAGGTGGTGCGTTATATAAAAATTCCACATGATACAAAATGGAAAGTGGGAGATTGTCCAGGAAAATGGAGGGGATGTAAGACCTATCTTGTGTTAGTGACGAACACTACACTAGCTATTAGTTACACAAAATCACTTACCAGAATTTGACAATGATCCTTGTCCCTGCAATGCCCTGCTGCATTATTATTATTATTATTATTATTTTTAAACCGCCGTTTTGTCCCTTTAACAACAGTATGTGAATGTGTTGACATTCATCTGCGATCGTCTCAGAGGGGCGGCTAAGTGGGGCGGGTAGTTTGTTGCGTGTCACCACACCTCCTTCCTCCTTATTGGCCGCTCCAGGGGCTTGATCCGGAACGAGGGGAGGAGTCTCCTCCTTATATAGCGCGTGTCCTTGCGGCCACGTACGGTCACTTTGATTTTTATATAGTTAGTAGGTTCTTTCCTCTATTTTTTGCATATTTAATAAAGTATTAGTTTTATCTAATTCCCATAGCGTTCCTAACTACAGTGATATTTTAAACCTGCCAATAGCCTTAATACAGTTCTTATGTTTATGTGTTAAAGAGAAAAGCAGAGTTAGTTACTGTGACATGTTTTGGATGTCATATAACCGCTATATTTTGTGTTCACAGAAGCAGAAAAAGATAATATATGTCTTTAAGATTCATTTTATAGTGTAAGGTAAACTCAGTGACACAGCAGAAACAGAAAGCATAGTGTTAATCTGTTGTTACTGGGCAGAAGTCTAGACCAATCAATCACAGCCAGCTTCTCATACAGCAAGAGTTTTTACCAATCACAGCCAGCCTCACACACAGCCTGTCTGGGAATTACCCCAGCTCCTGCTGCTAGAATCATTATTAACCAACAGGAGCTGAAAAGACATTCACTCCACTGAGAGCTGTTTTATGGGAACAAGAGGCTAATATAGGTATTTAAGGCAGGGAGTGAAAAACTCAAAAAGCAAAAACTAAAAAAGCAAAAATTAAAAAACCCTCCGGGATTGAAAGGGTAAAACCTACAATTAGTATCTCAGAAAATGAGATTATACAAGACCAATAAAAAAATTTAAAAAAATAAAAAATAAAAAAAGATTTAATACAGAAATGTTGACCTACTGAAAATTATGTACAGTATATCCACCAAATACTTGTTCAGGGATCCTTCCGCATGAATTACAGCATCAATGCAGAATGGCATACAGGCGATCAGCCTGTGGCACTGCTAAGGCGTCAATGAAGCCCAGGTTGCTTTGATAGCGGCTTTCAGCTTGTCTGCATTGCTGGGTCTGGTGTCTCTTGTTTTCCTCTTGGTTTAAGCCATGCAAGTTTGCTGGCCAATCAAGCACAGTGATAAAGTGGTTATTAAACCAGGTGTTGGTACTTTTGGCAGTGTGGTCAGGTGCACAGTCCTGCTAGAAATGAAGAATCTCCATACAGGCTCATGCACACGACAGTATTTTGCAATCAGTATACTGGCTGTTTTTTTAGTTCAGTATGGAGGTACATATACTGAACCATTCATTTTAATGGTTCAGCAAAAAAAAAAACTGAAGTGTCTCCGTGTGCATTCAGTTTCATTATTTCCGTACCGTGAAAAGATAGAACATGTGCTATTCTTGTCCGCAAATCACGGTGCTTGGCTCCATTCAAGTCAATGGGTCCGCCAAAAAAAACGGAACACATACGGAAACGTTTTTGCGGAACCATCTATTCAAAATGTTATTCCCAGGCCAATTTTTTCTATGTAATTACTGTATAATGTATATGGCATATGGAAAAACGGAACGGAAAAATGGAAAGGAAACAAAAAACAGACTGTAAAACACTGAAAAAGCCACACAGTCGTGTGCATGAGCCCTAAAGCTAGTCAGCAAAGGGAAGCATGAAGTGCTCTAAAATTTCCTGGTAGACAGCTGTGCTGACTTGATATACAGTGCCTTGCAAAAGTATTCACCCCCCCTTAAGTTCAATGTTTTGTTAATCTGAATTTTATTGATGGATCAGAACACAATAGTCTAAGTTGGTGAAGTGAAATGAGAGGGAAAAAAAATTAAAAAAAAAATCTATAAATAAAACTAGTTTAGAAACAGAAAATTGGCATGTGCATATGTATTCACCCTCTTTATTAGGAAGCCCAAAAAAAGCTCTGGTGAAACCAATTACCTTTAGAAGTCACATAATTAGTGAAATGATGTCCACCTGTGGGCAATCTAAGTGTCACATCAGCCGTCATTACATATACACACACACACACACACACACCTTTTTTGAAAGGCCCTAGAGGCTGCAACACCTAAGCAAGAGGCATCACTAACCAAACACTGCCATAAGGACCAAGGAACTCTCCAAACAAGTAAGGGACAATGTTGTTGAGAAGTACAAGTCAGGGTTAGGTTATAAAAACAAATTTCCAAATCTTTGATGATCCCCAGGAGCACCATCAAATCTATCATAACCAAAATGGAAAGACCATGACCACACCAAACCTGCCAAGAGCCGGCCGCCCACCAAAACTCACAGACCAGGTAATGAGGGTATTATTTAAAGAGGCAGCACAGAGACCTAAGGAAACCCTGGAGGAGCTGCAGAGTTCCACAGCAGAGACTGGAGTAGCCGTACATAGGACGACAATAAGCCATACGCTCCATAGAGTTGGTCTTTATGCCAAAGTGGCCAGAAGAAAGCCATTACTTTCAGCTAAAAACAAAAAGGCACGTTGTGAGTTTGCGAAAAGGCATGTGGGAGACTCCCAAAATGTATGGAGGAAGGTGCTCTGGTCTGATGAGACTAAAACTAACTTTTCGGTCAAAGAATGTCTGGCGCAAACCCAACACATCACATCACCCAAAGAACACCATCCCCACAGTGAAACATGGTGGTGGCAGCATCATGCTGTGGGGATGTTTTTCAGCAGCCAGGACTGGGAAACTGGTCAGCGTTGAGGGAAAGATGGATGGTGCTAAATACAGGGATATTCTTGAGCAAAACCTGCACCACTCTATACATGACGGAGGTTCACCTTCCAGCAGGACAATGACCCCAAACACACTCCTAAAAGCAACACATGAGTGGTTTAAGGGGAAACATGTAAATGATCTCAATCCAATAGAAAATCTGTGGTCAGACTTAAAGATTGCTATTCACAAGCGCAAACCATCCAACTTGGAGTTGGAGCAGTTTTGCAAGGAGGAATGGGCAAAAATCCCAGTGGTAAGATGTGGCAAGCTTAGAGACTTATCCAAAGCGACTTGGAGCTGTGATTGCCGCTCTACAAAGTTTTGACTTATAGGGGAGGGGGGGGGGGGGGGGGTGAATAGTTATCCACATTGACTTTGTTATTTTGTCCCATTTGTCATTTGCTTCACAATAAATAAATAAATATTTAACACATCTTCAAAGTTGTTGGCATGTTCTGTAAATTAAATGATGCAAATCCTCAAACAATCCATGTTAATTCAAGGTTGTGAGGCACCAAAATACGAAAAAAGTCAAGGGGGGGTGAATACTTTTGCAAGGCACTGTAGCACAGTGGACCAACACCAGCAGATGGCATGGCTCCCCAAACCATCACTGAACGTGGAAACTTCACACTGGACTTCAAGCAACTTTGACTGCATGCCCCTACTCTTCCTTCAGACTCTGGGAACTTGATTTCCAAATGAAATGCTAAATTTACTGTCATCTGAAAACAGGACTTTGGACCACTGAGCAATAGTGCAGTCCTTTTTCTCCTTAGCCCAGGTAAGAGGCTACCGAGTGAAGGCCCTTATGACGCAGAGACAACAAACATGGAATGAGACCGTTGTAGCCCACGTCCTGGTTATGTCTATGTGGTGACTCTTAAAGCACTGATTCCAGCCGCAGTCCACTCCTTGTGAATCTTCCCCCAAATTCTTAAAAGGCCTTTTTGTGATAATCCTTTCAAGGCTGCAGTTATCCCTGTTGCTTGTGCACCTTTTCTACCTCACTTTCCTTTTCTTTCCACTCAACTTTCCATTAGGGCTCATGCACACAAACGTATTTTTTTTCCATGTCCGATACTTATTTTTGCGGACCATATGAGGAACCATTCGTTTCAATGGGTCCAAAAAAAAAAAAAAAAAAAAAAACACTAAAGTTACTTAGTGTGCATTCCATTCCTGTATGTCCATATTTCCGTTCCACAAAACAAAAACATAAAACATGTCCTATCCTTGTCCAAATTACGGACAAGGATAGTACTGTTCTATTAGGGGCCAGCTGTACAGTTCCACAAAATACAGAATGCACATAGACGGCAAAATACATAGTCGTGTGCATGAGCCCTTAACCCTTTAAGGAGTCTGCCATATATCACCTTAAGGACCAGGCCATTTTTTGCAAATCTGACATGTGTCACTTTATGTGGTAATAACTTTAAAACGCTTTAACTTATCCAGGCCATTCTGAGATTGTTTTCTCATCACAAATTGTACTTCATGACAGTGGTAAAATTGAGTAAAAAAAAAAAAAAAAAAAAAATTACCAAAAATTGGCAAACTTTAAATTTCTCTACTTTTATAATAGATAGTAATACCTTCAAAAACATATTTTGTTTACTGGTAAATGGTTTTCCAGGAGTCCCGAATAACAGAACCCATGGAGGATGTCCTTATTGGCTTCTGTAGGGAGAGGAAGAGAGACAGTTTAAAAGGCCCCTCCCCACCCCCTCTCTCCAGTGTTCTTATAACTTACTACACCGGATAGTCTGCCACATCTTTATTTGAGAACAATGTTAATTCACACTGTATACAGTAGCAGTACAAGTCATACAAACCAAATGGTGTACAAAAAAGGAAGGGGGGGGGGGGGTAGTATTGGGTGCTGTCATTCCGGACTCCTGGAAAACCATTTACCGGTAAACGAAATACCGTATAGGTTTCCAGGACGTCCTCCATGACAGCACCCATGGAGAACTAACAAACAACTTAGAACGTAATCTTAGGTGGGGGACCACTGCCTGTAGGACTTTACGGCCGAAAGCCAAGTCCTGATTGGCCATTGAGTCTAATCTGTAATGTCTGACAAAGGTAGTGGAGGAAGACCACGTTGCTGCTTTGCAGATCTGATCAATGGAAGCTCCTGCTTTCTCCGCCCAGGTTGTAGCCATGGCTCTGGTGGCATTTTTAGCAAAGGGAGTGACTCTAGGATCTCTTCCTTGGTTGTCTTAGCCCTGAGGTGATTCTCTAGATGATTTATCCATAGGACTAAGGCTCTGGAAGCTGAAGTGGCAGCAATGTTAGTGTTAATTGCAGCCGCCCCACACTCCCAGGATTTTTTCAGAAGACCATCCAACTTCCGATCCATGGGATCCCTCAGCTGCGACGAATCCTTAAACGGGATTGAGGTCTTTTTTACTACCTTGGCCACCTGGACATCTACTTTTGGGACCTCGTCCCAGAGATTAGTGTCCTTCGGATCAAAGCGCAGTCTGTTTTTAAATTCTTTAGGAATGAAGAGCTTCTTTTCTCCATCTGCCCATTCTTCTGAAATGAGGTCTTTTAAATTTTTATTTACTGGGAAGACCTTCCTTTTCCCGACTTTAAGGCCCCCCAAACATTTCGTCTTCAACGGAGCGTGCCTGTTCCTCCTCCTCAATAGCCATGGTCTGCCTAATGGCGGTGAGTAGGGGGTCTAGATCCTCGGATGAAAATAAATATCTCCTTTGTTCTTCCTGAGGATAGGACACTTAGTCTTCATCTTCCATTTCATCTGAAGCACATAATCCCCCCTCCTCTGAATCAGAGTCTAACTGGATCCTGGCTCTTTTAGAGGGGGGGGGGGGGGGGGGGAGATGGTACTGGGTCTGGGTTCTGGCCCGAGGTTGCCGCCTGTACCTCCTCTCTTACGATAGCTCTTAAATCCGAGAGTAGAGATGACCGCTTGGTCTTAAGAATTTTGGAAAGGCATTCTGGGCATAAATGTTTTTTATATGGCTCCAGAAGCCTTGTTTGGCAGGTCACGCACTTTTTTCCCTTCTTTTTAGTGTCTCCAAGTGATTTATGCCCTGACTCTTTTGTAGTCTAAGGGAAAATGGATAAAAAGACTACGTTTTAGAGTCATCTCGCGAGATGCGAGATTATGCTCAAAGCCGGCCCGCGCATGCGCATCGCGGGCCGGCAAAAGTTAGAGTGGTATTACATCACCAGCCTGCCAGCCAATGATAGTCGCTGGCAGGCTGGCGATTTTCAAAAAAATGAATCACAAGCCATATAACACCTTATATTTATAAATATAAGGTGTTAAATGGCTTCTGTGCTCCTCTGCTGGTCCTTTTGGTCGGTTGGTTCCAGCAGAGGAGCACACATCACTGAGTACACCCAACACCACACTTAGCCCCCAGATCACCCCCTATCACCCCAATTAACCCCTTGATCGCCCCTGTCAATCACCTAGTGAAAGGGAAAAAAAGTGATCAGTGTAAACGGTCACTTTTTTTTTTCACTGGTATTGACTGTTAGGTTTTAGGATAGTTTAGGCCCCTTGGGTAGGTAGTTTAGCGATCGTTTAGCGCCCAGCCCACCGCACTCACTGATTCGCTGATTAGCGCATCGCAAATCAGCATTTGTACTTCTATAGCATCTGTAAGTGATCAAAACTGATCACAGTCAGATCTATAATAGTATTAGTGTCACCTTAGCTCGCCCTCCACCCAAAACGCAGTGTTTGCCCGATCAGGCCTGATCGGTTGCCCACACGTGCGTTCACCCACGCCCGCCCCACCGCAGTGACAAAAAAAATTATTATTTTATGATCACTGCACAATCACTTTACAAGCGCTGCGGCGATAAAAAAAAAATCAGTTTTGATATTTTTTTATCAATCGCAGCGGCCTCCAGTACTTCGCTAGCCTCCCATTTGTAAGACAGGCTTGCTTTTTTCTTGGGTAGTCTCAGGGAATACCCCCTAAATTTAGTAGTCCAAATGTCAAACAGGGGGTATTCTTCTGAAGAGGCCTACAGGCTTCTGACCCAGTCGGATGAGGAATGGGAACCCTCATCTGACAAATCCAGCAGGTCAGAATATGAACCTGTAGAAAGCAGTGGCAGTCTGACCCAAAGTTCGGACGAGGAGGTTGAGGTCCCTGATAGCACCAGGCGTACCCAGCCCCTTGTTGCTAGACCACAGGTTGCGCAGGATCCGCTTCAAGGGCAGCAGAGTGGGGCTGGCGCTGTCGGATTACGTGGGAGGCATACACCAGCAGCGCAGCCCACC